>NC_085138.1:368728573-369039545 GCF_035046485.1 Aedes albopictus | reverse complement strand
GCAAATATTAGAAATCTCATAGCTCATAACTTAGAAAGTTGGTGTCTTCGGCAAAATTGATCAGTATGACATAAACTTACATAAAAATAAACACTAGTTTCAAAATTCGGCCACTAGGTGGCGTTTACCGGTTTTTTTTTCGTATTTTTTCGAATTTTTTGGGGTTTTTTGGCTTGACAAAACTAGTGACGCCTCCTAGTGGCAGAATGGCGAAACAAGTGTTTATATTTATGTAAGTTTATGTCATACTGATCAGCTTTGCCGAAGACACCAACTTTCTAAGTTATCGGGATTCTAAGATATGAGGTTTTGAAAATTTACTTGATCACTAGCGCCGCCCAGTGGAGGAATTTCGAACTTCGCAACTCATCGTCAGTAAGTTATTGGCGTTCCCAACAACTTTCCCGAAGACACTATCCTTCCAAATTATCAGGGTCTTGAGCTGTCGCATATCGTAACGTTTGCTTGACAACCTGATATGGTTCCTGTAGTGCAATTTAGCATCAAACTGTTGATGATCCCTCTAGCGACCAAGTTGCCAACTAATCATATGAACCAAAGTTTTAAATGGTAGATCTTATCAAGCCCTAAAACTTTGCCGAAGAAAGTATTGCGTTAACTCTTAACACACCCGAGATAATAGGCCACACCCCCAAAAAGCCGAAATCCCATAAGCTCTTAGTCTCCTATTAAGCGGATTCCTATTGCGCCCCCCGACCAGTGATCTTATAAGAGTCTCGACTGTACTTCATTTTATTCTCGTTATTACAGTGCAAATGACATAAACTCGAATTAAATCGATTCTAATAGTCACGTCCTTCATTCTCTTATGGACAAATTGGTTGTTTTTACAAGTTTTGAGCAAAAAATAAATCCATTGAATCATATACGTATTTTCAGCCTTACAGCAGCAAGCGATAAATAATGGTTTCCAGTCAGTATGCTTCACCAGCTAACCGACTGATGAGGAATAGTGGCCCGAGCAGAGGAGAAGAGCAAGTTAATAACTACCTACGAAATCACATAACCTGTTTTTATATCTTGTTTTGTTATTATTAAATTATCAAGGCAAAGCTTTTCCATAACAAATTTTGTTAGACAATCTCATTTTGTTATAATCAAGCTATTGATATACATTAACTAAATTACATTTAAATAACAACTTATCAGCAATAGCACAACTGTAACAAGTTTTGAAATCACAGCAACAATTCGACAATTATGACCAGTCCCTTTATGCTGTTCTATTTTTGTATTCAGTTAAAAAGGAAATTCCTGAACGACTCCTTTTAAGAATTCCTTAAATAATTTTCGGATAACCACTTGTAAATTCTGGAGGAACGTTTCGATAAATCCCTGGAGAAGTTTAAGAGAACTACTGGCAAAATTTTCTTAGAAATTCCGAAGGTAATTCTTCTGAGCAATTTAGGATTCTTGGCAGAATTTTTTGAAAAACTCCTGGAGAACCCTTCGGAAAAACTCATGGTGAAATCCTCAAACAAATTTTCAGAAAATCTTAAGATGAACTTCAGGATTAATGATCACAGGAAATTCTGAAGTAACCCTTGAAGGGATTCTATGCAGGATTCTGGAGGAATTTCTAGAGGAGTCTTTGAAAATCCATGAAAGATTCCGTCAAAGAACTCTCGGAGAAATTTCTGGAAGATTTTTGGAGTCATTTATGAAAAGTGTTTGACCAAATCTGCTGACAAATTTTTGGAAGAATTTTATGGCAAAGTCATTTGATAAACATAAAAGGAGTTTCTGACAGAATCCTTAGAGAAATAAATAGAGGAATTTTAGAAAAAAAAAATATTGCAAAAATTTCTGGTGAAAGTCCTGTAGGAATCATCAGAGTAAGTTCAGGAGATATTATTGCAAAATTTTTGAAGGAATTCTTGTAGAATCTAGGAGGAATATTCGACATAATTCTTGAATCCAGGGAAAAATCGGAGGAATTAAAACAATCTTTCCAGGAAAATTGTAATAATCAGTACAATATTTCCAATATCTCAAAAATTTTCAGCAAAGCTGTTGAGCATTCTAAAAATTCCTCAGTTTCTATGCTAAAAAAAACAAAGGTCACACGTGCTTCGAAAACAATTAAAGTATAACAGTTTATAAATTACAGGGGGAAATCGAAGCTCATCGTATTTGATAATATAGAAATTACTAAAGTTCGATTATCTTGTGACTTCAAATCTTCGAATGAATTGAAAGCTGAATATAGTATTTTTCGATCATTTGAAAATATTTCTTACGTCAGAGTGATGAACCTCATGTTATTGGCGGGTTTGTGAGACAAAGCGAATAGTTTTATATAATAAGTATAATAACTTATTTAGTAACGAGTTTGGTATCATAGCAAATTCTGCTCTCCGATTACTATCAATAAATATTAATATCAAAGTTTGTTTTTGAAATATTTTCCGAATTCACTGTTATTAAGTTGTTATTGAAACTAACAAAACAAGTTATTGAAATGGTTTTCCAGGAACATTTTTTTTTGTTACGGAATTTGTTATTTTTCCGCTTATGACCGCTTATGTTCCGCTGTTATGGTAATAACTTAAAAATAATTGATTTTATTATTCAGTTATTTTGCCCAAATAACACAGCTCCTTATGCTGTTGTTATTCCCTTCTGCTCGGGGGTCGCGGTTGGTTCGGTTTTGCTTTGCTCCCTGTGCGTGTTCGTTCGTAGTGATGGTTGGCGCTGATGACTGATCGTATCATTCATATTCACGGTTCTACCCCATTACCCCGAATGCCACTACCACGAAAGCCATTACCCCGAATGAACCATTACCCCGAACGCCACTACCCCGAAAGAATATTTTTGGATAGGTTATTCTGATGATGGTTTATACATATATGTTATTCGTAAAGGATATAGGTGAAGATGGGTTTGCTTTTTATCATTTCTAGAAAGACAATACACCGTCTTGAACCTTGCGGCCTCTACAGACTGAACATTACAAACATTCGACAACGGACAACACATATTACACCCAGTGGCTCAGTGGAGAATTTTCCGTTTGATGAAAAGTTTTCCCCGACTGGAGCGGAAATCGAACCCACACTCCGAGGCTTACGAGACACCTAAATGACTGACGCCGCTAACTGCTCGACGACGAAGTTCACACATTTTCTCATTTTTTTCGCACTTTAAAAAAATAAATTAAATTAAATAAACGTTAGCAAAATGTAGTTTAACACAAAGCGCGACTATCCAGAGACAGGCGATAATAAACTCATTTTTTTTTTTCAAAATTAATGACATTTCCTAGAAAACATTATGCGAAATGACCCATTCTCCAGAAAATTGTTTTCCGGAAATCCATTTTCTGAAACGCTACATTTCCCGAAAACCGTCATCGCATTTTTTTTCGCAATCTCAATATTTTCAAGTCGATCTATACCAATTGACTCAGTCTGGCTCAGACTGGACTTCATTTGAGAATTAAGACATGCTGATATTCAAAAGTTCTGAAAAAGAAATCTAAAAAAAATCAAAAAATAGCAGTAACGATGCTGGCAGTATTATCACTACTGTTAGAAAAAGCAAACATTGTTAAAAGAAGGAATAATAGGGTATCGCGCCACTTGGGCGGTGGCTTCTATATTCGTCTGTTTTTCACTATAACTCAGTCAATTTTGAACTAGTTGACTTAGAATGTTGTACACGAGTAGATACTATACCTATCTCACCGCATTCCTAAAATTGTGTCAATTGGTTCAAATTTGACTGAGTTATAGCGGAAAACAGACAGAAGCCACCGCCCAGGTGGCGCGATTCCCTACAATAAAACAATGACAACTGCAATACCAATCATTTGGAAGGATAGCCCTAAAACAAAATAAATGAATAATACCTGTCGATCTGATCTTGTATGACATATAGCTGACAGCAAAGGCCCTTTAAATACTGTCTGTCAATAATGGTTCATTAGACCATAAAGACATTTGGCCAAAGTATCACTAAGCCAAATGATCACTCAGCTAGATCAAAATAAGACCGATCCAAAAGTGGGCCTCGAACAGCCTATTGCTTGAAGTAGGAAAAATCTCTTAAGGAACAATAGAGAGTTTGGTAATTAAACAACTGTGTTACAGTATAAGTAAGAAAAACAACACATTCTTAAAGAGACGAAAAATGTAGTTATTTCTTTGGCTGCGAATAAGCCCCAAGTAGCACCTGCAACTAAAATGGAAATGATCATCGTTGCAAACATGTTGCAACTGAGTTTTCATGAAACAAACAAAATTAAAACCTATTAAAATCCTGTTGGTAATGCCAAACTGAGGTATAACATTTTTATAACAACTAGCAAAATGAAAACAAACGTCATCATTAGTCGAAACTTGCGAAACCAATTTGTAACTGAAGTATAATATTATTGTTTCAACGAATCTTAGTTACAACCGTTTACAAACCAAATCAACCAAAACATTGATTCTGATTGTTATAAACATGTTGCGCCTGGAACTTATTTAGAACATAACGAACAATTTTGACAGGAGAGGTAGACGTTCCAAAATGTGCGGCAAAATGTTTTTGTGATCATGAAAAATATAAAATGCACTATAAAAAACAAAAATGTTTCAAAAATTATGAAATCATGTACAAATAAAATGTAATTTTTTCTTCATAAATTTATCGACATATTCCAAATTTTATGAAATTAAAGTGGTAATGGTAAATAGAAAAAAAATCTGATTGTAAGTGTAATATTGATCCAATAAAAAAAAAATCTGCCTCATTTTCGCAGTACTGAACGACTGGTACCTACAACTAGGAAGATTTGAATATATGGGGTTTTGAGAAATCTTACGTAACGTACAAAAATATTAGGAGTTTCCCACGGAAAGTATTACAATGGGTTTACATTTTTTACAAAAATTGTGAAATTTTCGTTACGTAATAAATGGGCAGCCTCTTGTCGACGTAAATAGTCCATTTTACGAGCCGATTTTATGAATGAATTTTGACAGGAGGTAGCGTCCAATCACCCGTGAAAATCAATATCATCATCAACATTGTTGTCACTTCGTAAAGTGGCTCATAGGAAGTACACGTCCAAGTGTCTGCTTTTTTAATTATTTATTTCCTACACGGAAAATTCAAACTACCTTATTTTGGGTAAATTTTACCCTAAAATTAGTATATCAAATTGATTAGTCACCCAAAATTAGGTTGTTATTCCTTTCTCCCCCACAGATGTTGTCGTAAATAAACAGATATGCGTCTATCCAACGGGGGTCCTTGAGGCCAATAAGCCAATTTTGGGTAAATGTAGATTTACCCAAATTTGGGTTGAATGAAGGGGGTCTTGGGTTGAATTTACCTACTCTTAAGTATATTTTAGTTGGAGGTAAAGGCAATTTACCATGCGTGAGTTTAATCGATTTACTCAAATGTTGACTTATTGGCCAAACTATAGGATTGCGTTAAAAGAATTCAATTTTTGGTAGTTTGGCGGTTCCGTGGACCATGGGCTGCATTGTTGTACTTCAATACGGATTCCCATAGACATGATTCAGCAAATGGTATCTTTCTAAATTCTAAAATTATTTTTTAGCATTTTATGGGTGCATTAAATAAGTTGCTGAAATGTACTCCGCCAAAGCAATATGGCGAGTTAATTTTTACCACAAATGCCTAAATTTTCACTTGCAAAATGATTGGTAGACTGAGGCTCGTTAAGAATACGAAGCTAAAATGCGTAACTTACCGATAAATCTGGAACGGCACACAAATTGACGTTCTCGGTCAGCCTTATTTTGGGTATATTTATGCACACAATTTCTTAATCACATGAACGAAACTGTTGATGCATAATAACTGGCAGTGACGAATGTGGTGACTAGCCGACTAGTTGTCGAACCGGTCACCATTTTTTAAGTCGACTGTAAGTTGTATCTTGGTTATAATTCGATTACGTATTAAAACTGTTTATATCACGAATGGATGTTTTATATTGGCTCCACCTCTTGCGCTTTTTTGGTTGCAATTTAGTCGTTAATAAGACGATTGGTTCAAATGGCATAACTTTCAATATAGTTGCATACAAATTACAGGAACTTATTAATGTCCAAGTGTGTTGCTTGGGATAGTCAACATCTATGCTCCAATGCGAGTGCTTCGTCAACGCGACTTTTTGATACTCGAGTCGAGAAACACAGGTTATGGATCGCATGAACCAATCCGGTTCATGTCGGAGATATTCAACCATGAGTACGAGCTGTTCGATTTCAACACTTCTGCCAGCGCATTCAAACGAAGGCTCCAGGAAAGTCATCGATAGTGAAGAAGCTGGCCAAATGCTACACAATGCGCAATTGACTTTGTATGTGTGTGAGTTTTTGTATTATTTGTAATGGTTTTAGATATTTATTGTTTGTGGTTTTTAATTATCTAGTTCTTAAGCCCTCTTGTATATATGTATAGGAATATTGTAAACCTGTAAAAGATGTAGGGTTTTTATGCCTTTTTGAGTGAGCCGAGTGATGTGGGCAACTCAAAAAGGCTTTTCCCTGCCAGGCTTCATTAAGGCTTAATGCCCGATGAAGGACAATAAATAAAATAAATAATAATAATAAATAAATCACGAAGTATCAACTACGAATTGTGTGGTCATCTATGCTCAAGGTCAAGCTCTAGCACATGTTCATAGGGTATTTTGCTGAATAATTATAACGCAAAATCCATGGCAAAATCAATAAAAAAGCACTTGGACGACCAGACATTCATCGCTTGCTCCAAAACTTGCTCCGTACTAGGTCGCCTACTTAATCAAAAATCCTTCGATGATAGGATTGAACGTCCACCCACATTGTCTTCCTCAAATTCATGGTAGTTTTCAATTGCAAAACATGTTGTAAACAACTCGTTCCAAACTTACTTTTTAATCAGTCGTATTCATTCTACTCGGCAAGCCTCATTAGATGTACAAGTCGTGCTGAGAAAAAAAATCATTATGCAACTTGTTGCATAAATAACTACTTATTATATATATAATAATTTTCATAATAATTATATATAATAATTTTTCACTAACCCAAGCCACGCTTCGCCTGGTCCGCCCTGGTCTGCGCTCCACGCCTTCTTGATAAGAAGCGAACACCAAAGGGTTGTTACCCGGCATTCTTGCAACATGCCCTCCCCACCGTATCCTTCCGGCTTTGGACGTCTTCTGGATGCTGGGCTCGCGATAAAGTGCAGCAAGCTCGAGGTTCATCTGTCTTCGCCACACACCGTTCTCTTGCACACCCCCGAAAATCGTCCTTAGCACGCGTCATTCGAAAACTCTGCAGGTGCTTGCAGGTCCACCTCGAGCATGATCCATGTTTCGTATCCGTAGAGGACCACTGGTCTTATTAACGTTTTGTACATAGTGCATTTAGAGTGGGTAAATCTTTTTAGACCACAGCTTCAGCCCGTAGTAGGCACGACTTTCACTGACGATGCACCTTCGAATTTCACGACTGACATTGTTATCAGCCGTCAGTAAAGATCCGAGATAGTACTAGCGTGCACAGGGGGGGGGGGGCACGGGAGGCACTTGCCCCCCCTTCTATAAACAATATATCTAAGAAATATGGTGCAAAAGTCGAAAGATGCAACTCCTCGAGGGTTAATAGCATCTCATACACCATATTGAGATTAATTGAATTATATTGCCGTCAAATGCAGTATACTGACACCATGCAGCATTTTCACGTTCCATGCACTATCTGAACATCCCATATATCATCTAAGCATTTAATTCACATTTTAATTTTTCAGGCCCCATTTTGGCATACCGTACACCAAATTGCATTCCATGTACCTAATCCATGTTGGCTTTCGTACCACATTAAATTCTATGCACCATTTTTGCAATTCTTGCACCATTTTTGCACCTACCCATGCAATGTTGAGAGTCACTGAATCATCGTAGCAACTATTGCACCACATGCAATTTCTTAGTGTTCTATGTACACCCATGATGTTCTCAGAATCATCTAGGTATCCATGCTGATCTCACGCACCATCTTTTAACTAATTAGTCATGTCAGCACCACATTTGAATAACATGCACCATTTTGGCATTTTGTATTCCAAAACTGTATTCCATGCAAGTGAGCCATGGTGAATTCGGCACCACATTGAATTCCAAGCACCTTTTTTGCCATTTGTGCACCTAGCCATACAAAATATCGAGTATCACTTAATAACGGTGACGACTAAAATAGTACACTACAACACCATGCACCTTATTCAAAGCTTTCAATGCACCATCATGATTATCACAGAATCATCCAGGTATCCACGCATATCAGGATATCACGCTGATCTCATGCAATGTCTTTTAACCAATTAGGATCGAAACGTTGGAAGAAGAAAACATTTAGTTGTTTTTGACCCCGAAAAGACTGAAACGCCAAAACTATTCGAAAACCAATTAGGTATCTAATGCATCATACTGACATGCACCATCATGAAATTTCATGCACCATCAAAGCTTTTAAAGCACCATTTCAGCGTTTATCATATCATCTATTCGGGCACCTAACTATGCAACATGTTGATAATCACTGAACATGGTGACAACTAATGCAGAACACTAGCATCATGCACCTTCTACAAACCTTTCCATCTTATGCACCATTATGATGTGGTTCACATTTGAATCCCATGCATCATTTTGGCATTTCGCATACAAAATAACATTCCATGTACCTGGACCATATTGATTTCTGTGTCACAATGAGTTTCCTGCACCATTTTTGCAATTCGTGCACCTACATATTGAACATGTTGAGTATAACAGAATCATGGTGATACTAATGCACAATACAGACATCATGCAGCTTGTTTGCATTCCGTGCACCACCATAATGTTCACCAAAACATCTAAGCACCATCTCACGCGTCATCTAAGCATTTAATTTACTTTTGAATTTTATGGGCTCTATTTAGGCATACCGTACACCAAAATGTACTACATATACCTGATCCATGTTGACTTCCGCACCACATTAAATTCCATGCACCATTTTTGCAATTCTTGCGCCTTGGAGGCTAACGCCAATAATGGCTAACACCAACTAATGCACCACTGACACATACAATTTCTTAGCATCCCATGCACGACCATGATGCTTTCAGAATCATTTAGGCATCCATGCTGATCTCACGGAGCATCCCTTAACTAATCAGTAATGTCAGCACCATATTTGGATAACGTGCATTTCTTATTTCAAAACTGTATTCCATGTACGTGAACCATGGCGACATCGGCGCCACATTGAATTCCAAGCACCATTTATTCAATTCGTGCACCTAGCCATAAATAATGTCGAGTATCTCTGAATAACAGTGACCACTAATACAGCCCACTAACATCATGCACCTTCTTCGAAGCTTCCACAGAATCATCTAGGTTTTTTCGCTTTATGCTGATCTGCTTTGTCTTTTAATCAACTAGGAATCTAATGCATCATACTGATATGAACCATCTCGAAATGTCATGCACCATTTCATCGTTTATTTTATTATCTAGGCATCTGATGCACTATTATGGTGTGATCATCACATAAAATATATTTTTTTGTATTCTATGCACCATTTTTGCAATTTGTGCACCTAACTATGGGCATAATCTTGATGATAATCTTTGAATAACGGTGACAACCTATGCAGCACACTTGCATCATGCGCCTTCTTCAAAGCTTTCCATGCTCCATTTTGGCATTCACTATATTATCTAGGCACCATTATGATGTGGTTTACATTTGAATTTGATGCACCATTTTGACATTTCGCATAGCAAATAGCCTAACATGTACCTGGACCATGTGGATTTCTGTGTAGATTCTCAATGTAGAGTTTCCTGCACCATTGCACGAATTGCAAGTGCACCTAAATATGCAACATGTTGAGTATAACAGAATCATGGTGAAATTAATGCACCATACTGACATCATGCAGCTTCTTTGCATTTCATGCACCACATTGATGTTCAAAGAATCATCGAGGCACCATCTCACGCACCATCTTTGAATCAAATATATGTCTAATTGCGAAATCATGCACCATCGTTAAATCTCAAGCATCATTTTGAGAATCACTACCACCTCGAGGAAGTCCAGGAGAAAACCTTGGAGGAATTTCAGGAGGAATTCCTGAAGTACCTTCTGGAGGATTCCCTGGAGGCATGACTAAAGGAGTCCTTGAAGAATTTCCTGGAGGAATCCGTAGAGGAATTCCTGGAGAAATCTGTAGAGAAATTCCTGGAAGAATTCATGGAAGAATTTCTGGAAAATATTTCGAGAAATTCCTGGAGGAATTCCAGGTGGGGTTCATTTACGAACCCCTGTAGAAGTTCCTGATGTAAACTCTGGAGGAATCCCTGGAAGGAACCCAGGAGAAAATCATGGAAGAATCCCTGGTGGAATCCCTGGAATAATTTCTGAAGGAATCCCTGGAGGCATTTCTGAAGGAATCTTTGGCAGAATGGCTGGAGTTTTCCATAGAGAAATTCCTGGAGAAATTCTGGAAGAAGGCCTGGAGGAATTTCTGGAGGAATTCCTGAAGAAATTTATTAAGGAACATTTGGAGGAGTTTCTAGAAGAAATCCTGGAGGAGTTCATTGACAAATCCCTGCAAGAATTCCTAGAGAAATCTGGAGAGGAATCCTTGGAGCAATTATGAGAAAAATTCCGGGGAGAAATTCCTGGTAGAATTCGTGGAGACATTCCAGGAGGAATTCATTCCTGGAGGAATCGCTGGAGTCATTCTTGAAAGAATCATTGGAAGAATATCTGGAGGAGCCCATGGAGAAATTCCTGGACGGATTTCTGGAAAATTTCCTGGACGAATTTATGGAGAAATTTCTGGAGGACTTCTTGGAGGAATATCTGGAACAACCCGTGGAGGCATTCTAGAATGAATTCCTGGAGGATTTTCTGAAGGAATACTTAGAGGAATTCCTGGAGTTATCCCAGGAGAAATTACTGAAGAAATTCCTGGAGAAATTTCAGAAAAAAAAACCTGAAAAACCTGCAGACATCAATCAATGGAGGAATCCCTAGAGGAATTTCTCGAGTAATTCCTGGAGTAATTCTTGGAGAAATACCTGGAGAACTTTTTGGAGGAACACCTAAAGAAACCTTTAGAAATCCCTGTTTGCATTCCGAGAGGTATTTCTGGAGAAATTCTTGAAGATTTTTTGGAAAAATTCATGGAGGAATAACTAGGGGCATTTCTGGAGAAATTTTTAAAGGTATTTCTGGACAAATATTTATGACTTCCTGGAGGAATCCCTGGAGGAATGTGTGGAGGAACTCCTCGAGAAATTCCTGAAGGATTTTTTTTTTTGGAAATTTCTTAAGAAATTCATCCCAGGAGGGATTCCCGAAGAAATTCTTGGATAAATTTCTGGAGGAATCCATGTGGGAACCCCAGGAGGAATTCCTTAAGGAATTCCCGGAAAAGTTCCAGAAGAAATTCCTTAAGATTTTCTGGAGGAATCTGTGAAGGAATTTCTGGAAGAATCCCTAAAGAAAATATTTGAAGAACTGACTGAAATTCCTAGAGAATTTTCTGGAGGAATTCCTGGAGCTATTTCTTGAGGATTTCCATGGAGTATCCCTGGAAGAGTTCCGTGAATTGATTTAGGATTATCTGGAGGAATCCGTGGAGAAATTCTAGGAGGAATCCATGGAGAAATTGTTCATGAAATTCCTGGAAGAATACGTGGAGGTATCTCTGAAAAAAATCTTGGAAGAGACATTTCTTTAGGATTCTCTGAAGGAATTCTGGCAGAAATTCCTGGAGGAATTAATAGAGGAATTTCTGGGAAAATATATGAGGCTTTCTTGAGAAATTTCTGGACCAATGTCTGTCATCGAGAAATTTCTAAAGGAATTCCTGGAGAAATTTCTGGAGACATTTTTCAAGCTATTTCTGAAGAAAATCATTAATGAATTCCTTGAGGAACTCCTGAAGAAATTCTTGGAAAAAATCATGGAGAAATTCTTGGAGGAATCCGTGGAGGATTCCCAGGAGAAATTCCTTGCGGAATTCCTGGAGGAATTCTTGAAAGAGTTCTGGTAGGCATTCCTTTAGGAGGCCCTGCAGGACTTCTTGCAGAAATTCCTAGAGGATTTTCTGGAGAAATCCCTGGAGGAATTCCTGGAGGAATTTCTGAAAGATTTTTTGAACAACTTCTGAAGAATTTAATGGATGAATCCCTGGAGCAATTCCTGAAGAAATTACTTGAGAATTTCATGGAGGAATCCGTGAAAGAATCTTTGGAGCAATTCTTGGAGAAATCCCTGGAGGAAATATTGGAGAAATTATTGAGTATTTCTGGAGGAATTATTTGAGGAAATACTGGAGAAATATATAAGGCTCCCTGGAGAAATTTCTGAAAGAATGTCCAAAGGACTCCTCGAAAGGAATTCCCGCAAGAATTCTGGAGAATTTTTTTGAGGAATTTCTGAAGAGATTAATTAATGAATTTATGGAGGAATTCCTGGAGGAATCCGTGGAATCCTGGAGTTCCGGGAGACATTCCTTTAGAATTCTCTGGAGGAATTCTGGCAGAAAATCCTAGACGATTTTCTGGAGAAATCCCTGAAGGAATTTTTGGACGAATTCCTGAAGGATTTTCTGGACTTCTTCCTCGAGAGATTTCTAAAAAAATGCTGAAGGTATTTCTGGAGTAATTTTTGAGGAATTTCTGAAGAAATTTATGGATGATCCCCTGGAGGAAATATTGGAGGAATTCTGGAGGAATGTCTGAAGGAACTCCTCGAGAAATTTCTAAAGGAATACCTGAAGGAATTTCTCAAGGATTTTTTAAGGAATTTCATTTGTGAATGAATCCCTGGAGAAATTCCGGGAGAAATTCCTTGAGAATTTCCTAGAGGAATTTCTCGAGGAATTCCTGGAAGAGTTCCGTGTGAAGTTCCTTTAGGATTTTCTGGAGGAATCCGTGGAGCAACTCCTGGAAGAATCTGTGGAGAAAATATTGAAGGAATTCTGGCAGACGTGCCTAAAATATTTTTCCTAGACAAAATTTCAGGATGAATTCTTGGAGTATTTACTAGAGGAATTATTTGAGGAATTTCTGGAGAAATATATGAGGCTTACCGGCGAAATTTCTGGAGTTATGTTTGAAGGAACTCCTCAATGAATTTCTGAAGGAACACCTCGAAGAATTTCTGAAGGAATTTCTGGAGCAAGTTTTTGATGAATTTCTGAAGAAATTTATTATTGAATTCCTGGAGGAATTCCTGAAAAAAGGTACCTTTTACTCGAAGGTTAAAAATAAATCATACTGAACCTTCTTTAGATGGAGTTCAAATTCAGTACTCAGAAGAAGTTAAACATCTTGGGGTAACTTTGGACAAAAGACTGTATTGGAATTCTCATTTAAACAATGTTTTAACCAAGGGTACCAATGCCATTTGAGTCTGCAGCAAACCTGGGGTCTTGGTCCTAACATGATTCACTCGATTTATGCTGCAACAGTCCGGCCTAAGATTACTTATGCTTCACTTGTTTGGTGGCCCACAACTTATGAGTTAACCTCTCAAAAGAAGCTAAGTAATCTACAAAGACTGAATACGCAGTTTTGCATACCGTCCATCATTGCTTTAATCAGTCTAGTAAGCTTCCCAGGAAAGCCGTTTCCGGTCGATATTGTCGTATCAGTTTTTGTTGCGACTGCGATGAAATGTAACTTGAAAATGTCTTTTTCAGTCTTGACCAAATTCAAATACTGCTATTTGATTTCGTCCAACGTTTCGGTCGCATATGGGACCTTCATCAGGGACTCAATTATCACCGGAGCAATGGTGATCGATCAAGCGCGAGGTGTCAAATTCCAGTGCGATAAAATTCCGGGAGGGTTTTCCACAGTTACCGAATTCCTACCGTAAGTTGCTGTAAGGGAAAATCCAATCCGCTGGTCAACCTTTGTTTAGCATAGCACATTGGACGAAGAATCTGTGATGCGTTGGGAACTGGTATTCACGGCATTTCTGGAAAATTTGCCGTACTGTGAAGATCTGGTCCGTTGTCGACCGGCCGTCGATGAAGCCAGCTTGTTAACTTCCCAGGAACTCATTAGTTTTAGGTGACAGACGACAGAAGATGATCTGGGATAGCACTTCGTCAGCAGCATTCAAAATAGTGATCGCCCTGAAGTTCTCACATCCCAAAAGGTCGCCTTTCTTGTGAATGGGGCAGATTACACCTTTCTTCCATTTCTCCGGTAGCTGTTCGATTTCCCAGATCCTGATTATCAGCTGGTGCAGACAGCTGGTCAACTTATCTGGGCCCATCTTCATGAGTTCAGCTGCGATACTATACTTATCAGCTGCTTTGTTAGTTTTGAGCTGATAACTGGCATCCTTAACTTCCCTCAGCGTTGGAGTTGGTTTATTTCCGTTCTCCAGAGCACGGTGTCGTCGTTTCCTCCATTGTCGTGGTCTCCCGTGCCGACGTTCTCCACGCCATTCAGGTGCTGATCGAAAAGCTGCTTCCACCTTTCGATCACCTCACGTCCGTCCGTCAACAGACCTTCGTCCTCATTCCTGCACATTTCGGCTCACGGCACGAAGCCGTTGCGGGATGCGTTGAGCTTCTGGTAGAACCTCCGTGTTTCTTGGGAACGGCACACCAGTTCCAATTCTTCGCACTCCACTTCTTCCAGGTGGCGCTTTTTCTCCCAAAAGAGGCGGGTCTGCTGTTTCCGCTTCTGTTTGTAACGTTCCACGTTCTGTCGGGTCCCTTGCTGCAGCATTACCGCCCACGCTGCGCTCTTCTCCTCCAAAACCGTTCTGCACTCTTCGTCGAACCATTCGTTCCGTCGATTCCGTTCCACGAATCCAATGGTGCTCTCGGCTGTGTCGTTGATGGCTGCTTTCACTGTACTCCAGCAGTCCTCTAGAGAGGTCTCATCGAGCTCGCCCTCGTCTGGCAACGCGGCCTCGAGATTCTGCGCGTATGCTGAGGCGACATCCGGTTGTTTCAGTCGCTCTAGGTTGTACCGTGGCGGTCGCCGGTACCGTACATTGTTAATGACGGAGCGATTTGGGCGCAGTTTGACCATCACCATATAGTGGTCGGAGTCGATGTTGGCGCCACGATAGGTCCTGACGTCGATAATGTCGGAGAAGTGCCGTCCATCAATCAGAACGTGGTCGATTTGAGATTCCGTCTGCTGTGGTGATCTACAGGTGTAACGATAAGGGAGGCTGTGTTGGAAAAAGGTGATACGCATGGCCATATTTTTGGAGGCGGCGAAATCAATAAGCCGTAGGTCGTTTTCGTTCGTCTGCTGGTGGGCGCTGAACTTACCAATCGTCTGTCTGAATTCCTCCTCCTGGCCTACCTGAGCGTTTAGATCCCCTATGATGATCTTGACGTCGTGGTTTGGGCAGCGGTCATACTCGCGTTCGAGCTGCGCGTAAAATGCGTCCTTGTCATCATCAGTACTTCCGGAGTGTGGGCTGTGCACGTTTATTATGCTGAAGTTGATCCTCAACCTGCACATTCTTTCGTCGATCGGCCACCAACCGATCACGCGCCTCTGCATATCAGTTAACACGATGAAATGTGAATGTTTCCAGCTCGCGTGTGTTGCCGCAGCTCTGGTAGATGGTATGATTACCTCTAAACGTTCGCACCATCGATCCTGTCCAACACACCTCCTGCAGCGCTACGATGCCGAACCCGCGGTCCTTCAGTAGATCTGCGAGTATGCGGGTGCTCCCAATGAAGTTGAGAGATCGGCAGTTCCACGTACCGAGTTTCCAATCGCAAGTCCTTTTTGTTCGCTGGGGTCGTTGCCGTTGGTCTCGGTTTGTATTATTCTGTTGCTGATTTTCCGTTACAATGGCTTTTTACGGCTGGCTCTTAGGGCCTGACACCAGTCCCCTACTTTCCGGAGAACCATAGTGCACAATTGAGCTAAGAGTCCTTCCCTGGCACTCGGACGTAGATCAGCCGCCCCTAACATGGGGATCAGATGCTGTTGTGAGCCGCTCCTCCTGGAGAACAGACGCTCAGGTTTGCAGAAGCAAACTCCTCCCCCTTCCCTGTTAGCCTACGACCAAAGTTCCCACCGGGGTTGGTTACCCGATCTTCCCTAAGGTTGCTCATAGTTTCCGGCCGGTACCGCGAGGAGGTAGGGATAGGAGTTGCTGGGCAGATGCTGGTGGATCACAATGGGATCTGTATTAATAATAAATAAGAGGAGCGGACCTGGTGTGATGGTTAGAACACTTGACTATCACGCCGAGGACCTGGGATCGAATCCCACTCCCTACAATCTCGCAAAATGTGAGTTCTTCCTTCGGAAGGGAAGTAAAGCGTGGGTCCCGAGATGAAGTAGCCTAGGGCTAAGAATCTCGTTAATACAGATAAAATAAAATAATAATAAATAATATGAATAAATGAAATCATACTGTTAGATAGTGAATATTGCATGATCTGCGTCAGAATTACGCTACATACTAATACTTTTGTTTGCATATTATTTTTTAGAGATAACTTTGAATCGTTTTGCTGCAATTTCCCTATTAAACACGACAAAACATTTCAAAACACCGTCTAGGCAAAACGAAATTCAAATTGTCAATGTAGACACGGTTCCCTTGCAGCATTATTGTACACAAGGAGTATACTCCTGCGAGGACACGGTTCACGAAACCGCGACGTCTTTCATAGATTTGATGGCACACGGTAAAGTATTTTCGCGCCGTTGTCGTTGTCGCCGGAGATCAAACCCAATCGAGTGTGTGACGTGGTTTGGAATAATAAACCCGTTCTCTATGGCCGTATAACAATTTCCACCCGCCGTCATCACCATCGACGACGTATTCGACGGCGTCGTTATCGAAATTGGCTTAAAATACGCCTCAATTGACGCGGCGGCGGCGCGATATTCCTTTCATACGTTGACGCAGAGGGCTGTGCTCGCTCTCTTATTCTTAGCACACGAATCGTTGCGTGAATGATGATGGCCTGCGATAAATGTATGATGTGGTGCATTCCATGCGAGGAAATCCTTTCGCCGTCGACATGTTTTGATTGTGATGCCAATAAAGATGTATTATTTAATACGCAACGAAATAGCTCGTCAATAGGGAATAAATTGGAGAAGGATGTCGTTTATTTGAGAAATCGAAACGGATTAGACATGCTTGACGGGGAAATGTTTGCGATATTATAAGTGATTATTTGAATTAATGATTTGATGTATTTTCAGAAAGAAATATCCATTCATGCTTTTCGTGGCAGTTATGCGTCCTAAAACACAAAAATAAAAACATTATTGCCTCTTAGTGAAATATGAAAACACAGCATATTAACGGAATAAAAAAATAAATCAAAATCTACGATCCAATAAATTAACAAATCAACAAAGAAATAAAAAAAAACAACAAGTGAAACAGAATAGGAGTGATTAGAAAAGTGAAGAAATATTAGAACTAAAATAACCAAGAAAACAAAAGAGAAGTGAGAAATCAAAAACTTGAAAACAATAAAGCCATTTTTATCCCATCAATAACCTTTCCATTTACTACACGAGTGTACCCCAGCAGATAACAGAAGAGCATCAATTATATCCCACCCTGCAGTCAAACCATCTACCGACAATCATAAAACAATGCTAAGCTGCTCAAATTTGTCCTCATAATTGTGCTCCATTCTCACCTCTGCTGCACAAAACCACAATCATAAAAGCCGAGCAGGACCTATCCAAACACACGCCTGAATGCTGTTTGGCAGTCGAAAGCACGGTAAACATCTCAGGCACAGTCAACCAACGCAATGCTCACAGCAGTCTCATTCACACAAACTGGAAAAGTTTTAGGCATAAAGAAGATTTTGTCATACAGCAAGCAGCACCACACCGCGTCGTATCCCCGAGAACCACGAGTTCCCATCCCATGCGCTTCTAACAAGCGAATAGGATTGGATGTTTGTATGTAGACTAGAGCATTGGTAGGTTAGGCACCGAGGCACAATGGAAAAGATAGAACATAGTCGAGCAAACAGACATGAACAGGCACAGACAGATGCCATAAAAAAGCATAATAGAGGCATAATGCCCATTATTCGGCAACAAATGACTTCTCTGTGTTATTCTGATAACGCCCAAAACATTGTTGGAACTGGGTTTAAAAAGTAACCTTGTTTTCAGAATAGAAGTTAGATAGGAACCACGGACAGTGCCTAGGACGTAGATGACGATAGCCAACATGTTTATATATATAAACAATAATAATAAAAAAAAACGTCATAAGCCATTCACGCGAGAATACTCGGTTATCGACTGATTTCCTCCGATTTAATGATCAAGAAAATCGATGATTCATATTCGGTTACTTTTGCAATTAAAGGCGCTAGTCAAAACCATTCTCTAGCAGATTTACATGAGATTATCTAAAATCGGATCGTATTTTGGAAATAATACTATTAAAGGAATATCAATAAAAAAAACAATCACTAAAGTTATGCCCTTATGATACTGAAATTGAAAACAGTACGTTTTAATAGTTTGAATTTCAGAAGATCTCGACAGGAGTACCTTTAGGGAAAACTCCAGGAGTTCCTTCAGAAATTCTTTCAGGAGGATAAAGGTATGCCTCCTAGAGATACATAAGAGATTCATCCAGAAGATTCGTCAGGGATTCCCATAGGAGGTCCTTCAGGGATTAGTCTGAGAGTTTCTTGAGGGATTCTTTCTGAAGTTGCTTTAGAAATGCCTAGGGTAAGGGAGGTATTTTGGACCCCTTTAGGAAGTGAATGAACAATTCAGCGAAAAAAGAAGGTTCCCACTTCAATATATGGATAATTTCAGTAGGCATTACGTAGAGCAACATGTTTTCTGTCGAAAAAGGCCAAACAGAACTCAAAATTGTTGTAGTAAATGCAAGAAATATCAAAACTCCTGAAGGATCTCGGGCTTCTATTTTGGACCACCTGATTTTATTTTGGACCACCAAGTGCACATATTTTGGCCCACAAAATTAAACTTCAATTGATTGATGAAATGAAAGCCACCTCAGCAAAAATTTAAAAATAGTGAACTACGTGAAGTTTACATCATTTCTATTCATTTTTTTTGAGGCAGGGAACGTTTAAAAATTACGTAACGGTAAAAAAGGATAAAATTTTGTTGCAATTGCCAGTTTTTACGCATTGTAGTATGATGTTTCATAAAATTTTTTTTACGCAAAACGTGTATTTATTAACAATTGCATGACGTCAGTCACTATGCTTAAATTACGTAACGCTTAATAGGAAGTGTGAAAGTCTAGTGATTTTGCTAAATATAAAGGCGTTCCACACATATTGTAATGAGTGGAAAGGCCATCACAAATAAAGTAATTTGAATAATACGTAAATTGTAAAATATACATTAGATAACACATTGTCTTAGTCATCAACTGATTGCCGAGAAGGACAATTTTTCTCAACTGGATGACTGAACACCTGAAAATTTCAACTTGTCGACAAGTTGTTAGGACACAAATCGAATCGAATTTTTTAACTTGGCGAAAAGTTGATAGAACAAATCGAACCCACAACAATCTCATTGTAAAATAAACGTAGAACAACCCAGATCACGGGAGGACCCAACTTATTCTATTTATCTGCTTTTAGAGTACATTACATTTTCATTAATATTTTCTCTCTTTAGAAGGAACTAGAGAGATGGATCTAACAGGTGGTCCAAAATATGTCCACATCTGATTATGTTGAACATATTTTGGCCATACCTTAAACCACCATTTTATTGAATATTATCGCTCCACCGAGGTTAAGAACAGTTTATTTTGAGTTCTTACAAGACTCTAACTACATTCACATGAAATAAAAATTTATTTGTAAAATTTAATACCTCTTCGAAGCCGACTACAAATTTGCCACCTTCTTTGTTTTTGGTACTTTTCCGTGCGTTTCATTGGAAGTGAAAACATTTTCTCTATTTTTGATACTGAACAGCATATTTAACTGACATCCAAAATAAAGGTCATCACATAATTGAATACTTTTCGTGTTCCAATTAAAATTTACCAAGATTAAGTAGAGATTATGTGATAAATATCATAAAACTCCCTAGGTGGGCCAAAATACCTGCCCGGTCCAAAATACCTCCACTACCCTACTAATAGCTCCAGGAAGATTCAGGGATGCCCCAAGCTGTTCATTAGAAGAATGCCTACACAAGTTCCCTTTTCTATTTCAACAGGTTTCTATCAGGGGGATTCATAAATGCCTCCTGGAGATCCATCAAGAATTCCGTAAGAAGTTCATGCATGAGATCTTATGAAATTAGTCTAGGAGTTCCTGCAAGGATTCCTTCCGAAGTTGCTGTAAAAATTCCTACAGGAGTTCTAACAGAAATTAGCCCACGAGCTCCTTCAGAGATTCCTCCAGGGATTTCAGAGATTCTTCAGATGTTTATTCAGAGATTCCTCCTGAATTTCTTCAGTGATTTCTACAGCAGTTCTCTCAGAAAAATCATCAGGAGTTCCTTCAGAGAATGTTATAGGAGGATCTAAGGATACATCAGAGATTTTCTTTTTTAGGATTATAATCAGGCATTTCTCCAGGATATTTTCGATTGATCTTTCATGGAGTTTCTACTAGAATTTCTCCAGGATTTCCTTATAGAATTCCCTCAGTGATTACTGCTCGAAGTCCTTCGGGAATTTTTTCTGGAATTCTCTTTCGGGGATTCCACTGGGAATTCCTTCGGCGATTCCTCCTAGAACCCCCTCAGGAATTTCTCCAGGAACTCCTTTAGAGATTCTTTATGGATATTTTTCGTTGATTCCTCCTAGAAATCCTTTGGGGATTTTTCTTGAATTCCCTTGGCAATCCCCACTGATATTCTTTTGGAGTTTCCTGCTGGACTTTCTTTGTGAATTACTGCAGGAGTTTCTTTGGATTTCGTGCTGGAATTCTTTCGAGATTTCCTCTTGGAGTATCTGCGGAGATTCCTCCTAAAATTCCTGAATTTCCTCTTGAAATCCATCCAGAGGTTTCTCATGGAATTCCTTCGAGGATTACTCTTGAATATTTTTCGATGGTTCCTCCTAGAAATTCTAGAATTCACAAAAATTCCTTTGCAATTTTTTTCTAGAATTCCTTTGGGGATTCCTCCTGGACTTCCTTCATGGATTCTTCCTGAAAATTATTCGGAGACTCCTCTTGATATCCCGTCGAGGATTCCACCTGGAATTCTTTTAGTGATTCGGAGATTCCTTCTATTTTTTTTCAGAAATTCAGGAATTTCTTCAGGATTCCTACTGGAGTTTCTTCGGGATTTCCTTCTTGAATTTCTTCGGTGATTTTTTTTCTAGAATTCCTTCGGAAATTCCTCCTGGGATTCGGAGATTCTTGCTAGAGTTCATTCGGGGATTCCTCCTGTACTTCCTATGGGGATTCGTTTTGGAATGGCTTCGGGGTTTCCTCTTGAAAAATCTTGGGGCTGTTCATAAACTACATAGACCAAATTTTGGTCATTTCAGACACCCTACTTTCTCGTAGACATTCGTCCACACATTTATTTATTTTTTGTATTTTGTATGGAGTGTAGACTTTATGCTGAAAATTCCCACTGGAAATCAATTGAGAATTCGTGCTGAAAATTATTCGGAGATTCCTGCATGAAATTCTTTGATATTCCTCCTGGATATTCCTGGAAATTCATAGGGGATTTCTTCTAGAAATCTTTGAGAAATTCTCGCTAGAATTTCTTTGAAGATTCCTCCTCGAATTCCTGCTTTGGGGAATTCTCTTGGAATTCATTCGGAAATTCTTCCTGGATTTCCTTCTGAAATTCCTCGAAAATTCCAATCAAGGATTTCTTCCGAAGTTTTTGCGGGGAACTCACTTAGAGTGGTTCTCGTTCTTGATCCACCAGAAATTCCTGCAGAAATTCCTTCAGGCTTTAGTAAAATCGATATTGTCTTGCCCTTCATTTGCAATGGAGTAGTACAACATGTACTACACTAAGGATACGGGTTATGTCACAATGGGTCTAATTACACTAGTTTACAAAATAAAACGAAAATCGTGAACTTCTGTCAACGACCAAAATATTTTAAGCACAATTTAGCGCTGATTTTGAAACCGTGCTTCAAAAAATTTGAAGTAGAGCAGTTTTTGAGTATTAGCTCAATATCAAGTTTTACAACTTTTAAAAAAATAGAATTTAATAAAATTCAAGCATCTTGCGTTTTGTTCAACCAATTTTAAATCTTTTTCCATAAATTAAAAGCTGAATATAATACCACTCGATCATCTCAATGTAAGTTTTGCGTCAGATTGATGAAACTCAAGATATTGACGAGTTTTGGGGACAATCTCCTTAAGTTTTAGCAAAATTTCCAAAAATATTTGAAGAAATGTATTTTTTTTTTTTTTTCAATAAGAAAAAAACAATTCAAAAATTCTTTTTCAGCATGTTTTTGACATATCATACGTAGGCGAGTTACAGTAAAAAATTCAGCTAAATCGGAGCATTCATTACGGAGAACGAAATGTGTGAAGTGAGCGACTTTGCTTAAAAATAGAACAAAAATCGATTTCAAATCATCAACCTTGTATGGAAAATCGAAAAAAAATCCTCTCTACTGTATTTTTTTTCCTTCGCGTTTTCGAACTCAGGGCATGATTCTACACCAAAAAGGATCATCAGCTTACCGAGTTCAAAAATGCTGTAAACTAGTGTTACTGGTCGCAGTGACGGACCCGAATATAAATAAAAAACCCGCATTAATCCACCTAGTGGTGATAGTGCCTTTCTCGTCGAACATGTTCTCACAATCTTTCCGACAACGTTAGTCAAAGTGTTTCTGAATCCGAATATTTTTATAGAAAAGCAAGCATTTTATCAAAGACATCTTTGAATTGACTTAAAACTTATTGATTGCACATAGTCCGACGTTATGTTCAACGTATAAGCAGGGCTGAAAAATATCAGACTTCTCAGTTGACTGCTTGAGCACTTTGTTGAGCACCTTCACTAACACTGGAGGCTGATCAATATCAAGACGATACTAACAAGCTAAGCTATAACTCTTTACACAATCACAGATCACAAAAAAAAATTCTAAACATTTGAGCTATATCTTATTGACCGTTGAAAACAAGAGCGATAGGTAGTGAGTATAGTGCGACGTTTGTTTGTATGTGGGTTTAATTTGTAAGATTTTGTTCTCTTACACATATTTATCGCTTGCATTGATTTTATTTACTTTCGAAGCACCAAACGCTGGTTGTGCAACCCTACCGGTAGTCTGTAATGTGGTGTTAGCCTTTTCTCTAGTTAATCGTTCCTCGGGTTATTGAAAATGCCCTGATGTAATATGTTGCATGGTACATTTGGTTACTTTCGATGCGGTACCGGAACAGGTTCCGGAGCACACCGGGTCTCCCAAATATAGTCTGAGACTATTTCATTGTTAACGTTCATTAGGTTACCCAAAAATAACACGATTTGATTTATGTCATGCATGGGTGGGTATAGATCACTTTTACATTTGACCACTTCCAGTGGGACACCCAGAACTGGTTTTGGGACACTACCGGTTGTCTATAATCTGAGGCTATGTTCTTACGAATCGATCATCGTGTATTCAAAAAAGCTGCTATTTGATGTACTGTCAAACACTTATTTGTGCATTTCGCCAGTTCCGGCGAGACACTCGAAAGTGGTTCCGGTACACTACTGGTAGTCTTAGAGTGGCCTGAGACTTTCCTTGCTGACCGTTCTGCGCGTCATCGAAAAAGCCGACATTTAATGCGCGGTGTGCATCCGTTTGGTTCCGTTCTACATTTGACCACTTCCGGCGGAGCACCTGGAACCGGTTTCGGCACAGTATTGGTTTTCCTAATTGTGGTCTATGATTGTTTCTCTTGTTAACCGTTCATCCGGTTACCAAAATAGCTATTTATGGGGTTGGTTCTCCTTTACATTTGATCACTTCCGATGGGGCACCCTTAATCGGTGAGGAATACTACCGGTTGTTCCTAATATGGCCGGAAACTTATTTTTTTGCCAATTAAGATACCTAAAAATCCGCGATTTGATTTGTCGCATGAGTTTGGTTCACTTTTTGTTTGGCCATTTCCGGCGGGACACCCGGAACCGGTTCCGGATCACCACCGGTTCAGATACATATGGTCTGAGAATATTTTTCTGCCGACTGTTCATCAGTATATCAAAAAAGCCACTGTTTGATATGTCGCATGTATGGGTTTGGTTAACTTTTAAACTTGGCCACCTCTGGCGGGACATCTGGAACCGGTTCCGGAACACTACTGGTTCCGATATGTTCTGAGAATGCTTTCCTGCATACTGTTCATCAGGTTATCGAAAAAGCCGCGGTTTGATATGTCGCATGCATGGTTTTAGTTCAATTTTATATATGGGCACTTCCGGCGGGACACCCGGAACCGGTTCCGGAACACAACCGGTTCAAATATGGTCTGAGAATATTTTCCTGCTTACCTTTCATCAGGATGTCAAAAAAGCCACTATTTGATATGTCGCATGCATGGGTTTGGTTAACTTTTATATTTGGCCACCTCCAGCGGGACATCTGGAACCGGTTCCGGAATACTACCGGTTCCAATATGGTCTGAGAATGTATTCCTTCTTACTGTTCATCAGGGTATCGAAAAAGCTGCGGTTTGATATGCCGCATGCATGGGTTTAGTGCACTTTTATGTTTGGCCACTTCCGGCGGGACACCCGGAACCGGTTCCGGGACACTACCAGTTCAGATATGGTCTGAGACCATTTTTCTGCTTACCGTTCATCAAGTTATCGAAAATGCCGTAGTTTGATGTGTCGCATAGATGGGTTTGTAGCGTTTTCATATCTGGCCCCTTCCTGGGGTACCGATCCGGAACACCTAAATGGCCATAACTCCGGAACGGCTGGACCGATCCAAACCATTTTCAATAGGAAACAATGGGACCAGATTCCCCGTCAAATGAACCGTCGGTCATTAAAATCGGTTCAGGTTTACTGCCAAAAAGTGATGTGAGTTTTTTTGTACACACACATACACACATACACACACACATACATACACACACACATACATACACACAGACATCACCTCAATTCGTCGAGCTGAGTTGATTGGTATATGTGACTCGACCCTCCGGGCCTTCTATCGAAAAGTCATTTTTGGAGTGAACATATAGCCTTTCCAGTACACTAGTGTACGAGAAAGGCAAAAAGGTATTCATTCATACGTAATACTTCGTGTCATCAATGCACTAAGGGCCAAAATCGCAATCTAGCGGGACAAAATTAATAATGACACAAAGTTTTTATGTTATGATCAGAGGCATTAATTTTCAAAAAATTAGTAGTTTGCAACTTATCCGCATAGGTGGCGCCATCATTGAACTTTCTAGTTTTACGTCCTAGAGGCTTCGCGTCTTCGGCAAAGTTGTTCATTTTGACAAAATCAATAACTCTTTCTTAGATTCAAACTTTCACAGCCTTCTATTTTGGAGTATTTTAAAAATTAATTTAAATAGTCAAAAGTCTGTGGCGGTGTTGGTTACGGCGCCCTGGCTTGCACTTGTTCCGCATCGCAGCGATTTGTACCCTGGGGCAAAAAGTTGCAAATTAGGAACAAAATCATTATCCCTACACACTCAATCTGGGATTGTCTGTTCGGTAATTTATTTTACGGTTTTTGGACCGTAAAATGCGAAAAATACTGACTTTTCAGCATTTTTATTCAACATCACTGATGTTCAGCAATATTATTTGACACTTTACTGAACACAGTAATTATTTGTACTGATATTACCGCAAAATTGAAGATTTACTGAACAGAATCAAAAGTCAGTGAAAAGGAAGTACCGACTTTTCAGTAATGGCTTACTTTTTACTGAGCTTTCGTTAAAACAATAAAAACATCAATCGCTCATATGTCCAGCTGTCAAAAATAAAAATAAAAATAAAACGCAAATGAAACTCGGAACATCAGATCTCGAACCCGACGCCATCTTTCCAGAATGCAGAATGATTTTTCAATTGAAATTCATTCACTCTTGCCGTAAGTATTCGAAACTCCTAGACAAAATTAGAAACGGTCTTAGACAAACTTTTCACTTATGTAGCAGCATAGCTGGACCGGACAACTCTGCTGGGGCATGGTTTGCGAAACGGATTCACTTAGCTCAAACACAGCACCAGCAGGATTTTCCAGTAAAGGGTCTTTCTATTTAGGAGTCGAAAAGTCGATCTAGTTCTGCCGGAACTTTTGGGAACGGTACATAGCATTATGGGTTTTCATACCTTTCAAGAGCAAGGATGATTGAATTAGAATTAAAAGATTTATCGAAAATGAGAAAATTATAGCTAAAAGAAACTTTTTTTGAAAAAAAAAACAAAAAAAAAGATTACCGAAAAGTCAGTAAAAGTTGGATCAACTATTGCTGACTAAATCAGTTTTTATTTGACAGCTCGAAAGCTTCGTAGTTTACCGAGTTTTCGGTACTTGCAAATTATTACTGACTTAACTCTGCTGTTCAAAAACTCAGTAAAATTTTACCGACTTCGGTAATCAAATCTGAGTGTGTATGCGTTTTTTTTCGGATTCATTGCAGTAATAGAGAATTTATTGCACCACCATACAAATTTCAAGCTGTTTACTTCATTTTTCTTGACTGGCATTTTCCACCTATGATGCGCATGATGTTTCGAGTGGATAGGTGCCAGGCGGCGCCGCTGTATATGTGAAAAACACGTGGAACACGAGCGCCGTCTACGATCGTGTATATTATTATATTCACTAAACTATTGCATTTTCATCGATTTTCAGCGATTAAAAAAACTGGTTCGTAAAAGGGAAGTGGTGCAAAAAGGCCATTTGCCATGGGGTAAGATACCACTTCATGAAAATATTCAAAAATTACGTGCATCAGTTTTCGGGCATTTCTGACTACTTTCTCTCCTCTGTCCTGCTTTTTTCATATACTCAATACTTGGGGTATTCCCTCTCTCCCCGCTAAAAGATGGTCGTAATATTAGAATGACCTCTAAAATGGATAGCGTAGACATCAACAACCATGCGTCTCCATGTGTGCCTCAATCTCTTTGGAAACACATGGCTAGTAATAAAATCACACGAAAACCTTAATGGATTACTGCACGAATTTCTACTGGCCTGCTTACTCTCACACGAAATTTGACGTTTGGGCGGTGTCGGCATTTCCTGTTAGAGCAAGTAGGCCAGAATAAATTCGCGCAGTGGAGCATTGCACTATGTTGCTTATCCTTTGACAGATACGCGTATTTCGACTACCACTTGTAATCTTCCTCAGTTTCAGTTATTCACTGGATAGTGGAGAGTGGATAACTGACACTGAGGAAGATTGCAAGTGGTAGTCGAAATACGCGTATCTGTCAAAGGATAAGCAACATAGGGCGAAATTAAAAGGTACGAAACTGATTACACTCATTCGAAGAGGGTATTCTGCTTATAGGGTTCGAAAAGTCGGTACAAGAAAAAAAACGGAAGTTGACAATTTTTATTGGGAAATCAATAGATTTTCCATGGGTTTAGCGGCCTAGCTTCTAGAAGAAAGTTCAATGCAAACATATCTTGACACCATTTACCTATAGTAATGATCAAGTCCCAAACAGGAATGATTTTATGAGTTGGCCCATTTTACCCCATCTTGGCATTTAGGGCACTGTTCCCCTACAGAAGAACTGCATGTGACGGTCAAGGATGAACCACGAGCTCGCTGAACTCTATGGTGAACCCAACATCCTGAAAGTGGCCAAAGCTGGACGGATACCGTCGGCAGGCGCAGGGCACTCTGCAAGAATGCCGGACAGTAACCCTGCAAAATTGGTATTTTAATACAGATGACAACTGAAACAATACCGGATACTTTATAACATTTCAATAGTGATAAATGGATACGAATGCCAACTTATTTGGTAAAATGTCTTTAACCATCTAATACCCAACCCCGCCTTAGACCAAGCCCACTCATGGGCTCAATCAAGCGTTTTAACGGTAAGTAGAGCCCCGAACAAAGAAACGAACCGCACCGGTCGCTGCTAAGTAGGGCTCGAAAGCGAAAAGTTTACGTACGGTTCGTATCAGGGCTTAGAATATAGAGACACGCAAAGTACGGTCTCTATCCGTAGGCTCGTGCGCTCTCTCGCGTTTAGCTCTCTGGGTAGCGTAAAGAGGAGACGAAAGAACATGAGTATGGATTTGTTGCCAGGTATATAGTTTCTAGAGAATGACTTTCTTGTTTTGTATAGGTAGGAATTTATTTTAGTTTGCAACAAATATTTGAGATTTTCAACCAATTAATATCATAGATCGTTACACGAATAACACAACAAATTGTCTGACACACAATTGTGATAGAGTGACAACACAAACGCAGAAAAATAATAGGTTCAAATTGACAAGCTCTGCTTAAGTATGTTATGAATAAAGTTTTACCTTCTTCGCCAATTTTAGGATCATGCATATCGAAAATGTATTGATTTTCTCTTAAAAATAGTTATGATTGCTCATAATCCCACTTATAGTTTTTGATTCGACCGATCGTTTCGAAAATAATATTTGAAAAAATGTATAGTGATTCAAAGAGTTTTGCTATTTTAACACGTACATGTTTCAGCCGGAGTTTCTACGCAGCAAGTACAGTTTAGTTTCGCACATTTAGAAAAACGTCCAAATAAATAACTCGCGAAGTTCATTCCGACAAGTTCCAAAATTATCGTCATCCGTCGCAGATTCCGGTGAGAAGATGTGCGTGTTTTCCAACCCGAAAAGATACCATTTGACGGTAATAAATGACCACAAGGTTTTTTTTCTTCACTTTCCAGGCTGCGATCCCCCGCTTTGAAACAGCTGTGTCACGCGTTTCGTTTTGTCGTGTATATTTCAAAAAGGCAAAGGAGTTTTGGTTTGATTGCTGTTTTTGAAAATGGTGGTCGTCAGTGGGTGGTTTATTAAATATAAATTTAGAAATATAAATTAAATAAATGAGACATTAGGAAGAAAGTGTGCGAAATGGGTAACTTCACCCTTGTAGAAACAATAGGGCAATGCAGAAAAAAAATCTGCGAAGACCCCATGTGAATAACACCGATCATACAGAATAGGAGATTCGACATTAGATCTATAAAAACAACCCAACTATTGAGAAGATCTTTCCAATATTACACATTTATTCATAGCTCTATTATACACATTTTCATACATTCAAAACATGTTCATCAACATGTAATCTGGATCGTTTGGTACAATATGTCCACGCATCCTTCCTCCCCTGTAAATTCGAGAAGTACCTTGCCGAAATAAAATATTCTGTACTTCAAGTATTTCGAAGAATCATCTTTGCGCGTAAATACAACGCAGTAGACCAGGCCGCTTTGATGCATGTGTCATATCTCTGATATGCTGCAAGCATCAGTATTGACAAGAAAAGTAACACGATTGCTTTCCAGGGTGATTCCGCGTATGTATGAGACTAGATAAGAGTAGTTACGATTTTTCAAAGATGCTTTGACTGTACTTAACTCAACTCAGATATCATAGAAACACTACAGTTTTTTTTTTTTTTGTAAAAACAAACTTAAATCATACCGATAAAAATCTTAAAAAATGTAGTCGAGCTGCCAAGTTTCATCAATTAAAATAGGCGGTGTGCAGGACTGTCATATTGTAGGTTCCTCGTTATAGAAAAAGCAAGGTGTTGGATGTTAAAATACAACAATTGTTTTATGAAGTGCCAAAAAGGAGAGTGAGCTCATTATGTACTTTGACCAATACGCAGTCTACTTCAAGCGCATAGAATCTGCTTCCAACAAAATATTCATGTACCAGCATCCAAAAGATCGCAATACCGTCAAGGCACCATTCACCGTGGATCTAAGAGAATTCGGGGCAAATAAGGGCTGTCATTTGACACCAGTCTCATAAACATTGTTGGTGCCGCTTTTAATTGCCTTCATTATTGGTTAAATTCAAAGCAATATCCACAGAAGTAGAAAATTTTTCACAAAATTTGGTGATACAGTACAATTAGTAAAGGGTAGTAGGTTCGCCTAATTCCGTGGTAGGTCACCATTCACCGTGGTAGTAGGGACCCATTCACCGTGTATGAGAAATTTTATTCTACTTTGTTTAAAAATGATCAAAACAACCCAGCCAAGGGAATTTTCTTCGTTTAAATTCATTTCAAGTAATAACTTGCAAGATTTTATTAGAAAAGCGAATGTTAAAATTTTCGATTTTTTCTAGATATATGGGACAATATGGGACACGGTGAATGGAGACCATTGATTTTTAGGGTACCCATTTACCGTGTCTTTTTGTTTCAATTAAAAAGTACGAGTAATCGTACTTTCTTGTTAAACTTACTTCGGTAATGCAAAATACATACCTGATATGTGAATTTAATTGCTTCTTGGTGGAATAAAAACGTTACTACATTTAGATTATCGCTTAAATCACCTTAGCGCAGTTTTCTTTTTTTACTATGAATGCAGTGAACGACCAGAAACCCGATTCATGTAAACACACTTTAGTGTTAAAATGATACTTTTAAATGTTTCTAATGAGCGGTTTGACATGGTAACAATGCATTTGTGTTGTATTGGTGAAATTGAAGAGAAATGGTCATATCATTCAATCATAATAAGGAAATAATGAAAAAATATTCGAAGGCACACGGTGAATGGAGCCCCCACGGTGAATGGCGCCTTGACGGTATATATTAAGATTTCCGATTGATGCTTTGTAACTAAAAGGTTGTGACTGAGTATAGAATTAGCTGATGTTAAAATACACATTAATGAAAAAAGGTTGCGCAAACTTATCGCAGACTGTTAGAAGACAGCTTCTACTATGACCAGGATTCAAGAATCTTGACCTACGCGAAGTTGTGAAGGAGACAACTACGTTATAAATGTGTTGGAAATGCAAGGGATGAAATTAATTAATAAACCTAATTATTAAAAAGGTGCTCAAGATCTCAAACTCAGATAAAATTCTTGCGAGAAAGGCAACATGGATATTGAAGAGATGGATATTATTTTAGATAAAAATTCAACCTACAAGTCATACAGTACGCAACAAACAGATAATTTAAAAAAAGATTGTTTGAATTCCGGGATTAAATACAATCATACATTATTGAGAAAATGATATCTTTAAACGCACTATAACTGGTACAAATCTCCAAGGAAATTATTTATTTGAGTTCATTTTTTACTAACAGTTTTCAGTCTTATCCAAAACCCCTTCTTTCAAAATATGAGCACAGATTATTATACTGAATAAGATTTGCAATAACAGCATAGAAATACACAAAATATTGCAATGATTTACAGAAGTGCAAAAAATCGATGGTACGGATAGAATAGAGACCACCGGTGCGCAAAGGCGACGGATCATTATTTTACTCACATGGAAACGAACGACCGGTGCGAAAATGGGTGGATAACGAAATTAAGAATCGTTAACGACGTGCGTGTGTAGTATTAAGCCCACGGGTGGGCTTGGTCTTAAGACGGGGTATACTTTGGTCATTTTTGTATTTTTCTGTCCTGGGCAATTAAAACTTTTCCATTTTATGCTGATATTCATTACTGTTTTGTACATCTGAGAATGGTTTTGGTATCTTTTGAAGCGTATTTACATTTTTGAAAAATCATTGAAAAATTGATGATTTCAGATGTCATTGTTTTTTTTTTTTGTTGAATCGTAACAATTAACATATTTTAAATTTTTTCCTCTATCATTCTATTGAAGTGAGAGTTTAAGGAAGTTGAATACACTCTAAAACAAAATCCTATATTTTTGCACACCTAATTCCTGGGTAGAGCGAAATGGCAAATGAAGGGCAAATTTTACCATTAAAATAGAATGTTTGAACCTTCTACTGTAACAGCAGGTTCTGGTCGAATCTCCTAAATTTTGGTTGAATTTTGTAATGGCTGGTATTTTCCTCTGAATCCTAATAGATTTTAAGCAATCTCAAAATAAGAAATATTGATATAGTAATAACAACGACTATCAATATTTCTTATGTGTCATTCTTTAATGAAAAGGTGGACAATAGAAATAATGCTTAACATTTGTTTAGGGCTATAAAAGCGAATGTGTTGTGCATTGAACGGCTGTTTCAAAACTAGGAATCAGAAATTTAAAAAAAAAATCGGAAAATGAGCTTTTTAATTAATCGATATTTTTTACAGCAAGCTATCATTCAATTTAAGCAGAGGCGAGAGGGGGGAAAGGGATCAATATCGAGGTATTTCTGTCCACGTGGTATATAACGGCTGCTAACCTCATGTTCAAAAAAATGCGTTCACCCAATCCTTCTCCTGCAGGAAAAACATCATTGCACTTCAGTGGAAAAAATCCAACAGCACGTTGACATTGATTGTTAGGGTGCCTGTACCAATTATCGCACTACCTAAGGAAAAATGTTTATTTCTATCAAATTTTGAGCAAATTGTGAATGAGGGCAATCATCTTTTGTGAACGCGATCTTTTGTTCACATTTTTTTCTTGTTACTTTGCATCGTTAAAGGGCGAATTTGAGTTACTATAGCCATAACTGTGGTACACTGAGCCTAGACCTGCTAAATTTTCTTCATTGTTACTATGCTGATCACAAATCACAAATTTAACCTATTTCAAATTTTGAACCCAATTTGAGCTTCTCAAAACTGCAAAAGTAACATTATATTACAACTAATTAGGTAGTCATTAGAGAAATCAGAAAAAAAAATCTCATCTCTGGTTTTCTGGTGGTATTGAAACCGATCAAAAACAATAATTTTTACCAAAGAATCCCTTTCCATTGTCCTCAATTCTCACCAGTAACCAGTGGGTAAAGTCGGCTGACTTCCACCACTACGTGACGTCGCTTCGAAGAGCTGCTGCTGTGTACCGGTGTCGCGCACAAATAGAATAGCCCACACCCAACCAGCCAGCCAAAGAATAGGAAAATCTAATATAGTTGTCACCCGGGGCTGCAAATAAAAGATTATTTCGAAAATATTGATGTTATTCGTACACATAGGAAAAGCGAGAGAAAGGCTATTGATTCGCTCTCAATGGAGCTGATCGTCTAAACATGAATCGAGAAAACGATCTGAGTTGTTGTTGCCCAAACACGGGGGAAGTGCTAGAAGGTGGAGGTTATTGTTGATGTGAAGAAGTGGTTGTTGAAGGGAAAGAAGCGGTTCTGATGTGGATGAATGGAAGTGATGATTGTTTCTTGTTGAAGTGGTACAACAAGTCAAGTGGAAGAGAGTACTATTCACCGTTTGCCAATGAAATTAGTTTCTGTACTATGTTTCTCATGTACAAGAGGACAGTTTCTTTCAGTCATTTTGCTAAGAATCAATATATTTTTTATCTGCTGCACTATAATAACAAAAATCACGCATCACAAAGCTCCTGCTATCCCGAAAAAATAGATCATGATTTATATTTCCCGTTCACCATCCTCATTTGCACGTGTTTTGCACCATTCAAAAAGGATACATACCGTAGTACTGGTTAGGCTTGGTCAGACGGCCGCCGCCTCCATCGGCGAATAAACCGCAATAAATTTCACCGATACCACTTTGCTTCCTGCCCTTCCTCCCGTTTCACGCGCCCAGTAAGAAAACGTGAGCCACGTGAGTGTCCCTATTGGTATACAAATCGGTTTATTTTCTTAGCTGCTTCGAGCTGAATGGAAGAATGCGATGAAAATCTTGCCTGGAGATGGTCCATTCTACAGGGACCACAGGGAAGGATTTTTCTTCGGTTGGGCAATTTGGGAAAATGGCACTTTCAGTGGATACAAACGGGCAGAAGAATGGGATTTTTTATGTGACCAAAGGTAAGTCACTTTTATAGCTCCCTTTTGGGTCGTCCAGCTTTGTAGGCGAAACGTTGATTCTCTCCGGAGGATTCGATTTGTTCAATTTTGAAAATTGTTTTTTACAGTAATCCTTTCCCTCTCCGTCCATTATCAACTAGGAGCTGCTCCTGGTGGTGGTCGTGTTGGGAGTATGTGACCAAAAATTAGTCAATAGCCCGTGGTGGGCACGTGTCCGATATAGTTCCTAAACAATCGGATGAAGGGTGGTCTGGCCGGTGGTGTGTGCGTTTCTAGTTTTGTCTCTCTAAGCGCAGGACTTATTGTTATGGCATTTTTAATCCGTCCTTCAGTCAAGATTATCGTATTTTATTACACAATTCCGTATCGGTTTGGATCGCATGCATGAATGGAACGCCTAGGCAAGGTCCTGACATAGGGATGCTGGTGCTTGTCGATGCTGAGGCGTTGATTGCTACGAAATGAGTGAAATGATCCTCCCTAGCATAACACGACTCTCGTCCGCGTGTGAATCAGCTGGCGTTGGATTTCCCCCTCCCAATTTGTTAGTCACCCCTTCGAGAGCGTCGACATGGTACTTGCATTTTGATATTGTGTATTCAATTTTTCATATCAAGTGGTGCCTTAGCTATGGTTGTTACGCACAGAGATGGTATAGTAGTGTGGGACACCAAAATACATTTTACTCCTGTACACTTTTTGAGTTCCATTTTGGCCCCATATCAACTGTGCAAAATTTCAGATCGATCGGAGAAACTATATTTTAGCGCCAGCCGTTTTAAATTTTCATACGATTTACTATGGGGAAAATCAATTTTTTAAAGAAAAATCACCACAGGTTGCCCCTTAACCCCTAAAAATATATCGATGAATGATTTCTGTTGTAAATTTTACGAGGAACAAACCCTCTGAAGACTGCAAAGCGATCGAAGGCATGTGGAAAAAGTTATTGACTGAAAACCGAATGACATGCCCACGCTGTTTAACACGTAAGGAATAACAATAAATAATAAAATCTCGTCATTTTATCGATCGGGTAAGGCTTAATAACTTTTTCCACGAATGTCGCATCGCTTTGCGGTCTTCGGTGGTCTGATTCCTCGTGAAGTTATCTACAGAAATCATTCAACGACTTATTTTTAGGGATCAATGGTTGGCCTCAAGCGATTTTTCTTTGAAGAGGTAAGTTTTCCCCATAGTAAATCGTATGAAAAACTAAGAATGGCGGGCGCTAAAATATAGTTTCTTCGATCGATCTGAAATTTTGCACAGTTGATATGGGACCAAAATGGAGCTCAAAAAGTATACAGGAGTTGGAGTTTTTCCATTTTTTCTATTTTCCCATATAAACCGTGTACCAGGCTAATGGTATAGTCGTTGTCCCGATTGAGATATTGTCTTGATGCTGCGCTGCGAAGGAGGGAGGTGCGTTTGTGTTGATTGTTTACTGACTGCATGCCGCACGCTTATTATCATTCATAAATATGTCTTTATTGCGAGATTATAGAGAGGAAGCGCCTGATACCACGGTGCGATGAATAGCTCGAATTAGGCTACGGGTGGCAAATGCAAAGGGAAATGGAAGAACTACGAACGATGCTGCAGGGGTCAATGAGAGAAGTGTGGCTCGTATTAGCGGATGCAAATTGGTGAGACGAATTCGATCATTAACTCTTTAATTGAATAAGACTTCATCTTGGTGATGAACTAGAAGAAAAAAGGTTTTACTATAAACATTGCTCAATGGTGCACAATTCATTCATTTCTCCTCTTTTCTTCGTGATAAATTAACAGGGTCCCCAGTTAGTCTAGTGGTTAAAGCTATGGATCGCCAATCCGAAGACGGTGGGTTCGATTTTCGTTCCAGTCGGGAAAATTTTCTCGACTTCCTGGGCATAGTGTTTCATTTTGCTTGCTTCATAATATACAAATTCATGCAATGGCAGGCAAAGATAATTCACGGCGCCCAAGTGTTGACGAAGCGATGATACGTCGTGCGTGGGTGGCATATTCACGATGACCAGTCATCTTTTTAGGATCTGGCTGAATCCCGTCCAGGGTTTATCCTAGGTTATTCACCTGCTGCATACCAAAACTGCACTTTCCGATGCGCAAGAAGAATCCGTACTCTCGGAGTCGTTGCAAGTTGCGCTTGTGCTCCTCATCGGTGCGGCCGCCCACCATGCATGGCCATGATGCCGTCTAGGTAAACAACCGTGTATTCGAGACTGGTCACAGCCAGCATAGCGTCCATCAGCTGTTGAAAGGCACTAGGGGCAGATTTGATCCCTGATGATAGACGCGTAAACTGGAAGAGTTTCTGCTGCCTTTCTTTATTCTCAAACTTAAGGGCGGGATTATGAAGATGTTGTTGATTAGTTTAAATTTTCATCTATATGATTTCGCATTATGCGATTTACACAGTGTATTCTGCGTATCCTCGCCTTTGGCGTTTTCCAATCGATACCGATTTGGTTTTGTTGCTGCTGTTCTTTGTTGTGCTGTTATTGCGAAGAGTTTAATCTTGCCTGGTTTGGGTAGTGGCTACGGTTAGGATAACTCAGATCAATCTTCAGCATCAAAGAACAGCAACAATCAATCTTTGCAGACCTGTGCAAAATGGTACAACCCATGTAGTTTTAGTCCAAGGACCTTACTTTCGTAAACAGAATTTCTATCTAGGAAGCCTTGTAAGCCCAGTGTTTGCTACTTTCAGAAGAAATGAAATGACAAATTCGCGTGTCATGCCCCGAGCTTATGTGCTTGTCAACAACGCAATCGTTGCTACACTTGCCCCTGAATTAACTACCAGAGATGTATGTGCTGTCACAATTGATGTAGGGTAAGTGTACCAATTCGTTGCCGGGTCTGTTGCCGTTGAATCAATCCGTTTGCTCTACTATTGCTTTTCTGGGTGTTTGAAGGTTTTCAGCAGGCTACCTTACCGGGGCCGCGCTGCCTACATTGCGTTGAAGGGGCTGCCTTCTTAGGTATAGCTGACGCAATACAGCATTTCATACTCAGCCGCTGGATGCCAGAACAGACGCTGTTTGAGCCGCACCTCCTTGGTAAACAGACGCTCGGGACGTACCTCCTCAATCTAGCTGAAGTCAGAAGGACAACAGTGCCCAGGCTGCACTACCAGCTAAGCACACAACTCTTAGCTGGCGGTCTTTGTCATCGTTTGACCCGTGGAAGCATGAGGTAGGAACTTGTGAGGACCAGAGCTATGTTGGACGCTCTCCTTATCGACTCACCGTTTTGCAGCCTGCGCCAGTGCCCGCCATGTGCAATGACCGGGAAGGAAATTTGCTGACAGACAAAACAATGGTGGCAGCCAGGTGGAAGGAGCACTTCGAAGATTTGTTGAATGGTAGCAGCGAAGGAGCACCCAGGAACAGGATTAACATAATGGATGACAGTCAAGCAGTGGAACCACCAACACTGGATGAGGTTAAAAAGGCCCTTAAGGAGCTGAAAAACAGCAAGGCTGCTGGGAAGGACGAGATCCCGGTCGAACTTCTTAAGCACGGAAGCGAGCAGCTACATCAATCAATCCATCAGATTATTATAAAGATTTGGGAGGATGAAGAATTGCCCACCAGTTGGTTGGATGGCCTCATATGCCCAATCTACAAGAAAGGGCACAGACTGGAGTGTGCCAATTACAGAGGGATTACCCTTTTAAATTCGGCGTATAAGATACTGTCGCGTGTCCTGTTCAACAGACTGCGACCTCTTGAGGAGTCCTTCGTCGGCGAATACCAGGCTGGTTTTCGTGAGGGCCGATCAACGACGGATCAAATGTTTACCCTGCGGACGATCCTAGATAAATTTCGGGAATATAACTTGCAGACTCACCATCTGTTCATTGATTTTAAAGCAGCGTACGATTCAGTGAAAAGAAATGAGCTTTGGCAGATAATGTCAGAACATGGTTTTCCGGCGAAACTAATTAGGCTGATACGCGCAACGCTGGATGGAGCAAAATCAAGTATTCGGATCGCGGACGAAGTGTTTACGTCGTTTGTGACCTTGGGTGGATTGAAGCAGGGGGATGCTCTTTCAAATTTATTGTTCAACATTGCACTCGAAGGAGCGATTAGGAGGTCAGGCGTGCAGAGGAATGGCTCTATCATCACACGGTCGCACATGCTCCTCGGTTTTGCGGACGATATTGATCTCATCGGCATCGATCGTAGGGCAGTGGAGGAAGCTTATGCTCCTCTGAAGAGAGAGACAGCGAGGATAGGCTTGACGATTAACTCTACCAAGACGAAGTACATGATAGCGGGTAGAGACAGAAGCAGGCCTAGTGGTGTTAGTGCTGAGGTAGTGATTGATGGGGAAGTGTTTGAAGTTGTTGAAGAATTTGTTTATCTTGGAACACTTGTGACATGTGACAATGACGTGAAGTGAAAAGGCGTATTGCAGCTGCGAATAGGGCCTTTTACGGATTGCGTAGCCAGCTTAGGTCCCGTAACTTGCAAACGCAAACAAAATTCGCTCTGTATAAGACGCTGATTCTTCCGGTTGCCCTCTACGGTCACGAAGCGTGGACGTTAAAGGAGGTAGACCGAAAAGCTTTTGGAGTTTTTGAGCGCAAAGTGCTGCGGACAATTCTAGGTGGGAAACAAGAAAATGGAGTGTGGCGCAGACGCATGAATCACGAGTTGTACCAAGTGTACGAAGATGCGAATATTGTGAAACGTATAAAATACGGCAGACTTCAGTGGGCTGGACACGTAGTGCGAATGTCGGAAGAAAGAATAGCGAAAACAATATTCAGCAGAGAACCCGGTAGAGGTAGGCGACTTCGTGGGCGGCCGCGAACTCGCTGGCTGCACGCGGTTGAAGAAGATCTACGATCCCTACACGTTCGGGGAAACTGGAGGAACATCGCCCAAGACCGACGAAGATGGAGCTCTACTATACGCTCGGCATTGGAGTAAAGTTACTTTGTAGCCAACAAGGTAGGTAGGTAAGTGTACCAATTATGGCTATAGTACCAATTATTCGCCATAGTTGATTTTCACCCTTTAACGATGTCAATCAACAGGAAAAAAAATTGTGAACAACAGATCACGTTCACAAAAGATGGTTGCACTCATTTATACTCCACATTTTGCTCAAATCATGGTAGAAATAAATCATTTTCCTTAAAATCTCAGCTTCCTTGCACCCTTTTTTGCCATAGTGTACCAATTATGGCTAACCCCATAAGGAATGCATGCAAATAGTGCGAAGTTAAAAAATATAATCATAACTGGTACAGGGTTCCTATCATTGGCACACGCTGTAATACATACTAAAAGTAGTTTTGGCTCCGTTTCTTTATATATCCTGTAAAGTATGGAAACTAAGCTATCTTTTAACATATTGATGACATTCGTTGGTCTCCTTTTAATTTTTGTATAAATAGCTTTCCTTAGGTAGTGCCATAATTGGTACACTTACCCTATCTGTTGGGAACCTCAATTGTTCGGTTTATTTGCCGTGTCATTCCATATAAAGTGACCGAGAAAATGTGAAAACTTCCAATCGACCATCACGGATTTGAACCAAATTTGGCTGAAACATTTGTTCAGATGGTGAAAGAAAAAAATCAAATTTTGGTGCCGATTGAATCACCCCTCGGCCCGTGGCAGCACCCCTCGTTTTGGCCGATATGAAAATTATCCTCTCTTTTATTTTTATCATTGAAATGATTGCACATACACATTTTCGACCTTCGGCTTTGTTAAAAGAAATCGTTCAAGGAATCCAGAAAAAATATTATTTTTTGATACAGTGTTGCCAGATATCATATTTTTCAATTTTAAAACTAAAAATTGATTTTTCTCAAAATCAAAATACGTATATTTTGATTTTAAAAATTTTGATTCCATCGTGTTTATCAGACGTTTTTCGATCGAAAAAGCTTAACTCCACAAGGTAATTTGCGTCGTTCCTGAAATGTAGCGTTTTTAAGAAAAAATATTATTTTTTTCATATAAAGTATCATATAAAATCAGGTGCAGTTTATAAATTTCGCAAAAAAAAAACATTGTTCGATGCCATATAAAGACGTTTTGTGTTGATTTGAACAATATCAAGTATAATAAGGTTTAAAAAAATGTGACAGTGTTGCCAGCTCATCAATTATGAGTCTATCGTAATGGACTAGCATAACCTGTTGAACTAAAAAAATGTATCTATTGAGATCATAAATTCTAAACAAATTTCATATATTTTAACATTATCTGAACGGAAGTGCTGCCAAATATGCAATATTTATTGTAGATATCTTAATTTTACTAGAACTTTAGTATGAAATCTAATTAACCAGCCAAAAGTATTTTTTATTAAGGTTTAGTACATTTGGCAACATCGACGTAAAATATGTTCAGGAAAACATTTGATGAGTGTATTTCTAAAGAACAGTGCTGAAAATGTTATTTCGATATAACTACATTCAATGACCCACAGCTAATTTCAGAAGCTGAACCTGAAAATATGGAATATGATAAATTATGAAGTATAATATCCTTTGGTATTAGATAATATTAGATACTACGCATCGTTGCGCAACTGGTAGCTCAGACTTCAGTATTTTTATTTTATATTCGAAGGTTCAACTCCCTATAAAATCCCTCTAAAAATATCTTTTGATTGATTTTTACGGCAGTGTTGCCAAGTATGCTAGTATAGGTGCGGGGATGCTTAGTAATGCGTTTACTCTTACTGTGAATGCATCACCCCTATGAGGGGATCGCAGAATAATAAATCATGTCCTTTATTGTCCCGGGCAGAAAAGTGAAGAACAGTGTTGAGTATTGTGTTGTCTATTGATGTGATTGCATATGGTATGAGTTTTTGCTTGTTCTTCGTGGTGAAGAACTAAGATTTCTGAGTGAAATGGATTAGTGGCGTTTGCTCCCTAGAGGGGTGATAACTACTTTTCTTAGGTTTTTTGCATGGAAAACAGATCGGTTGTACGCGAAGGTTAATTCCGTATAGGTGACTCCCAGATTGACAATGTATAGTATCATATTAAGCATCGGTATATTCGCCTCACTCCATTCATATTCACTCCTCTTTGCTGAATCGAATCAAGCAGCAAACGGATTGTCGTGTTCAAGCACGCAACCCGTGGGAAGCCATGCGCAAGTTGCTCGACATGGATATTCGTTGCCGTTCATCGCAGTTTTAATCGCAAGCGAATGAATGAATGGCGAATGGTGAAGAATGCTGGTGAGTGATCGAAGTGACTGCTGTCGTCGCTGACAAGCAAACAAACATAGGGTAGCGGGATGCTTCGTTGGCATAGTTCCCACGTTTGGCCTATCTCAACGTAAACCAAAAACTCAAACAAACACGCATAACTGGATATGCTATGCGCCAAACAACTGTAACATTCGTTTCAATTTTAGCACTTTGGAGTGTTGAAATTGAATGAAAATGTCGCTTTGTTTATGTTTTGTAGACGCCATGATTCTTCGGCTTAGTGGGTAGTCTATACACATTAGTGTGGGTCATCGGAACCGTTTTCTCAGATCAAAGCTCTTTTGGTTCCGTTTCGGGTCCTGAGTATCTGTGCAAAATTTGAGCACGATCGGTTGCGTCTACACTTTGCGCATTGCAGTTGAAATTTGTATGGGATTTTGTATGGGGAAACATACTTTTTTGAATTTTAGCCATAAGTTAAAAAAGTTTGTCTGAAACTTTTTAACCGATACTGTAAAATGATAGCCTAGGATGTTCTGAAAAACTTTGTTGAAGACCGCGGAGCGATCCCGCGGTCTTCGAGTTTTTCAGGATACCCTAGGCTATGTTTTCACTTCATCGGCTACTCGGTTTTAGAAAAATTCGAGCTTGTTATAAGGGAAATGCAAAAAAGTGTGTTTTCCCATGTAAAACCCCATACAAACTTCAAACGCGATGCGCAAAACGTGGACATAACCGATCGTGCCCAAATTTTGCACAATTATTGGGGTCCTGAAATGGGACCAAAAAAGCTTTGATCTGATGGGATACCATTAAATTTTTCATTTTTCCATATAAACGATGACCCACTCTAATACACATAATCATTATTGGCATGATTCTGGAACATTTCGAATCGACTTTTCAATAACTGAACATTTGATGTGACGGTCAAAGACGCTATTTTGAACTTGTATATTTGTTTTCAACGAATAGTAACTATTTTACAAATTGAATGTGGGCCGAATATTGAGGACATTTTTTTTCACTATGTACCCAAATCTTGGCCCATCAGTAAAGTGACGTCAACAACACCGATAAAGTGACGTCAACAACATTGCTTGCGTAAGAACCAGAAAGAAAAAACTTTAGTTTAAGTAATATATTTATAGTTTTTTGAAAATTTGGCTTCGAAAATGAAAATTAAAAGTAAGATTGGTGAACAAACAGAGATAATACTTCAGAAGAAATATTGAAAAATGAGATAATAAGTGGTTCTAGTGCATGGAGAGCAATAGGCCAACGTTGTATCCACTAATAGGCCAAATTTTGTACCATAGACCAACATTGCATACCATCGCATCGAATATTTTCAACTTAATTCAGTAAATTCTTGAATATTTACGTTAGTTTACTTCCAATTGGTGAAACAAGCACTGCCTAGAGTGTGTAATATGGTCAACATATTATTTCTAGTGCTATTAATTAATGAGTTTTGGTCAAAATTATCAAGGCGGCTTACAAATTAGGCCAAGGAATGGTACATATACCCTACTGAAGCGACAATCGTTCGCTGCGATTAACCATGGAGTAGCAATCATGAATTTTGTTACCATCTATGCTCATACTCATGCAGTGTTGCCAAATGTGCTCAATATGTATAAAAAACAGAAATCATTTGTTTGTATTTGGTGTTATCTATTTACGAAAGCTTTCGTGTAAATTAGATGGTCACAATAAAAATGACATGTGTGGAAACACTTCCATCTACAACATCGTTGAAATGAATAAAATGACAATTGAAATGAATTTCACAATAGATACATTTTATATTTTAACAATTTATCCTCATCTTTTCCAATAAATCATTTATTTTATTGTTAACTATCAAACTAACAATAACTGTCAAATATCTGGTCATTTTGTCAGATAGGACCATAAACAAGAAAACACAGACAAATAGACGTAACATTGGCGAAATTTTTATCGACCTCGGTTTTAACGATGCGCGCATCGTTTTTCTAAGCGTTTGACGTTTCACACAGTACCTTATGTTAACGATATTGTACAATGCAGTGTATCGTGAAACATTTCCACCAGCTGATGGTAGTGTGAACTAGGCGATGGATTTTCACGAAAATTATTCTAGGTGTTACGTCTGTTTGTCTGTGAAGAAAAGGCCAACAACAAGATCGTTAGGGAAGATGTCTATTGTTTTTATCTTGCAACACACATGGTGCGATTTTTCAGAATAACCTGAACATTGTCAAACACTGGAAGGTTAGGTTTCATGGTATAATGAAAAAGGTAAACTGGCAACACTGTCACAATTTTTTAAATCCTTTTTATACTCGATATTGTTCAAATCAACACAAAACGTCTTTATATGGCATCGAACAATGTTTTTTTACGAAATTTATAAACTGCACCTGATTTCATATGATACTTTATATGAAAAAAATGAATATTTTTCTTAAAAAGAACGACGCAAATTACCTTGGGGAGTTAAGCTTTTTCGATCGAAAAACGTCTGATAAACACGATGGAATCAAAATTTTTCAAATCAAAATATACGTATTTTGAGAAAATTGATTTTTAGTTTTAAAATTGAAAAATATGATACCTGGCAACACTGTATCAAAAAAATAATATTTTTTGTGGATTCCCTGAACGATTTCCTTAAAAAAGCCGAAAGTCGAAAATGTGTATGTGCATTCGTTCCAATGATAAAAATAAAAGAGAGGATAATTTTCATATCGGCCAAAACGAGGGGTGCTGCCACGGGCCGAGGGGTGATCCGATCAGCACCAAAATTTGGATTTTTTCTTTTACCATCTAAACAAATATTTCAGCCAAATTTGATTCAAATCCGTGATGGTCGATTGCAAGCGGTCGGTCACTTGACCCGGTGAACCATCTCCCATGTATGCTTTCAACCTTTCAATCATTGTAGGCAGTGATGCTAATGCTCACCATATCATCTGGGACAGCTTAGACATTACCTTGAGAGGCTCCAGTTTGAGGAAATACTAAAGTGACACAGATCTTGGATTACTTAACATAGGCAGCATCAGAACTTTTATGTCATCTGCTAAAGAGGAAGTGTTAGAAAGACACAACGCTTTGCTCTAGCATAATTAGGGTAATTGTTCCCATCGTTGTGGTAGTACCTAATGTTGCGGTAATGGCAATTGAGCACTTTTCCGAGTGAAATGTTACCAAAAGGTATTTTTAATAGATGTATTGTGCTTAAATTATGAGATTGCACCATTTGTTTGCTTAAGATATGCCCAAAAACCTATTAAAAAAAATCCTTAATATGTTTGGTGGTGTGTTTCTATTGTTGCGGTAGTGTTCCTATTGTTGCGGTATCCCATATGATTTCAAAGGGATTCCGCAACAATGGGACCAATACCGCAACATTAGGAACAAAGTACCACTTGTGTTGTGTTTACTGAATTGACGTGCTTGCTGTTTGCTCGTGGTTGAACGCAAGTTCAACAGTAATTTTAGCGTTTTTATTCATTTTGAGACTGAAGGAACTCCTGTTTGTACACGTGTTACAAGTATTCGACGGACGACATCATTCACACGAGACCCGCTCCTTATTATTTTGGGTTTTTGATACACGAAGTATTGCTGCCATCATCCTCGACTGCTAGTGCTCCATTGTTTCGCTGTTCATCATGGATTGTGCAAAGTGTTCGCAAGTCATCCACGAATGCGATATGTACACAGTGTGTGAAAGGAAATGCTCAAAACGCTTCCACGCTTCGTGTGTCGGTTTGGATGTAGAGCAATGGAATGCGTTATCAAACAACGTTATTTGGCTCTTGACGATCGCGATATTTACAAAAATCAGTCATACAGGCAGACTGATTTTTGTAAATATCGCGATCGTCAAGAGCCGGTTCAAAATACTAATACAACTCGAACCACCGATGAAGAGGTGATGGATTTGAAAACCAAAGTCGCGTCTATACTGGAAACGTTAGCCGTCATTGCCGTACCTGAGCCACCGTCCTGCAACGAGAGCAAACTACGTCATTCTACCCCTGTGTCATCTCAATTTCTTCATGAAGGAACAAGCTGTTCGCCTGAATGTGCTGATGCAGTTTTATGTGAGGTGGACGAACAACATTCGCAGATTGACGTTAACGACACTTTTGATCTGTTTCTAACGAATATCAATCCTGTTGTAACTGAGCATGAAATAAGCTTAATGGTATCACGTTGTCTAGGAAGCAATTCATGCGATAGCTCAGAAGTAAACAAATTGGTGTCTAAAGAGAAAGATAGTTCTAAACTAGACTATGTTTCTTTCAAAATAGTATTGAATGAGCATTACATAAAGCTAGCTTTGAGCAGAACCACTTGGCCAATAAAAGTTAAATTCCGCGAATTTGCAAATCGACAGAACGATACATGGAAACCATAAATAATGTAAATTTTTTCTTGTTCGTCATTCTTCGCTCGTAAATTGTGTTAACTTTATAGAACTATTATAAACTGTAGAACTGTAATAGATAGTATTTATTGTGATAATTGTAATGATTATGAATGAGTCGCGATGTTGATAAGTGCCTAATTTAAGTCCAATGCTGTTACAGTCATACCTCGATATAACGTAACTGCAATTTTATTTTCGTTACGTTATATCGAAGTTACGTTATATCGAAGCAAAATTTTTTTTTCACAAATTTCGTTTTAAATACATATTTTGAAAAGAAAATTACCAAAAAGATTATGGTAATCACCCAACAGTGATTTTCAACCTTTCTTATATATATATAAGTTAACAACGTATTCATGTAACCCATTACCAAAGCTTACGTATCCAACCATCAAATCTTAAACAACCAACCAAAGTTCCTTTTTGCATTATCAGCAGATGCGTAATTTCGCCATCTGGATAGGGTACGTAAACAAAACCATAAATAAGTCGCCATACGGAATAGTTTGGATAAACATCCAAGACTTAGCGGAAACCTAACAGGCCATATGGTCAACATCATTGATTGACACTTTGTTTATGCATTCGCAACTCCCCAACCATCGAATCATCGATCCCAGCATAAGAAGGACCGTGACCGTGAATCATCACCGCAAACGGATCAACAGATGGATCAACAAGCGAGGACAACGAAAGCATTGTTCTTCGAAATGAAAGCAGAGCACCAATGATGACTACGTGCGGGAAATTGCATCAGCCGAATAGCACCACCGTGAGAGTATGCTTTCAAGGTTAAGGCATAGTTTAAGTTTATAAAAACTATTTGTCACCAATAAAGTTTGTTCAGTCGCATAGTTCAGCCGGAGAGTTTACTTGTTTGCATTGGCCAGTTAGTGTGTTTGAATTCAGTGTTTGAATTGACGGAGCATTCAAGTGTTTCAATTTAGATCAGTCAGTAAATTTTAGTTTTTATCCTTTTTTTTTAAATCCCCCAATTAACTTGGGACGGATAACTTATATATATATATATATATATATATATATATATATATATATATATATATATATATATATATATATATATATATATATATATATATATATATATATATATATATATATATATATATATATATATATATATATATATATATATATATATATATATATATATATATATATATATATATATAAGTTACGAGCAACCCGTTTCCACTGACCACAATTAAACCGTTACCACCGATCATGCCGATATTCGTCAATAAGCCACTTTCGCTATCCAAGCCTGAGACGCAATCATCATGAGTCAACATAAACATTCATTCGCCGGAGCACCATTGCAGCCGAATCGCACCAAACATAAATATCCACCCGCACGCACATCATACGACGTAGAATCATCATCATAGCTGTGGCGCACCATATTTTTCAAGTTCAAGTTCAGTTAGGTTAGATCAGGAATAATCATGATCGATCGGGAAGTGTTAGTTTATAAAAACTGATTCGCACAATAAAGAAGAAAGAGTCTTCAGCTGAAACTGAAGTGGCGCAGTCGTAGTTTTTTTAAAAACGCCGAAACCCCCTCGGGTATCATAATTGTCGCAGTGTCGGTAGGATACCGCTTGCAGTGATCAGTGATTAGTGAGTTTTTTCGGGACAATTCCCATCAGCGAGTGCATATCGTCGATTAGAAGAAAACTTCATTTCACCTGGACACGGCGGGAACCGAAGACCACGGCAAACACCGGACACACAACGGGCGCATACCGAAGTGCAACGGGAACCCACATCCAAGACGGAAACGCGACGGACGAACACCGAAGTGAGGACCGAAAAGGATTGTGGTAAGTTAAGTGTAATTTTAAGAGAAAAAGAAAAAAAATATTATTGAAGAATTTATCAAAAATTATTATTGAAGAAAATTTAACAAAGAATTATTATCGAAGATTTTTTTTTTTTTTTTTTTTTTTAAGTGAAACAATTAATAAAAGTGAAACCAAATAAAAAGTGAATCAAAATTTTTTAAAAGTGAAAAAGTTAATAACCAAAATTAATCTTTTAACCCATAAGTGTATTTTTAAGTGTGTTTAGATATTTTTAGTGAGTGACAACGATGGCCAGATACGATGGAAACCGTGATTTATTGGCCGCAGAAAATGAGGCGCTACAAGCACAACTGGAACAAGCCGCTGCAGACATGGTTGAACAAAACCGTCAGGTAATTGAACTACAACATCAATTAGCTGCTGGACAAGATGTGCAGAATCAACTTGATAATGCTTTATTGCAAATTAATCAGAAAGATCAACAAATTGCAAATTTGAGAGCCACTACTTTGAATAATTTCAGTGATGTGGAATCTATTTTGAAAAGCTTGCAGACTCCACAAATTTTGAGGGATTTTCCATGCTTTACTGGGGATCCTGTTAAATTGCATTCATTTATAAAATCCATTGACAAGTTAATGCCAACATTGGAGCGTGCAAAAGGAACACCTGCATTTGATGTTTGGATGCATGCTATTCGATCTAAAATTACGCATGATGCGGATGCCGCACTTGAATTATATGGTACTGAGACTAACTGGGATGATATTAAAAACACCCTTATTACTCATTTCAGTGATAAAAGGGATGAAATTTCTCTTACTAGAGACTTGTTTAAATTGAAGCAAGGGGATTCAGTTCAAGATTTTTATAGAGACGTATCACATTCTATTTCATTACTTATTAATTTGTTACAGGTAAATGAAAAGGTAAGTGTTATCATAGCTGCGAAGAAACAGTTTTACCAAGATCTAGGTTTAAAAGTTTTCTTGTCGGGACTTAAAGAGCCTCTTGGACCAATTATTAGAGCTCAAGCACCCAAAACACTTAAGGAAGCACTCAGACTTTGTCTTGAAGAGGATAATTACAATTATGTGAAAAATCCATTTCAATCAGCATCGAAAACTTCGAATCCAATTTTGTTACCACCAAAACCAATGCAAAAATCTTTCCAATTCCCACCACCAAGACCATTCAATTTTCAGAAACCTCCACAATATCAAAGACCTTTCCAATTTCAATCAACACCTCGACCTCAATTTAATAATGGACCACGTCCATTCCAATTTAATACGCCTCAAAGACCTTTTCAATTTAGACCATTTCAACAAAATCAATTCCAATACCAAAGAAATCCGTTTATGCCAAACACATTCCAAAGAAATTTCCCAAAACCACAACCAAAGCCGACACCAATGGAAGTAGACCCTTCTCTCAGCAAACAGGTAAATTACATGAATCGACCACATTATCAGGTAGAAGAGTTTGATGAATGTTTTGATTATCCCAATTACAATGAACCATATTATTATCCTGAATACAAAGAATATTCACCATATCCACAATACCCAGAATATCCAGAATACTCAGAATATTCAGAATATTTTGATGAAGATCCAAATCAACCTCAAGTTCAAAACAAAACAAATTTACCAAAAGTTACTCTACCAGCAATCAAAGAATGTGAACAAAATAATGTTCAAGTTGATGACATAAATTTTCGCGAGCGAACGGAAGACGGGCACCCAACATGAATAATTTTATTCCCTATGTTGAAGTTGACACTACTAAAGGTCCACTCAAATTTTTAATAGATACTGGAGCCAATAAAAATTACATCAGCCCCAAACATGTAAATCAAGCTAAATTTACAGATCCATTAACAGTTCATAATATTAATGGAGTTCACACAATTAATCAGTCTGTACATTTCAATCCATTTTACAAAATTCCAAATACCCAAAAGTTGCAATTTTATGTTTTTGATTTTCATCCATTTTTTGACGGACTAATCGGTTATGAAGCTTTGCAAGACTTGAAAGCAAATATCATAACAAGTACAAATGAACTACAACTTCCCTCTGGAAATATTAAAATGCTACGTAAATATCCATGTTCTACACAGGTACAACTTAATGCAAATGAGACAAAATTTATCCATTTCCCTGTTAATTTTGAAAAAGGTGATTTCTTTGTTTCTCATGATACTCAAATTCATGATTCTATTTTTGTACACGCAGGATTATACAAAGCAGAAAACAATCATGCTTTTCTAGCAATTACAAATCATCGGAATAACCCAATTCAAATTGAAATTTTTAAACCATTTGTTTCTGAGTTGAATAATTTCGAATCACAATCTTACCCACATTCAGTTAGACCAATCAATCGGCAGTTATTTAATCAGTTAAGATTGGATCACCTAAACTCTGAAGAGAAGCCAAAACTTTTGAAATTAATTGCAGACAACCAAGATGTATTCTACTTACCCGGAGAAAGTTTAACATTTACAAATGCTATCAAACACAGCATTAAAACAAAGGATGAAATGCCAATTTATTGTAAATCGTATCGGTACCCCTTCTGTCATAAAGATGAGGTACAGAAGCAAATAAATGAAATGTTAGAACAAGGAATTAGACATTCTATAAGTCCTTGGACATCACCAGTTTGGATCGTTGCTAAGAAAATGGACGCATCTGGACTCAAGAAATGGAGACTAGTAATTGATTATCGTAAATTGAACGATAAGACTATTGATGATAGATATCCTATCCCAAATATTACTGATATTTTGGATAAGCTTGGAAGATGTAATTATTTTACCACATTAGACTTAGCGTCTGGATTTCATCAAATTGAAGTTGAAGAATCAGACATTCCTAAAACAGCTTTTAACGTTGAAAATGGACACTATGAATTTTTGAGAATGCCTTTTGGACTCAAAAATGCGCCGTCTACATTTCAAAGAGTAATGGATAATATTTTACGTGAACATATTGGCGTAAGATGTTTTATTTATATGGATGACATTATTGTGTTTTCCACAAGCTTACAAGAACACCTTGATAACTTACGGAAAATATTTAATACATTGTCTAAATACAACATGAAAGTACAATTAGACAAATGCGAGTTTTTACGCAAAGAAGTTGCTTTCTTAGGGCATATCGTATCTACAGATGGTGTTAAACCTAACCCTGAAAAGATTTCAATTATTAAGAATTGGCCTTTACCTAAAAATGAACGGGAACTTAGAGGTTTCCTAGGAATTTTAGGGTACTATAGAAAATTTATAAAAGATTTTGCAAAAATTGCAAAACCTTTGACAAATTCACTTCGAAAAGGTGAAACTATAATTCATTCAGAAGATTTCGTGAAAGCATTTCAAAAGTGTAAATCAATTTTGACAAGCAGTGATATTTTGCAATATCCAGATTTTGATAAATCATTCATTCTCACTACTGATGCATCAAATTTTGCCATAGGCGCAGTACTCTCACAAGGACCATTGGGAAAAGATAAGCCAATAGCCTTTGCGTCACGTACTTTAAATAAAACCGAAGAAAATTATTCTACAATAGAAAAGGAACTTTTAGCTATTGTATGGGCTTGCAAACATTTTCGTCCATATTTGTACGGAAGGAAATTCATTTTATACACAGATCACAAACCTTTAACATACAGTTTAAATTTGAAAGAACCAAACCAAAGATTAATTCACTGGCGCTTAACTTTGTCAGAATTTGACTATGAAATTCGATATAAACCAGGCAAACAAAATGTTGTAGCCGACAGTTTATCAAGAATATTCCAAGAAGTGAACATTAATGAAGATGAAACATCGTCTAGTAATGACACTATGCATTCAGCAGACACAGATGATTCAGAACTTATACCATGCACTGAAATTCCGATTAATTATTTCAGTAATCAAATTATTTTGAAAATTGGAAATGAAGAAAGCAAATATTTATGAAGAAGTTTTTCCACGAGTTTATAGACGAACTATCACCAAATTTATTTTCGGAGTACCTTTCATAATTAAAATATTCAAGGAATACATGGATACAAGACGTACTAACTGTATTCTTTGTCCTGAAAATGTTATCAATATCATTCAATTTGTTTACAAAAACTATTTTAGCAGATGTCGCACTTTCAAAGTAAAGATATCTCAAACGATGCGTATTGACGTTCGAACCGAAGTTGAACAAGATACTCTTATTGAAAACACTCACGAGACTTCACATCGTGGTATTTTAGAGAATCTCTGTGAAATACGGAATAGATTTTTCTTCCCCAAAATGAAAAATAAAATACGAAAATACATTATCCTTTGTGAAATTTGCAATAAAATGAAATACGAACGAAAACCATATAAAATTAAACTAGGTGAAACCCCAATACCAAAACAGCCTCTTGACATTATTCACATAGATATTTTCATATCACAACCAAACTTATTTCTCTCAATTGTAGACAAATTGTCACGATTCGGATTTTTAATTCCCATCAAATCAAGAACTACAATAGACATTCGAAAAGGCTTGATCAAATTCATTTCTCAATTTGGATCACCAAAGTTAATTGTTTCAGATAATGAACCAGCGTTCAAATCAATTGAAATTCGAGATTTGTTAAACAATCTCAATATACAACAATATTTTACACCAACTAATTACAGTGAAGTGAACGGAATTGTTGAGCGGTTCCATTCTACCTTAAGTGAAATTTACCGATGCAACAAACATAAATACGAAAACCTCTCCAGTAAAGAAATGTTTCTTATCGCATGTAGTTTATACAATAACGCAATTCACACCTCAACAAAATTAAAACCACGTGAAGTATTTTACGGAATAAAAGATGGTGAAGAAAGACCACTCGATCGTGCACAACTCATAGAGTACCGAGATAAAATTTATGATGAAACCATTACTAAAATAACTTCTACTCAACAGGAACAGCATAAAAACCGGAACGCTTCTAGAGAAGATCCACCAGCTTTAGATCCAGATCAACAAGCATTTAATAGACGACAAGGAATTAAAGCTAAAACCAAAGAATGGTTTGAAAAAGTCAAAGTTACATCTGACAGATTTCAAACATACAAGGATGATAAAAACAGAAAACTCCACAAAACTAAAATGCGTCGTATCAGAAAATAATTTTCAAATTACTTTTTCTTTCTCGTTTTAGTTTACATCATGGAAACAACAATACTTCTCTTGTTGTTAATATCTATTAATAATATGATACAACCCATTCATAGTACTATACAAATCATGGACCTTAATCAAAACCCAGGATTATTGGCATTGACAGCAGGAGAAAGCTTTATGAAAGTCGGTGAACATAGAATTTACCATACTATTGATTTTGATTTATACGAACCCACTTTCACAAAGTTGAAATTAATAACCAAGGAATTAAGAAAATATGGAAATTTTACAGAATTGAACGATGTTTTATCTACAAAGCTCTTCAATCTCAAAAACCTCTATTTTGGACTACAAATGAAAACTAGACAAAAACGAGGATTGATGGATTTTGTAGGTACAGGAATCAAATTTTTAACTGGAAATATGGACCATCAGGACTATATCGATATTTCACGAGATTTAGATGATCTTACAACAAAAAGTAATCAATTAATCAGAGAAAATAATGAGCAAAGAAAAATAAATTATGATATGCAAGATAGAATCAATAGATTGATTAAACAGATAAATAATCAGCAATCACTCATAATGAACGCTATAAATAATAATCAATCAGGAAGCCTACAGAAGCAAATTAAAATATTGGAAAGCATTATTAATGTTAATATTCAATTGGATCATCTTATCTCTCATTTTAAAGATATCTCTGAATCTATTCATTTAGCAAAGGTAAACATTATTTCGAAACATATCTTGCATCCCGATGAATTGTCATTCTCGATCGATAGATTAGAAGAAAAAGGAATTGTATTTCATAATTTTGAACAGGTATATGATTTCTTAGAAATATCAGCTTTTTACAATATGACAAAACTTGTTTTTGTAGTTAAAATTCCATCTTTGAAGAATCATACTTACAGTCGTTTGATTTTAGAAGCTTTGCCAATCAAAAATAAGATTTTAAATTTGCCCGCCAGCACAGCTATGATCAGCAACAACGAGACATATTTTATTACGAAGGAATGCCGAAACATAGAAGAATATCGCATATGCAATCAGAATGATTTATTGGATTTAAGCAATGACACTTGTTTTACACAGTTACTTCGAGGTATGACCGGTAAATGCACTTTTAAAATGTACAATCAACAAAAAGAATTTAAACAAATAACTAATAATCATATTATTGTCAAATCGAAATCTCCCGTGAATATTAAGTCAAATTGCGAAATAACAAACAGAAACCTAACTGGCTCGTATTTAATAGAATTTCGCAATTGCAGTATAATTTTAGACAGTACAAAAATTGAAAATACCGAAATATTCAAAACAGAGATACCATTGATAGTACCATTAGATGGTTTACATATCGAAAAGCAGATTATAGAAAGTTCAATTGAAGATCTGCAAATACAAAACCGAAACCATTTGGAAACCCTATCGACAAGTCATCAAATTCACCATTATTCCTCAATAAGTTTGTCGGTATTCAGCATTCTGGGAATTATAACCCTTATCATTTTGTACAAGGTCAAAACCAAAAACGTCAACATCAATTTCCGCAGAAAACCATTTTTAGAAGAAGTATCAAACAACCAAGCCAAAGATGAGTCATTAGAATTGCGAGAGATTTCATCATCCCCAAGAATACAATCAACACTTTTGTCGACCCGGGACGTCTCGACTTCACGGAGGGGAGTAGTTACGAGCAACCCGTTTCCACTGACCACAATTAAACCGTTACCACCGATCATGCCGATATTCGTCAATAAGCCACTTTCGCTATCCAAGCCTGAGACGCAATCATCATGAGTCAACATAAACATTCATTCGCCGGAGCACCATTGCAGCCGAATCGCACCAAACATAAATATCCACCCGCACGCACATCATACGACGCACGGTGTCAAAATTTTGATTATTATCGAACTTTCATGTACCTCTGATTTTTCTTCATAGAATGTTAGAATTTCGGCTATAATGTATAAATGCAAAATTTGAAAATATTTTATCGGGGAAAATTTGAGTTAGGTGAGTTTTTGGCCATTTTCCATACTAAAAATCAATAACCACTATTTTAGTCCAAAAAACGTCACATACAAAATGTATGGAAAAATTTTCGCCGATGAAATATTTTCTAGTTGTCCGATTATGACTATATAGCCCAAAAACTAATCATTTTCGAAGAAAAATCCGAGGTACATGAATGTTCGATAATAATCGAAATTTTGACACCGTGCGACGTAGAATCATCATCATAGCTGTGGCGCACCATATTTTTCAAGTTCAAGTTCAGTTAGGTTAGATCAGGAATAATCATGATCGATCGGGAAGTGTTAGTTTATAAAAACTGATTCGCACAATAAAGAAGAAAGAGTCTTCAGCTGAAACTGAAGTGGCGCAGTCGTAGTTTTTTTAAAAACGCCGAAACCCCCTCGGGTATCATAATTTATATATATATATATATATATATATATATATATATATATATATATATATATATATATATATATATATATATATATATATATATATATATATATATATATATATATATATATATATATATTTCATCATTGAATCTATATATATATAAATGAGTTTGAGTTCCCTTTGAGGCAACAAAACTCACGAACGGCTGAACCGATCGGGATGACTCTTGCAGGATTTGATTCGTATTCATGGCAGAGATGCATTTTGAACGCTCATGAGCGGTGAGCGTGCCTCAAGTGTTCCCTGATTGCTCTCAAGTACGTGTTCACACTTTTGAACAAAATCTAAGTAACTAGATGGTTCACGCAACGGTGTTCAAAACTGACAGTTCAGACTCAGAGCCAGTAATTTGTCTACGGATAAGACTGTAGTGTAGATGTTTGACGAGACGAGCTTGCACATCAGTGTATTAATGCAACTTATCACCCACCACGATTTATTGGTTATTTTCCAACCAGCAGCTAACCAAATTTTCCGATGGGTAATAATTTATTAAGCTTATTACTATTGAGTGTCTTTGAATTTAATGTTGAGTGCACGGGTACACGGTGACCGAGACAAAAACTATCCTCATTATTCAAACCGCACCAGAAACGGACCGTGGTGCTCCTCACGCCGTACCATGGCTCATATGGGCGACAGGACTAGCAAATAGCACTTCTAATCCAACATTTTATAATTGGGATGAAATTGATGTCAAGGAAGGGGCCGGGGCTCGACCCGGTGCAATGAGCCCTAGGCGTTTAGAAGTTTAAGGATAGTGAAAGGAAGCCTTATTTAGGTAACAGCAAACCTGACTGTATCTATTCATCTATGTATCTATTCATGGACGGGGAATTTGCTATCAGATTCGTAGGTTCTGCAATCCAACGATGAATGCGAAAACCTAATGAAAATCTCCGATTGACGTCGACCGACAGCCACGTCTTAGCGGTGATGACCGAATGAAAGTGAAATCGGCAAATCGTTGCTTAGCTACACAGTGCACTGCGTTCAAACACCCACTAGTGTTTGAACTTGAACACGGCTCACGTGAGCACAGCTTTTGAACAGAACATGAACAGAACACGTTCAAATGCATCTCTGATTCATGGTGGCTGTGTTTATATGTATAAAAAGTTACCAAAATTGTTTAGAAAAGTATGAAAATAGTGAAGTTACTGTTTTTTTATGAGCTGGGAACCCGGGTAGAGGTGAAATACTGACGATCAAAACGTGATATTGGTTTGATTGATATAGGAGATAAAAGATCTGAAAATAATATCTGAAATATGTTTCTAGAACATCTGAACAATATCAAAATTTGATATTTCAAGATCAAACGAATAGCTTGCTGCTATTGGTTAGATCTTACAAGATCTAATTATGATCTGATGATGATGTTCCAGAAGTAGATTTTAGATATTATTTTTAGATCTTTTATCTCTTATATCAATCAAACCAATATCACATTTTGATCTCAATATCAAAATATGCTATTATTGAACTCTTTTCCTCTACCCGGGAAGAAACTCAACATGATCGAATTAAAACCAATCTAGAGTGCCGTGCTGCAATGAACCCAACAGTTGTCAAACCACCACAACCACAAATGGCAACACAACGTTTGCCGGGACAGCTAGTTTTATATATTTTTAAAAGTTTGTAAGATCAAACATAAGTCGAATACTTAGCATGTCTCTTTATATTTAACTATTTAAGCCAATGTCACATAAATCAAGATTCTTCTCTTTTTTTGCATATAGAACTGGTCAAACGTCAAACGTTATCTATTGGTGTGATTATAAGTAAGAAATCTACAGGGGATAGACAAAATGATCGGGACAGGCAAAATTTTCACTTTTAAAAAAATGGTCAAATAGCTGTGACTTTTTGAAAAGTGCCTCAAAAAAATCTAAATTTTTTACTGTAAGTTGATTAACTAGTTGTGTATCAATAGTCCAATTTTGGGAAAGAACGAGCTAGTCTGCATGAAGCTAGAAAGATTCTAGAAAAAGCCAAAATTATCTGATAGCTAACTTTGAAATGTTATATCTCCGGATTGAATGAATGAAATGCAATGACATTTTGAGTGATTATGACTCATATGATAAGCTTTGAAAAACTACTGAGATAAGCTAAAATTGCTCACACGGAAGAAAATTATAACGATTAGACTATTTATTTTTTAATTTTTTTTATTTAATTTTCCAAAATTTCAACATCGTTTCAAAATTAAGGAGAGGCTAATTATAGTTTCATTAAATTCCCTCTAACTGACTTGTATTTAAATATGTTTCGATGGAAAGTAACAACATAACCGGTTATAAATTGAAAAAGTAATGGAATGCATATTAAAAATAGAACAATTTTCGGAAAAATCATAAAATAAATGAAATCGCAATAACTTTATCTCTTGTTAATAATTTCAAGTTAAGTCAAACGTTCTTCAGAGCTCATTATGTAAGTCATAAATGATCAAAATTTCATTGCATTCGGTTCTTGGAATCCGGAGATATAACAGCTCAAAGTTGACTATCGGATAATTGTACCTTTTTCTAGAATCTTTATAACTTCGTACAGAATAGTCCGATCTTTCCCAAAATTGGACCATCGATACACAACTAATTGATCAACTTACAGTAAAAAATTTAGATTTTTCGATGCACTTTTCAAAAAGTTACAGCTATATGTCTATTTTTTGAAAAGTGAAAATTTTGCGTCTCCCGATCATTTTGTTTATCCCATGTATGTGACGCAGGCAAAATTATAAACTCGGAGTTCCTCTCGGGATTCCTCTAGAAATAATTCGGGAATTCACTCAGGAGATTCAGGTTGAGTGCCTCATGAAATACCTGAAGTTCTCTAAGGATATTTATCCAAGGATCCTGCAATCTTCTATGATTCATTATATCTGCAAGTGTCACTGTGACTTACTTCTAACAAATGAATTCTTACTTGCTAGAAGTCAATCGCAGTGGCTTCTGCATCATGAAAACCTGCGCTGCTGTGACTCTTCTATGACAAGTGTGTTACTTGGGGTATTTGTCAAAATTCACCCAGGTATTCTTGCTGCTACTCATCCAGTACAATTTGACGGAGTTACCAAAAGATTTCCTCTTCAGATCTCGCTAGAAAAACTTCTGTGATTTCTCCAGAAGTTTCTCCAGAGATTCCTTGGAAATTTATTTCTGAGATACAGAAGTAATTATTTAAAAAAATATTGTAAGGATTTCTCCAAGCATAACGGATAGAATTCCACTAGAAATTTCTTCAAGGATTCCTCCAGATATTCCTTTATATTGCTTGATTTTTCCAGGAATGCATTGAAGATTTTTTTAAAGTGCTTCAAGAATTCAACCTGAGTTTTTTTCCATGGATTCTCACTGTGAACCTTCTTGAAAATCCAACTAGGATTCCACCAGTGCACGAATTTCTCCAGAAGTTCCAGCTGAGATTTATACAGAAGTTCCATATGTAATTAAAGACTGCCCCTGAATGTTACCAGGAATAACTGTGTTTATTGCGGTAGAAATTCCTCCGAGGATAAAGCACGATTTTTTCCAGGCATTCATCCAGGAGTTCCACCATTTATTCAGGAATGTCTTTAGAAATTCCTTCAAGAGTTCTTCTGAGGATTTCTTCGCGAATTTCTCCAGTGATTTCTCAAGAAGTTCCTCCAGGGATTGATCAGAAAATTTCTCTAGTGATTTTCTGCAAAATTTTCTCTAAGACAAAGCGGACCGTTACTGGCGTTCTTACACACAGTATCACACGAAATCGAGTTCACTACCAATGCTGTCTACTGTCATCTCGTTTGGAGATTAAAGGCTATGTTCCAGTAGGGACGTAATGTCAATAATGAGTAGAAGATGTAATGTTTGTTCCGTGAAGAGCTATATAACATTTCTCATCAACAGTGACACCGAAAATTCTTATAAAATTTTGAAATTGGTCGTACAACCCATAACTGGATAGCAGGCTTGGTTCCAGGAGGGGTGTAATATGACATAGAAAATTTTATAAATCACTCCAATTATTAAAATAGTGAAAAGTTGAAACCAAAAAAAAGTTACGTTATATCGAGGTAAAAGTTACGTTATATCGAGGTTACGTTATTTATATCGAGGTTACGTTATATCGAGGTATGACTGTATGATGAAATGTTTCTGATCTAGTTTTAAGAGTTCATTAAGACCAGCAAGGTCAGATGAATTTACAACCAAATACAAATACATACAAATATCGCAACATTAGGAACACAATGTTCTTTCAGATAAAAACGAATAAAATGCTCATAACAACCTCGGTGTGGCAATATTTCGTTATTTTCCCGTAGATAAAGGATAGATTTTATTATTTTCAATTCAATCCATGTAAAAAAATAGCTTGGGGCGATACAATTGTGGTTCAAACACGAACCCAGTGCTTAACTCCTCCATGATTGGATCAATTACCCAAGTCACGAGATGACCAATTGGAGGCAAAAAACGGCTTCTCGTTTTGGTAAACAAACATGTTTCTGCGGCTGTATGGTCTATCTCGATCCACCCACACATTTCGGTACCGTTATCAGAAAGATCTATCTTCACGCTTTCTTTTAAGGGTATCGCCATGCGTGGGTGGATCGAGGTAGACCTTCCAGCGACAGAAACATGTTTATTTACCAAAACGAGTTAGAACCTTTTGACAAGTTAACGCAGAAATAGGCTTTTATTACGGCGATGGCACAAATGTCCTAAATGGAGGATAACGTGCCTCTGGAGCCGGAATTCTGATACCTGTTACCACCCCTTACTTACCCACTCCCCCAAATAACTATTCAAGGAACGTTCTACATACTACTATAACGGCGTAAACTATGGGCTGCCGTTCAAGGGTGAACATTTCTTGAGAGCGAAGGATTCTCTCCAGTGTCGGAGTTATAAATATAAGTATTCCATATAGCATCCACTACCACCTACATGAGCATCACGCAGACCATTCTCAATGAAATTCAAATGTTTCTCCACTCTCTGTGTAGAAACCAACCCCGATCTCCCCCTCGCCAATAAAACGTGTCAACCGACAATAAACAGAGAAAAACCATTCCTTCACCAGCTCTGAGACCATTATTGCCCTGGGTATACTGTTTACTTGTATGAAGAGAAACCATTGCTGCCTTTACTGTTCCAGTGTTCCACTGCAGCTCACCAGCAATCGTTGAAATGCTTTGTTTGTATGAAGATAAAGAAAATAAAAAAATAAGTACTCGTTCCAACATTTCTTCTTTGTTGAGTTTTCCGTATCGTTGCTCCGTTTCCAGGAGTTTTCTTCATGCGCCCGCGCATAAGGAACAACAACACGTGGTAATGGGACTTTGAAGTGGAATGTATGACAAGGATAACAAAAGAAGATTTTTTTTAAACGAGTACAGATTACAAGAAAATTTAAATAAGTTTGTAATCGCATCCTATTATACATAGTTTTGCAGGAAATATGAGTCCAACGAATCACCGCCTTGTAGTGCATTAAGATTAGAATTGGATAAAAGAATAAACATTCTTCAATTATATCCCAGTTTACCGAATAATCACTTCCTTTCGTGAGTCACCGAAGCACTTTCGTAGGTATCTCGATTTGTTTAGGATTTCAACCATATTTGTTTTTTTTTCTGCTATCCCGTTACTGGATTCCAGTTAAATAAAGAACTAACGACTGGCATTTATCAGAAAGCAAATTGTGTGACTTTTTCTCTTTTTTTTTTGTCTTGCTTTTCGTTCGGTTTTCATTATTTCCAATCTCATTAACCAACAATGTGGGGTGAATGTTTACACCGGTAATGTGTAAACAATGAATAACCAACGTTTGAAGCTTGGGTTGGAAAGTGAAAATTGAGGAAAACCTGATCGCTCTTACAAAAAATTGCTGGGTAATAAAACCAAGCGGCAGCACTCCATAACCAAGCAATGACAGACAGCTTGATCTGGCATTCAACATTCCAGGCCACAGACTCCGAATCTTTTTCTTCATTGTTCTCAGTCAGAAAAGACGGAAACCTTTCAATTTTCGCCCCCTCGTCCCAAACAACCAGTAAGAAAATTAGCGGGTGTGGTTTTTCCGCTATTAATCTCTTCTCCTTCTCCCCAAACGGCGAGGACTACAAGGAGACTAAACGGAAAAATGCGCCATTGTTCCCAGCGGAGAGCAGCGAGCGCGCGGTCCACACTGCACACAATACAAAATTCATGTTTAGTTTGCCCCATCATAACGCCATGTCGTATACGAAACGGGGGTGCGAGGGGAGCACCGATTGTCGCCATGCACGTGTTGGTTAAGAAAGAGAAGGTTGTTTGGAGCAAGCGTTCTAAACGACTCTCCGTCCTTCCGCCGCCCGCGTCATGTTTCGACGCTTCCACAAAACGGAACAAAAGGGGGAGCGCGCACGTTGAGCAAACGATTGGGGTGTACGATTCATGGCTGCCTGCAAGCACGGTTCGACTAACAATGGCGGCTTGTTTGGGATGTTTCTGTTGAAGGCGCTTTATCCATAGGTTATGGTGATGGTGTTGCCACTGACTGGAAAAGGGGGGTTGTATACGCTCTCTGGGTACAAATTGAATGTGCATTTATTCGTTGGAGTGATTGTGTGATTGTATTTTGAGAGAGTAAAAGAATGCAACACGTGGTTGGTAATACACTCTGATGTGCTCAGTCTGAGTCACAAAAGCAATATTGATTTCACGAAGGAATATGCACAGATATACGTACATATGATACATGTATTATTTATTATACCTCCTTATTTTTAGTCATAAAAAATCGTCATCCTTTTTCCAGAGAAAGTTGTCTCCAAATAGTTGAGGCTTCTTTCCCATTCATCTCCTACATTTGGTTTTTCAGTCCTGGGATCCCACGGTGATGCAGAGGGCCGAATAAAAGATCTCCATCCTGGGCGATTGCCTGCCATATCGCTTTGAGGTCGAATTTCTATCGACTTGTTTGATCGTTGTTGAGTCTGTGCCGCCATGAGTCTCTGGGTCTGCCTCTGCTACGATGTCCTGCTGGTTTTCAATCTAACGCTTGTTTGCAGATTTCGTTTCCGCCTCTGCGTAGAGTGTGGCCGACCCACCTTCACTTTCGCTCACGAATTTCTGTCGCTATAGGCGTTTGATGACATCGACAATGGAGCTCCAAGTTGGAGATCCAACTGTGAGACCACCATGCACGAATTATAGACCAGCAGCCGTTGAGTGTTATACTTTGATACACACCAGGTTTCACTGGAAAAAGCAGCAAAGATTTCACGTTCGAGTTGAAAATTTGGATTTCGGTGCGTCGATTCATCTGGTTGTTTTCCCATATATTTCTCAAACTCGCACGAGCAGCCCTCGTCTTCTTGATCCGTGCACCGCCTTTCAACATTCTCCTCTGATTTGGTCTTGTTAACGTTGATGGTAAAACCTGCCGCTGAGGAGCATTGGCAAGATCATCGAGCTTGCTCTGCATATATTAGAGCGCCGTTGAGCTATGAGAGCAACGTCATCAGCCAATTCGAAGTCATTTAGGTGCTCCCTGGGTAAAGGGTTGCCACATCAACCCAAGATTTGATTCACGATCAATCGCACCTACCAGGATCTCGTCAATTACGATGAGAAACAGTATCGGTGATAGTATACATACATTCTTGCCTAACTCCGTCAACGGCTCGGATGGGATCGGACAAAACACAGTTGTGCAGTACTCTGCACGAAAATGCCCTGTACTATGCTTCAAGGAGGCCAATAATGTTCTCAGGGACAACTTTGCGCCTGAGGGCTCCCTGCCCTACCTTACCCTACCCAGCACTCTTAAGAGTGCCGAAAAGTAATACGTTTCGGCACACTTGCATTAGTGGTGAAAAGTAGGCCATTTCAGCACACTTCAGGCAATTGAAAAGTGGATCTTTTTACAACGTAATTACAAAAAAAGCTTTTTCGTAATCAATGAACACCAGGTAGAAGGACTCTGGGAATTAATTGATTTGCTCCAGAATGATACGGAGCGTGACAATATGGTCCACACAGGATCGTCCGGCACGGAATCCTGCTTGCGGTCGTCGAAGAGTTGCGTCGATCTTCTCCTGTATCCGGTTAAGGATCACTTAGCAGAGGACTTTGAGAACGATACACTGTAACATAATGCCTCGCCAATTATCGCATACAGTCGTGTCACCGTTTTTGGGTACCTTCACTAAGACGCCTTGCATCCAGTCGGCCGGAAATGTCGCGGTTTCCCATATGTTGCAGAATAATTGATGCATCAATTGTGAAGATAATACGGGGTCAGGTTTGAAATGCAAAAAAATCATTCTGGAGTTCCTTCCATGATTCCTGTAGAAGTGCCTTCTGAGGTTTCTCCGGAAGTTTTTTTCTAACTTTGTTCCATGAGTTCATCCATAGTTTCCTTCAGGAGTCGTTCAAGGTTTTCTTCTACTCCTTTCCCCCAGGAGTCTCTTCGCACATCTCTTCAGGGATTTCAACTGGCAATTCTTTAGAGATTCCATCTGAATTTATTCCAGGTTTTCTGCAAGAATTTCTTCCGGCATTCTTTTAACCCCCCTCCAGGAGTTGCATCTTGGATTCCTCCAAGAGTTCTTTTTCTACGGATTTCTAAAGAAATTCCTTCCTGAATTCTTCTAGGTGTTTTTTTCTGGGATTCCTCGAGGACTGCCTTCTGGGATTTATCCAGGATTTCTTCCCCAGGACTCCTCCAGGAACTTCTTCCGACATCCTTCGATTCACTTCTACCAGGATTCCTCCAGGATCATGGGAGCAATCCTTCCCTTCCTATAATTCCTTCTGGAATTGCTACAGGATTTTTTTTTCTTAGATTTCACCAGGAGTGTCAGCTGGACATCTTCCGGGATTCCCAAAAAGATATTTTCTTGATTCATTCAGACAAAACAAATAGTACAAATAGCTCCTTCTGAGATTATTCCAGGAGTTCATTCTACAAGGTGAACAGCGTGTGCTGAATTCAGCTCCTCGATTTGAGTTCGACAAGCGGTAACTACCTTCGACCTAGAGTTGGCCGAAGCAAGCGGTTTAAAAGCAGCCTGGCTATCTGAATAGAAGTATATTGCTTAGCCCATTACGTGTTGCTGAAGTGATGATTGCACTTCACACATAAAAGCAAATATTTCGGCCTGAAAAACGGTGCAGTGTCTTCCAAGTGAGTAAGACTGATATAGCCTTAGCTCACGAGAATAGACACCTGCTCGACCTTCGAGAAGGGAGCCATCAGTGTAACATACGATGCCTTCTGAAATACTTCTCACCAGATCACCAGTTGTGTAAATCCATTTGATATAGTTGGGGTTTAGACCCCAAGTTGTACCAAAGGTTCGCTGGTAATGCCATACAAGCTTTCTTGATTCTGAACTCAATGTGAGGTGTCCAGGAAAGCTTGGAATCAAGAATAACTCCAACGTACTTTACCTGTTCAGTCACATCGATTTCAGAATCAAAGAGACGCAAAGGTCGAACACCATTACGGTTTCGCTTTTCCGTGAAACGAACAATAGATGTTTTACTCGGATTAACCGAAAGGCTTTATTGCCGACACCAACCCTCAACTACCTGGAGGGCGCTTTGCATCAGGTCGGAAAGGGTGCTGATGAACTTACCAACTAACAATGTTAGATAGTCGTCGGCAAAATCATAAGTAGGAAAACCACTATTATTGAGTTGTCTCAATAGCGTATCTGCTACGAGATTCCACAAAAGCGGGGACAAGACTCCCCCTTGGGGGCACCCACAAACACACAATTTCCTAATCGCTGCCTGACGCAGTGGTGAATCCAATTGGAAATCATTGGAGATATGCCATAACCCCGTGTGGCTTAAGATATGGCATCGAAAGGCACGTTGTCAAAGACACCCTCGATATCTAAGAAAACACCCAAACAATATTGCTTTTGAGCGAATGCCTCTCGAAATCGTAAACAACCTTGTGTAAAAAGTCACAGTGGACTTACCAGATTAGTAGGCATGTTGGTTCACATAAAGAAGTACGTTAGCCAGATGAACATCACGGATGTGATGATCTACAATGCAGTCTAAAAAGGTCAAACTGATAGGTTTGAAACTCTTTGCTTGTTCATACGACGCTTAACCCACTTTCAGAATAATCTTTACAGTAATATCCCGCCATGGTTTGGGTATATACTCTGTTGCAAAACTGCAAACAAGATTTTTTTTCCAAAACATGTTTGAAATTATCAAATCCTTTCTGAAGCAAAATAGGATAAATCCCATCTGCCCCATGAGATTTGAAAGGAGCAAAACTATTTAGTGCCCACTCGATCAAGGATGTTTTCGATCACCTTGCAATCATTGGACTCATTTGTCTACAACTCAGCTCAGAAGCATAATATTGAAATGTAGTGTTCGGCAAACCTGTAGATTATTGTTTTTCCTACAATTATCACCAAGGACGCAGTATTCTAACTCTAATATTTACGGCGTATACATAAGAGTTAGAATTTGGAGTCCTTGGTAATAATTATAGGAAAAACACTAATCTACAAGTTTGTCGAACACCACATTTCAATATTATGCTTCTGAACTGAGTTGTAGACAAATGAGTCAAATGATTACAAGGTGATCGAAAACATCCTTGCACTCGATTGATTCTTTAGTTACAATACTCCGGGCTGAAGCCAGAGAATCATAACTACAAGAAAAGACATCAGGTTCATCCGAAGATGTAATATCCACACTAGACCGGCCCAAATACAAAAATGTCGAAAAATTCCACGGGGCACCCTCTAGAATCGTGCTTTCGGATAAGAAGAACAATCTGTGAAAGATTCAGCTCAATCGGATGAGAACTGAGCTGGCGCAAATGAGTTGAAGGTTTGTATGGGATATTCAGTCCAAATATATGGGAAATTGGATGACCTCCAGTCTCTCATACAGCACGCCGGTTTGGCGAGTTCGATTTGGCTCAGAATTGAAAGAATAACAGTTGATACCCTAATGAACAACTTTGTAGAAGACCATATAATGATAAAACTTAATTTAGTTGCGGTTTTAGTCAAAGAAACCAGGATGAGGACATCTTCCCCCGTTTACTCTCGGTTGTTATATGCAGCACGTGTTGGTCGGCCGTAGCTTGCACGCTACATCATAGGCAGCTATGTAATTCTACATTGTCTCGATACTCACCCACATGCGTGAGCAATGAAAATGAAGGACAACATAGCCGCCTATGATGTAGTGAGCAAGTTTCGAACGGCAAACACGTGCTGCATGTAACAACCGAGAGTAAACGGGGGAAGATGTCCTAATCCTGGTTTCGTTGGTTAAAACCGCAACTAAATTAAGTTTTATCATGATATGGTCTTCTACAAAGTTGTTCATTAGGGTATCAACTGCTGTTCTTTCAATTCTGAGTCAAATCGAACTCGCCAAACCGACGTGATGTATGAGAGACTGGAGGTCATCCAATTTCCCATATATTTGGACTGAATATCCCATACAAACCTTCAACTAATTTGCGCCAGCTCAGTTTTCAACCGGTTGAGCTGAATCTTTCACAGATTGTTCTTCTCATCCAAAGACACGATTCTAGAGGGTGCCCCGTGAATTTTGAAAACTTTTTTTCCACTTCATACAAATGTGGGCCGGTCTAATCCACACATCCGGGGAAGTGTGTGCTGAACAAGCATTCCACAACTTCCTCATCAGAGGAAGTGAAATCACCATTTGACAAACGAAGTTCGTTCACTCGCAAATCCTTAGATTTCACAAGGATTTTGTTTAACCGACTGACTTCACTCAAACTGGAAACTTTTGTACAAAGGTTTTTCCAGCCGGATCGTTCAGCAGACCGGGGAGCTTTCTTGTAGGCCTAGCGAGCCGACCTGGAAGCCTCTGAGCCAGCAAACGCCGCACACTGGGGCAGGATTGAAAATACATGGAAAAAACCTCTAGCTCGTCGAGATGTCGAGATCGACACCTGGTGTCTTCAGAGAAAATATTTCTATGAACAAGGTCGATATTCTGAACGGTAGCATATTTTTCTTGCGTTATTCGGATAAAAGTCCTATAAGTCATTTTAGGCATCTTTCATTTTAGCGGTATGGTGTCTTCGGCAAAGTTGTTCGACTATTTATGCTAAAAAAGTTTGCCGAAGACGTCAAATTTCCAAAGCCTACTGTTCTTGAGATATTAATCGTTTTATAAAATACCTATCTTAAATCGAGTTTTTTTCATTAAATTACGTTTGTAAACAAATTTAATGTCCGTTTTCGAGTTATAATAATGAAAAATACTAAAATAAAACATATATCGAAGAAATTAGTTGGAAAAAACAAAATATGCATTGATTTTTTATAGAAAGTTCCTGAAAATCACGCAAAATGTATATAGGACGTTCTTGCAGTCGGGCAAGTTCGGGCAAGTTTTTTCATCGGCGATCACCTAAAAAATATGTAAGCTTTCATGTAAATTTTTTTCACCGACATGATATTTGATGATTTTTTTTTTAAAATAGCGTTCAAAGTTTACTGTTTTGTGTGAATTAGTACAACATTTTTGCAGATATTTTACCATGTTGTATGATGCCAAGTGAACCAAGAGAAGTATAAATACAATCTAGTCACAAGTTTAGTTATTTTTGAGCATCAAACAAATTGTAAAACACAAAAATGTCCGAAACGCTAATAAAAGTGAGTTTTTAGATCATTGAACACACAAAAAATATTTCTATTAAATGAGATTATATAAGATAATGATAAAACCAAGGCTAAATGGCGTGTTTCTTTGATATATGTTTAATTTTAGTATTTTTCATTATTATAACTCGAAAACGGGCATTTTTTTTTTGTTCGGGTCAGCCACTGCGACTAGTATTTAGATCTTTTGTGGCATTACCCGCATCCTTAGTATTTAGTGCATGTCGTACTACTCCATTGTCATTGAGAGGCAATGAAGCATCGATTTCTGTACAGTTCCTGTTTTGTTATCCCAGAGGTGCAAGAAATCGATTGCGATGAAAAGGTCCCGTTTTCATAGAGATTTAAATCCCAGTGAAAGAGCGCCCCTAATCAAACACAATCTATTTTAATTCTGAGAAAAACAAAACGGTGGTACTGATATTTATCCATGCATCGGAACTCTAGCACCATCCATGTCTTGCTTCTAGATTAGTCCCAGGACAACAAAGAAAAACCCGGGACTTTAGGCTAGTTGCAAAACTCTGTCAAACTTGAGAATGTGTTCTGCAATAAGGCTGACACAAATTTCGATTTTCTCTTATGTCACCGCCCCCTCGGAAAATTTTGGTCGAAATTCAACATTTTGAGGGGGGACACCAATAAATTATTCAAGAAATTTTAAAATTTTAAGTTGAAATTAGAGTTGCACAGAAAATTTGTTAACAAATCCGATGAGTTAATAGATTTTGCCGAATTGTTTGGGTATTTCTTCACCAAATACATTTATTATTTATTGTCCTCCCCCTTAGCGAGCGAACGAGTATTGTGACAAAAGAAGAAAATGAGATTTCTTCCGGCCTAAGAATGCACGTGAGTCCTTGAATCACCAGAACTTAACAGTCCTTGATAGATTAGTACGCAGTTAGATAAGTAAAGCATGTTTGTTTTCCTAACACCAAGTGTAGTCTCGGGTGGGCAAAGTCCGATTCTTTAACCATCAGCAAGGCAGAATAAATGCAATTTTAGAAACTGTCACCAGTAACAAGGACTTTGTACCATAAATCCTTATTACCAAAACACATTACCCCAACTTGACAAACCGGATGTCACTAGGGTTCGGTTTGGTAGATCTTGAACCGTAACGCAACACATAAAGGCGATCTACCTACGTTACGGGCTCCGTTAAAGATCGAGCATATTTTAAACCCCCTCAACCATTCATCCATCAGCACGGGTCGCCTGACACCTTGGATTGGGGTTCCCTGTTTGGTGGGTACGGATTAAAACGATTAATAAAACGATTAATATCTCAAGCACAGTAGGCTTTGGAAATTTGACGTCTTCGGCAAACTTTTTTAGCATAAATAGCCGAACAACTTTGCCGAAGACACCATACCGCTAAAATGAAAGATGGCCAAAATGACTTATAGGACTTTTATGCGAATAACGTAAGAAAAATATGCAACCATTCAGAATATCGACCTTGTTCATAGAAATATTTTCTCTGAAGACACCAAGTGTCGATCTCGACATCTCGACGAGCTAGAGGTTTCTTCCATGTATTTTCAATCCTGCCCCAGTGTGCGCCGTCTGTTCCAGACAGGCTTGTAAACATTCGACACTTTTCACTACCTTTGTATCGTTGCCGCGGTCGGGTGTCAGCTTGCTTTGTTTCATTCGAGCGCGACCGCTACCTCTTACACACAACACGAGCGGAAGATCAATAAACAAAAAAGTGGATCAAATCAACGTCGTCTGACACGATGACATTTGTCTAATTTCAGCTTTTCGCAAGATTTCAGCCAATTTTGATCAGGATTGGTATAATATTAGTTTATTCGTGTGTGATAAATCGATTACGACACATACATTTATCCAAAACAGCTCGTGGGAAAGACAGGAATTACAAAAACCGAACCATCCCGAAGACGCAATCGTGGTCAAGCGCATTCATTCGACATTTTTGTTCCGTACAGTAGTTTGATCGCTTGTGTTGCGAATGTTTGAAACAAAGGCAGCCGAATATCGACGAAAAGGTGTCAATGACTGTGATCGCTAACAAGACTGGTTCCAGATCTTTCTACATTGTTTCCTGAGCTTTGTCAGATCTAGTTCCACCAAGGGGTTCCTCTTGTGATCTTCACAGACCATAGAGGGCATGTTTCTTTAAAAGATTCCATGATGAAGGTCGTTGTAGTATCAACGGCATCATCTAAATCACTTGGAGTGTCAATGGATGGTGAGTATCCATGGAATTTGGCCGCAACCAAATCAGTAAACAGATCCTAGTAGGTTGACCGGGGATTCCTGAAACGCAATGTTTGCGAAGTAACATTCACATGTTCAATAAAAATGTAGCGATGGTCAGATAAGAATTCTTCGCCCGACAAATGCCAATTGGTCAACTCGTGACTAATTCTACTAGGGCAAAGCGTTATATCTAACACTTCCTCTCTAGCAGATACCATGAAGGTTGGGCGGTTGCCTATGTTAAGTAATGCAAGATCTGTACTACTTAAGAACCCCATCAAACTGGAACCTCTCAGGTTAATGTCTGAGCTGCCCCAGATGGTATGGTTAGCATTAGCATCACTGCCAACAATTGGCTTCTTTAGCGGTATTGGGATGCTTCCATATTCTGAATCTACGCTTCAAACTGATCCGAAATCCAAATTTTCGTGAATTTTGGTGCCTGGGAAACTATTTGAAGCGAATTGTCGAATCAGCCCTCAGCCATTTTTTTACTGGGCGGAGCTGTCAAACAGTTGCCCAGCTGTCAAATGGTGATTTCAAAAATTCTCTTTGAAATTGAGTTTAGGTATCAATTTTTTTTATTCCTTGTTGGGTATATAAGTCACTGCGACCTGTTTTTAGATCTATTGTTTTTATTCTATTGTTTAGGTATCAAAATCAAATTCTAAAAATCTGAAAAGCATGATGGCTCAGAAAAAGACGCTCTTTCGTATAAAATTAAAATATCAACAATTTTTTGAAAACTTAAAACCCAATTAGCGGAAGGCCTTTTGAAGTACAGTATGCGATGACATGTTTGAAGGCATCCGTAGGGGATGGTTCATCAAGCGGTAAATAAATCGAACAATAGACGTACATATTTCTGTTGAGGTTTCCAACGGATACATCAACTGTAACAGCACATACATACTCTTGTAGTTAATTCAGAGACGAGTGTAGCAACTATTGCGTTGTTGACAAGCATACAGGCCCGAGGCATGACACGCGAGTTTGCCATTTCATTTTTACTGAAAGTAGCAAACACCGGATTCACAAGGTTTCCTAGATAGAAATTCCCCTTACGAAAGTAAGGTTCTTGGACAAAGGCCACTTGGACTGTACCATTTTGCATAAGTCTGCAAAGATAATAATAAGATAAGAAAGAAAAGAATAATCTGAGCTATCCTAACCGTAGCCACTACCCAAACTAGGCAAGATTAAACTCTTTACAATCACAGCACAACAAAGAACAGCAGCAATAAAACCAGGTCGGTATCGATTATAAAACGTCAAGAATACACTGTTTAAATCGCATAATGCGAAACCATATAGGTGACAATTTAAACTAATTAATAACGTCTTCATAATCCCACCCTTATTCAGCTTCAAGTTTGAAACTGAAGAAGGGTAGCTGATTGTCTCGGAGAAACACAAAGTCCACTGCGCTACTGTTCCGGTTGGCGCAGTAAGAGCAAAATACTGTGAAGGGCGGCCTGGTAGAACCCCTGCTTCGTTAGCGGATAGGTTTTATTAGACTCCCTCCATTCCTAGGCACGGTAAGCATATAGCCGCATCATACCATGAATTAGGGGTCACCTGTTTAGTGGACTCTTACCACTGGATCAGGCGGTCCGTAGTGTTATTCTTAGCCAATTGAGACAACTGCTGCTACGACACTACACAGCTATCTAGACTGATCGAGAAAAGAAGTTAATATTAATGATCAACTGCTTACGGGTTCGAACAGCCGACAAAACTATTTTTTCAGATCCAGTTTATGCGTCCGATAGCTGCATGTCTTATGGAAGGAAGCCGGCATTTATTTCCATTATTTGTTGTTTACATTAATTTGAATGAAAATGCATTAGATTTTTTTTCGATTTACTGAATAATGCAAGGAAAAATTTAATTAATTATGTACGATATACTTTTTTTTTCCAATAGTCTCAGTGAAAAGCTACGTATCATATCATGAACCCATACCCCCTATCGTCACACTTCGTCACAAAATCACAAACACCCCCTTACTCCCCAAAAAAGCTACGTCATTTATGGACGCCCCCTTATACACATGAACGGTTTTGTTGAAGACGCCATCTTCATTGAGTAGAGATATTAGCAAACAGTTTTTTTTTCTCCCCAATGTCACCTGTTCGAAGGATTTCCTACTAATAATTACATACCGGACTAAGTTTTAAAATTTAAATAGAAGAATCACATCCTTATAAATAACTCCGCTGAAGGGGGCCGTTCATAAACCACGTAGACTTTATGGGGGGAGGGGGGGGGGGTCTGGCCAAAGTCTACGCTCCATACAAATTTCAAAATTTTTGTATGAAGAAAAGTCTACGAGGGGGGAGGGGGGTTCTGAGATGGCCAAATTTTGGTCTACGTGGTTTATGAACAGCCCCAAGACACCAACTTCAAATCATGGTTAAAAAATAGCAGGAAAACTGATTTATTTTATTCCTACACCACGGCCATATGTAAACTTAATACATAGCAACGTTTGCGCCACCTAGTGAGCCGATTCAGAAGACAATTGTTCACCATGTACGAAGTATGGATGTTCTGAACAACTTCTTCGAATACAGTATGCTGAAATATTGTGTAATTCTTAAGATATTCACCTCCAAAGTACTATCCGCACTGGGTTATCTATCTTATGAATAAGACGCAGGGCGGATATCAGCTGAGATTACGAACTATTGTTTGGGGCTGTCCATTAATTACGTAAGGGTTTATAGGGGGAGGGGGGTTGGAGAAATCTTACGCGCCATACAAAAATATTTGGCTTTCCATACAACAAATCTTACAAGGGGGGGAGGGGGTATCGAAAAATCGCAAAAATTCCCTTACGTAATTAATGGACAGCCCATTTGTAGTGACATCAATTACTATGATTGGCTTTGCATTAGTTGAAAAGAAATCAGTACACTCAGCGAAGTAAGCTGCCGAAATTCATCAAAATACCTTATGAAATTTAGCCATAATTGTAAAGTATGAATGCTATAAGAATATCTTATGAAAATTGAACATGCTTATTATGACCTAATAACATAAGATAAACTTATGAAAAGAGCAGAAAAACCACAAAATGATGCAGACTGGAATCGATCCATGAACGTCGAGATCACTGAGCTCGTGCCCAACCCACGCGGCTATCGACGCTTGAGAATATCATGTTGCTAAATGTGTATAAAAGCCAAACTGTGAGTCGATTCTGCGTCATAGACCGACCTTATGAAAATCGTTCTAGCCGTTATGAATTGTTTAAAGTCCATTTCATAAGTTAGACCTTATGATAATCTTAGGTTTATTTGCCTGAGTGTATAATAGAAATCTGTGTGTTCAAACTACTGCATTCGACGACTCATAAAAACGAACACGTTAACTCTCTTCGCCCACGCCATTCATACTACTCTCCGTCCAACATTTTTCTCCGAACTCCGACAACTCTCTCTCCTAACAGTGCACATTGCATCCAACACCGACGAAGAAAAGCGCGCATTTTTCCTGCACACCACGTGGTGGGCGCGCAAGTGCCCGCCGCATCTTCTCTTTATCGGTCTCTTTCCTTCGCGTAGGCGCGCGCGATACGCTCTCTCGCGTGTGGAAAAAAGGATATCACTGTGTCGTCGATGACTGTTGTTATGTGTTTTTCTTTCCATTCTCCCCGTCACATTCAGAGGAAAACTGTGAGCATCAGGGAGTTTTTGTTCGTATGTAGGTATTTGTTGTGGTGCATCCACTTCACAGTGGGAATGCGTGTTTGCTTCGGTTTAGACTAGAGGTACGACGGCGGCGCGTCACTCGATGTTGAATTTTCTTCTTTATCCCTGAAACGGAGTCAAAACCGTTTTCCCCCGCGCTTCGCTTCTGGATCCTCCCTCCATCATCCTCGCGCGTTCAAGATACCTTCTTACACAAGGTTTGTGCTCTTTGGTGGTGTTGTTATTTGTTAGCTGGTTGGGTTGGATGGTATCTCTCGTCGGGTGTTCTGTTCGGGTTTTTTGCTGTTTTCCATTTTTTTTTGTTGGTTCGGTCGCTCTTTTATCAAAATATCAACAGTGGAACAGATTATGATGGGACCATTATGTGTTTAGAATTCGACGTGAAAACATCGTTGCGCGAACGGGAGATATCTCGCTTGTTCTGGACGGCCTACTGACTCGGTAACTCGGGCTTTGGGAACGCTAACGGCTTCTACGGTTTTTGATAAGAGGAAAACGCCGGATTTAGGGCAGGATCCCTTGCGTTCAAACTGTTCAAATCGTGTAATCTATGAAAGGTTTATTTGCCAAATTGTGGAAATGATGTTGCAATGTGAATGTTTCAATGTGAGAAGATCTACAAAAAACACATAGAAAAGAGTAAAAAATGACCGAGATCGATTGCATCTGAACTGCACACAGAAAACCGCAACTGATAAGAGGCAGCCTAATTTGGCACACGCGTTTTGTCCTCTGATAGCGCGCGGAGTCGTTCCGTTGCAAAGATAATTGAAGTGTGAATTGATTGCAGTGTATGACAGAAAAAAAAACGTAAACGAATTGCTCCGGCAGAGATATCAAACGCGACGATTTCGCAATTAAGAAGTGATATAATCGTGATATACAGAGCACAAGGTGACAAATAAAACAAAAGAATTGTGAGAGAAGACGCGACTTGGGTGACGTGCAAAGTTGTAGTGACCTAAATAAGAAAATTTAAACGGAAACAGTACCCACCTCCCGCAAGTTCACAATGGACATGACTATGGCATCGAAACTTCATCTGTCCTGCAGTGCGGGTAGCAGTAGTGGTAACGGAACGTCCCATTCAAATGGAACCACCAGTAGCAGCAGTAGCAGTAGTAGCGGAACAACTGCCGGTGAACACATCAAACGGCCGATGAATGCTTTTATGGTGTGGTCCCGGGGGCAGCGGCGGAAGATGGCACAAGATAACCCCAAGATGCACAACTCGGAGATATCGAAGAATCTGGGAGCTCAGTGGAAGCTGCTGACCGAGGGCGAGAAGAGACCGTTCATCGACGAGGCCAAACGATTGAGGTAAGCGGTTGTGTGGATTTGCCGACGGGTGTCGAGAGGATATCCCGGGGAATTTGTTTTGGGCTTTTGAAAATTGCTTGAGATACTCTGAATCCTCGGAGGCTTCCTTACATCCAAATGTATTATTTGCTTAGGTTTCCAAATTATTGAGGGAGTTATTCAAATTAGCATTAAAGACGGTTAACTTTTTTCTTGCAAGTCATGTCCACGTAGGGAAGTGGAATCATCTCGGCAGGGCTTCTATTTTGAACACTTTTCCTCTATAACTCAGTCTATTTTGACCAAAGGACACATTTTTTGCAACGCCGCATACAATAAATTTCAAGGTATTTTTTTTGGAATTTATTGTATAGTTCTGTACCCTATCATTTGAAGTTCTCCATTAACATTAACCAAATACAATCATCAGTAAAAGCTGAGATTTCCACATTAAATTTTCTCTGTTATATTTCTATTTGTATGATTTATTTCATAATACTTAGAAAAAATCACTGTCTTCGGTAATGGTAATGGCTAATCTATCCATAATTTACGAAGATCGGTAAAATTGTCTGTATTTACTGTTTTTTTTCGGTAAAATGTTTACCGAACGCTCAGCTATTAAAACTTCGGTAAAACATTACCGAAGTCATTGAATTTTTCTCACTGTGTACCTATGTCTCCGTTCTCCAGAAACATATGTGCAAAACATGCTTGTTTGTAATATAAAGTTCATTTATAATACAAATTCTTAGAATTACTAAGAGGTTATGTACTGGAAAAACTTGAAATAAACCCTCCTGAGATGTCTAGCTAGGCGCACCACGATGGCGTAGTGCACTTTTTTAATAATATGTTCTAATTTGTATTTCTGGGTATTAGGTGTACTGCACGTTCAGCGGGCTTGTCTGGGTCATATTTACCCCAACATCCTACTAAGGTTAATTAGAAGGCATAGACTGTTGCTAATTGACAAATTAAACAATGAATTTTAAAAAAAAAAATCGTGTTCTGATAGGTTTCGAACCCAAGACTTCGTATTCGCTGGACCGGTGCTTTAACCAACTAAGCCACAGAACAGGTAATGATTCTGCGGAATTGAAGACTCCATTCTCTGTACACTCTTTTTTTTTTCAAAAATAATCTCTCTTTCGGCTAAGATGCCAAACCAAAACAAACTCGCGTTTGTGCCCACTAACTACAAGTGAGGACGAACTATTCGATTGGCATGAAACAGGCTAAGGGCTGTCCATTTATTACGTTAGAGTATTTTCACGATTTTTCGACACCCCATTTGCCCTTGAAAGTTTTTTTGTATTTTTTATTTTGTAACCCATATATGTTTGTTACAAATTTTCCTATTAATAGTATTTTTTTCTAATTTTCTTAAAAATAATCTTAACCAATTCTTAACCAAACAGCCCCAGGGATATATCAAGGTATTCCCTTATGGATTCATCGAGATATTTCTTCAATAAACTTCTCTTAGGCTTCCTCCAGGCAGTCCTGATGGGGTTTCACTAGTAATTTCTTCAGAGATTCCACCAGCAATCCCTCCTAGGGTTTATCTACAAATTCTTACAATGATATCTCCCGGCATTTTTCTACTGATTTCACTAGAGATTTATATTGGGATTTGTTAAAGAATTCTTGATAGGATTATTAAAACAATCTTCCAGGGATTTTTCTAGAATTTACTCCAGTGCATTCCTCCAGAAATTCCTTCAGAGAACTTTTTCATGGGATTCCTCCCGGAACTCGTTTTGGCCTTCATCCAGAAACTCCAGTTAGGATTCCGCAGCAATTCCTCTTAGGACTCCTCGAGTAAATCTTACTAGTGCACCTCCATGAATTCTTCTAGGGATTTCTCCTGTCATTCTTTCTGGAATCCTTTCGAACAATCTTTCCTCCAAAAATTTCTCCAGCGATTTTGACAGGGACTCCGTCATAGATTTCTCCAAAATACCTCTACCGATTCTTCTAGGAATTCCTCCTGGAATATATTCAAGAAACTTCTTTTAGGATTCTTTCAGACATTCCTGTTGGGATTTCACTAGAGATTTATCTAGTACCCATATATTTTTGTTACAATTTTTCCGATTAATTGTAATAATCTTAACCCCTTCGTAACCAAACCATTTAGATATTTCTTCAATAAACTTCTCTTAGGCTTCCTCCAGGCAGTCCTGATGGGGTTTCACTAGTAATTTCTTCAGAGATTCCTCCAGTAATCCCTCCTAGGGTTTATCTACAAATTGCTACAAATGATACCTCCCGGATTTTTTTTAGTGATTTCACTAGAGATTTATATTGGGATTTCTTACAGAATTCTAGATGGGATTCCAGGGATTCATCTAGAATTTTCTTCAGTGATTCCTCCAGAAATTCCTTCAGAGAACTTTTTCATAGGATTCCTCCTGGAACTCGTTTGGGCCTTAATCTAGAAATGCCAGCTACGATTTCGTAGCAATTCCTCCTAGGACTCCTCCAACAAATCTTACTAGTGTATCTTCATGAAATTTTCTAGGGATTTCTCTTGCGATTGCTTCTGCCATTCTTTCTGGAATTCTTTCTAACAATCTTACCGGAGTTCCTCCAAAAATTTCTCCTACGATTTTTACAGAGGCTCCATCATAGATTTCAAAATACCTCTACCGATTCTTCCAGAGATTTCTCCAGGAATTCCCCCTGGAATATATTCAAGAAACTTCTTTTAGGATTCTTTCAGACATTTCTGTTAGGATTTCACTAGAGATTTATGTAGTAATACCTCCATTATTTATATATTTATGGGGGAATCTATGGAAAAGTTCCAGCAAGAATGCTAGGATAAATTCCTATAGGAATCACTACAAGAAGGAACTATAGTTAGAATTTCTGGAGAAAGAATTGCTGGAAAACCCACAGAAGGAGTTGTTTGAGGAATCCTTGGAGGAAGGCCAAGATGTGTTTCTGCAGGAATTCCAAAAGGAATTTCTGGAGGCATTTTTGGATAAAATCTTGAAGAATTCATGGATGAGTCCTTGGAGAAATCTCTAGAAGAACAACCGAAGGAATTACTGCAAGGATTCCCGGAAGTTTGCCCAGAAAGCCCCAGTATGAAAGCCAGGAGAAAGCTTCAAAAGAATCCCTAGCAGAAGTAAAACAGTTAGAATTTCTGGAGGAAGGCCTGGAAAGCTCCATGAGAAATTACTGTAGGAATCAACGGAGGAACTTCTGGAAGATTCTTACAAATGTTGCCATGAATAATCCCAGTAATAAATCTTGAAGGAATCGCACTAGAAAACTTTAGAGAAATCCCTAGAAGAACTCCTGAAGGTATTTCAGTAGAAATGTCAGGAGAAGTGGTAGAACCCCAGTTGCAATTGCTTGAGGGATCCCAGCTGGAATTTCTGGATATAACCTCTGCAGATGTTCTTGGAGGAATCACTGGAGGAACTTCTGGAATAATCCCAATAAGACTGTCTTGAATGATGCCACCAAGAACTCTTGGGGGAATTTCTGGAGGAGTTCGTAGAATTCTGGGTGGTATCATAGAATTAATTTCTAGACAAATATTAGTAGGAAATCCGGGAGGAACCTCTACAGGAATTATTAGAGATACCCCATCACGAATTCCGGAGGAATCCTGAGGTGAGTTCCATGATTAAATACCTGGAGGAATACCTACAGTCCTCCATGGAAGCATCGGGAGAAGTATTCTGGTTGAATCTCAGAAAGATTTCCCGAAAGTATTGCTGCAAGTATACCAGGAGAAATCCCTAGAGGAATCCCACCAAGAATGTTCAGTTAGAATTTCTTGAGGGGACCTAAAAGAAATTGCTTGGGGAATCCCAGCTGTAATACATGGAGGAAGGCCAATATGAATTTCCGGAGAAGTTCCATGAGAAATTTCTGGAAGAATCCCATTTGCCATTGTAGTTCGACATTCATCCGAGGTTGCCATAATTTACGTTGTGTTGGTCATTTGTTGGGCTTGTTTGGCCAAATATTTGTCATATCTAATGGGATCTTTGGAATTGCTGGAGGAGTTCTAGCAGGAATTGCTTGAGGAAAGTCAGCTAGAATTTCCAAGGGAAGGCCAATAGGAGCTCCTGGAGGAATCCCTTGAGGAATTTCTCTAGGAAACCCTGGATAAAATTTCTGAAGAAATTCCTGGAAAAATCACCGGAGTAACATCTGGATGTATCCCAGACAGATTATCTTGAATACTCCCACTAAGAATTTCTGAAGAAATCTCAATAGCAATTTCTAAAGAAATCACTAGAAAAAATTCAAGAAGTATCATAGTAAGAATTTTTAGAGAAATCCTAGGAGGAATCGCTAGATGAATCTCTGTAGAAATTTCTAGTGAAGCTGCATCAGGACTGCCTGGAGGAATGCAAAGAGAAGTTCATTGAAGAAATATTGCGATGAATCCATAGAATACCTTGAGAAATCCCTGGAAAAATCGATAGAGATATTCCTAAAAGAATTCTTGGAGGAGTCCCTGAATAAATCGCAGGAGCAAATATTTCGGATAACGTAAAAACAGCTTGGAATAATATAGCTTGAAAAATCACGAAATTCGAGGTTTCGCTTGACGGTATTTGTTTACTTTCGAAAAATGGATCCCGGAATCACAGGAACCGGTTTGCCGGAAATCTGTATATCGGGTCCGAAATGGCCAGAAGTATTCCGGACAACGTAAAACTAGCACAGAGTGGTGTATTTCAAATACCGCGATATTTGAAATGCCGCATAACAGTATTGAATTATTTTCAATACTTGGCTCTGGAACTGGATTTCGGGATCAGCAAACTGATTACAAAACTTCCAAATAAATTCTGAGTGACCAATCATCGTGATAATAATATGCTATAGATGGTATGGTGATGATTTTCTACTTTTTCAATTTTAATGGGTAGCATTGCACATTGTCATGGAACATACTAGCGTTGGGCAATTTTGAATCGATGTTCGCAACATCGATGTTTTTGTTCCGATTAATCGATTTTTTGAATTTTTATTTGAATTTTATTATTTTTTTTAGGAATGCACTGTAGAATTTTAGCATTAATCGAGGGTCTATATAATCTAGGGTCCGCTAAATCGAGGTATACCTTTATATATCAGGTTCCCTTCTAAGCGAATCTTTTTCAGGATTCTGGAGAAATGTTTCTTATGGTCTGGAGAGTCCCTTTCAGGATGTCCATCTTTGTGTTCCAACCATTTTTTTTTTTGAGAATCCCTTTTCAGGATTCTAGATATTTTTTTTCTTAATAATGTGGAAGATCCCCTCTTAGGATCCCATCTCAGGGTTCTGGGGCAATCTTTTTCAGGATTCTAACGGGATGTCTTTCTATACTACAGGAGAATTTCTCTCAGTATTCTAGAAGAATCCACCAGGGAGTTCTGGCTCTGGGGATATCCGTCCAAGCATTCTGGGAGAATCCCGAAGAAAAACTTCTCTCCAGATTCTGAGACAATCCAAAAGATTCTGAGAGAATCCATCTCAGAAAACTGGAGCAATCTCTCCCAGGATTCTATGGAAATCCTTAAAAGTATTAAGTTTGAATTCCTATTGGAAGAGTCTTTCTCTCTTTTCTGGGATAAGGTTTGTCAGGATGCTGGTGTGATAATTTTCAGCATTTTGTAGGAATCTCTCACAGAATTTTAGAGGCATCCTCAGTATTATGAAAGAGTCCCTTTAAAAATTCTGGAGGAATTTTTCTCAGCTGTATAACTTGAGAATACCTATTAAAATTCGAGGGAATCTCTGGATTCTAAGGGATTCTAATTCATTTCAGGATTTTGGGGTATTCCCTACCAGGGTTCCCTAACAAGGGTGAAATCCCTTTCAGGATTCTAAGAAATTTCTGGATGATCTGGGTTTATTCCTCTGAGGATTCTGGGAGACCCCCACTTAGGATCCCACTCAGAATTCTGAAGAAATCTTTCTCAGCATTCTCATCTCAGACTTCTTGGAGAATCATACGCAGTATTCTCAGAATTGTGGCGAAATTCCTCTCAGAATTCTGGGGGAATATTTCTAAAAAATCTGGAATCCCATACAAGATTCTAGAGGCATCCTTCTCAAGATTCTGCGTGAAATCTTTTTAACATTCTGGGGGAATATCAATAAATATTCTGCGGGATCCCAAGATTCTCTGAAAATTCGGCTTTCTGGGGTAATCATCGTCATCATGATTCTGGAGAAATCCTTGGGATTCTTAAGCTATATCTTTCAAGATTCTAATCTTTCTCTCAGAGTTATCCTTTTAGGGTTCTGGGAGAATTCCTCTTAGTAATCAGGGGAAATCCTTGACGTGATTATGGGAAGATTCTCTTGAGGTTCTGGTGTAATAATTTAAAGTATTCTTGATGAATCACTCTCAGAGTTCTAGGACAATCCCTTTCAGGAGTTAAGGGGAGGAGCGGACCTGGTGTGATGGTTAGAACACTTGACTATCACGCCGAGGACCTGGGATCGAATCCCACTCCCGACAAACTCGCAAAATGTGAGTTCTTCCTTCGGAAGGGAAGTAAAGCGTGGGTGCCGAGATGAACTACCCTAGGGCTAAAAATCTCGTTAATACAGATAAAAAAAAATTTAAGGGGAGTCCTTTCAAAGATTTTGGGGGGAATGACTTTCAGGAATGTGAGGTATTTTTTCTATTTTATATGGGAATACCTCTCAGAATTCCAGAGAATCCTTCTCAGGATACTGGGGAAGTCCATTCAAGAACCCGGTAACCCCTTCCAGGGAGAATCCTTATCAGATTTTCTACAAAACCCCTCTTTCTAGCTACAATTCTTTCAAGAATCTGGAAGAACCCCTCTCATGATGTCTCTCAGAACACTCGTTAAATTCTGGGAAATACCTTTCGGGATTCTGGTAGAATTATTCTCAGCATTCTAAAGGAATCCATTCAGGATTTTAAAGAAATTCTGGAAGAATACTCGAAAGGATTCTGGAGGAATTCTTCTCAGGATTGTGGGGGAATCCTATCTCTCAGAGTTCTGTGAGAGTATATCTCAGGTTTCTTTGGCAATCCCGCCCAGTATGTTGAGGGAACTTCTCTCAGGATTCTGGAGCAATCCTTCTTATGGTTCTAAGCTACCCTTTTCAGGGTTCTGGGTCTTTGGGGAATTCATCTTAGAATTTCGAAAATTATTTTTTTTATAAGAATCTCTCTCAGTATTCTAGATGAATTTATTTCAAGTATGTGGAAGAACCGCTCTTGGAATTTCTCTCAGGATTCTGGAATAATCCCTCTCAGGATTATGGAACATTTCAGGAGAATTCAAAGTGAAAGCTTCTCTTGAGGTTTTGAGACAACCTATCACAGTTTTCTGGGAGAATTCATTTCGGGGCTCTGAGATAATTCTTCTCATAGATATGGAGAAATCTCTCTTAGGATTCTAGGAAAATCCTTAAAAGATTTCATTATATTGTACAAGAGAATACCTACCAACTTACTCTCTTTTCTAGGTAATGTCGCCCAGGATTTGTTGTAATCATTTTCAGACTTGTGAAGAAATCTCTACACTGCGGTCACTTTCTATAGCCGCACCCACGATTTCGCACTTCTAGCAATTTTTACGATTCAATCGATATGTGGAACGATGTGTATCAACTAGTGTTTGTAAAATATATGATTTACATGAATAAGTATTGTAAACTATTTGTTTGTTAAGCGAAAAACACGTTATTTCCATAATTTGGGCGACCATTTTCTATAGCCGCACTACGGGTTCTTCTTCGGTAATCTGATTTTTTATAAGAAATCATTTGATTAAACTGTCTCAAATGACAAAATTAAGCAAATTGGAAATAAAACTAACGAAAAGCAATGAAAAAATCAACCAATTAGTTTTCTTAGTACAAAAAACTAGTTAACTTTCACTATTTTTACTTAAAAATTCTCTTTAAATCACAAAAACAATATTTTAAGTTGACAAATATATTGTATTGCTTCCTATCGGCAATATTTATTTGAAACATGATTTTTTGGATGATTTCTATAAGATTTAAGGCTGTAATACCAATTTAACAACCACTTTTCTGGAACTTTAGAATTAAATTTAGCCTAATATTCGCTTTATTTGGATGAATACGCAATATTTATGACATTATGTCACTGAAAATTTAACTAAACAGTTGCTAATGATCCTCATGAATACAGATTTAAATAATCCTAATGGATGCAAGAGCTTAATTTTGCGCCAGCACTTCACTAAATTTAGCCCAATTTTACAATTTATGATATAAAATCAACCAGAACTAAAGGAAGATTACAGTCATAACCCCTTTCTTTGCTTTTGCCCCAAAATGAACAGGAACATCTTTATTTGAAATCTTTCGATAGAAACACATCATTTTTACTTAACCAAATATCGTCAAATTGATGGAAAGTTGGATAAAAGCTGTTATTACAAATCGTCTTCATAATTTAAAATATTCATCTTATGTTTAAATGGTAGCGAAGACAATGCTGACCTTCCAAGTTGAGTTTGATGAATTCCCGAAGTATCTTCATTGTATGTTGATGTTGTATACGATGTCTTTTCCAAGTTTCATCAGGATTGATACACAAAAACTTATGAATTTTCCATTTAAAAGCTTGAAAAAACGATTTTTTTTACAATTTAATTAGATTAATAAGGGTTATACGCAGAAAATTGAAACCGGAAGTATAATGCAATGATTGTTTTAAGTCAGCAGCATTTATACTTGAGATTTAATTCGATTTTTTTTTAGTTTTTTGGGATATCTTTAATAACTTATCCATAAAACACCAGTTCACCAAGTCTGTGCCCTATTTATCATATTAAAAGACCTTGTTACTTAAGTATTTCGTTAAACTTCTTTGGTTTGGTCTTGATAAGCTTTATTTGGTCGTTTAAAGCAGTAATAATGAGCATACTTTATAATAAAGCAGCTGATCTAAGGAAAATCCGAAATGCGGCTATAGAAAATGGTCGCCCAAATTGTCGAAAAATTGTATTTTTGATATGGAAAATATACACATGAAGAAAGTTATGCTTGCAAGCATCATATTTTGCAATAACTATCAGATGCATATTGTTTTCCATATCGATTGTATCTTTGATATTGCTAGACATGTGAAACTGAGGGTGCGGCTATAGAAAGTGGTCGCAGTGTATCATAATTCTAGAGGAACTCCTTTCAGAATTCTGGAGGTTTCTCTTTAAAGTTCCTGGGGTAGTTTCTATCAGCAGTCTGCAGGAATTTATCTAAATAATATTTTCGGATACCTGTCAGAGTTCTGGGGAATCCCAGGATCTCCGGATATTTCTTTCGATTCAAAAATATTAAATTTCTTTTTTTTAGAATGCACTGTCTCAACATTATTTCCATTTTCGAATCGGAGTCCTGAAATGTTCGATGTGCAATCTCAAATGTTGATATTGAGTTAATTATGGCAAATAGAACATACATATCATGAACTTGAACTACATGCAGTAAACGAATCATTTTAAAGTTTTGTAATATTTTATAATATCGAATCGATGTGAAAACACCGATTCAAAACATTTGATTAAATCGGTGAATCGATTCTGCTGATCCGAATCGAATCGATTCACAAAAATCGATGTCTCAGCCAGATGCTAGAACATACATTCTTTATGGAGCGCTTTTTGATTTTCTATAGAGTATTTCTAGTTTTCAATGGTCATTATAACTTTTTTCCGACCAAAATGTATGAGCAGTAGAAATCCTGTAATATATATTGGACGACACCTATTTAAGTGTTCCAGATGAATGTTGAAAGATCATTTCTGATTGCAATAAGACATTCAATTTTTTTACAAGTATTAATTCAACTATTTTGAGGTGCATATTGTACGTGAATGTAAAATGTATGTCCTCTTGGATACTTACGCATTTGAGGGGTTTTAGTGGCACAATCTACATTTCCGATACATAAGTCAATGGAATAGGGTCTGATTGATCCAACAACTTCAGAACAAGACCATTAGCCCAATGAAGTTAAGATCTCTGCAATGCCACCCCCGAGCTTCGAATACAATCTTTATCATCGCTGGATTCGTACTCTTTTGTATTTGTCGCTAGATTATGCTGGTGATATGTAATTACAAGTAAATAGTTCGAGATGCAATGCGTTTTCATAAGAAAAACTACTGTGTTTATTCTGAAGCTGTCATCAAGGCGCAATCACATCATAACGGGTTCACACTTTCAACAAAAAAGGTATCATTCTATATCAACAATGCCTGAACATTCGTTCATCAGAATGGCCACATGTGTAAATAATTTACAGTTTACGGACGGAGCTAATCGTTCGTTCTGAATGTGTTTCTCCAACCATCCATACAGCTGGTAAATCCTCATCCTCGTCACTTTCGCTTTCGATTGTCGTTTTTTTTTTGTGGTCCTTCTTCCTATATGCATGAACTGCTGTGCAGCCTCGTTTGAAAGTGCACATCCAGGAAAATATGAGCCACCACCACCACCGGTTGTAAGCAACAAAGAGTGGGAAAACAAAAGGCGAAACATAAAAGCGGCAGTTTGTCGTCTAATGACTTTTGTCAATATTGAACATCTGAAGAGGATTTCCAGCTGAGAACGACGAATCTGACGAGAACGTGGAGAAGACCCGACAAGGGCAAATTTCCGGCGGCAGCCACTTGTGTTGCATAATTTGCGTGACGTATTGCCATTTTGGAGAGGTTGGCTGTTTTACGTCGCAAACCTTTGCGAAATCATTTCGTTGTGTGCAATTTGTCCGCATTTTGACCATGGAGGAAAATTCCTGGAGTTCCTGGAGATAGCATTCCGGAAAATGAAACTGTAAATGTTTCCTACTTTCATTACTCAGTTCGGTTCATCCTTTGGCCAGAACAAGCACAACGACAAAAACGGAAAATGCTAATTATTTTATCCTGAGGTCATTTCCCGACGGAAATTACGGTCATGTAATGGACGATGCAACTTTTCATTTAAATATCGTACTGCTCTGCTGTAGTCCTCCACAAAGGAAAACGAAATGGAATAAAATCTGTTGGAAGAATGAAAATCTATGCACAGGGTGCGGATTGTCATAATGTATGGAAAAACTACATAAACAATGGAATACAATTGGAACAATTGCTTTATTGTATTTTGGGATAAATTACGTCCCCCATTCACATGTCACCCAAATAAAGGATTAAACAATGATGTTGGGACCAACCAGCAGGAGGCCCGGACACTGTCTCTGCTGCAATCATGCACACTGCAACCAGCAACGCTCCAATCAAAAGAGCAATTAAACCGGTACAAATTTCGCACTTGTGCCGAAAATCATTTGAACTTTCTACCAAACTCGGACGCTGCTGGCTTCATCGTTGCGAAGCATCGATAAAACGATTCGATTGTTTGTTTTGTATCGGTATTTAATGTGGCTATTGTTTTCGGTTGCGGAGTGCAGAAGTGCATCATCGGTACGACAAAAGTGCCTTGCACGATGCGTTTCGTGGAGGACTCGCGAGTGAAGCAGGGCAGCCTATTTATTGCAGCCAGAAAAAAAAACTAGAAACGCTCCATATAAAATCAAAAAGCGCTCTATAAAAATCAAACATAGGTATGTTTCGTGAAAAAATAATATTGCACAAAAGAAAATAGATAATTGCATTATAAGTATTACCAAACTGCTTCATATAAAATATGAATCGCTCCATAAAAACTTGAAGGTTCTCCATAGTACTACAATGTGAAGCTGTGCTGAATAATTGAATTTTAATCATGACCATATGCTAATCGATGGAGAATTTTCAATTTTGTATGAAGCGATTCATGTATGGGAAAATTTTCTATGAATTGTACATATGTTTTAATGATGTAATATATTTTTATATGGAGCAATACTTAATTAACTATGGGTACAATTTTCATTTTTTTTATGGAGCATTTGTATTTACCTATTTAGCGTTTCAGTATATTTTATTTATTGGTGCAAAGTATGGAATGTTTTCAATTATTTTATGGGCAACATTTCACATATATTCCTCCTTTATGCTGCTTTTTATTTTCTATGGAGCCTTTGCTATTTGATATGGCCGCAATATCCTTCTGTCGTAAAGTAGTGTATTGCACTATTGTTTGCTATTCTGTATTAGGATTTGAATCATGACGAAACTGCAGAAAACGAGTGACTTGCACTATGGACTTATGATTCACAACGCACATTTATAAATCAACTGTTTTGTTAATTGGCAAAGCAAGGATGATTTTTTTTTTAGAATTACCAGAGGTCCTATCATCTCAAGTGTACCGACTAGTGTTGAATTTTCTTGAAAATAGCGAAAATAACTATTGTGGTCATTTATTCAATGTTGAAACTCATTTTCCGAAATTCATGCCTTTATATTTAGATAAATTAATTAGATAAATGATATTAGAATATGGTTTTTCATTGTATGACTATATTCCAGTCTTAACGAGAAGTGTGTATGGTTTGCCAAGGCCCGTGGCGTAGTGGACGAATTTCGCCCCAAATCGTATTCGGAGTTGGCAGCACCCTCTCAGATTACAATGAAAATTTCTGGGTATGTACACCAAGACTAGATAAGCCACTTTGCATACTTAGTTTCTTCAAAATTTATCTGGACTGACTTTTGAAAAGGGCTAAACTTTTTTTTATGGATTTTTTACAAATATTTTTAATCAAAAAATGACTACTCCTACAAAAAAGTGTTGTATGGGTGATTATCACAAAATAAGTCAAATTTTAAGAAAAAAATACTGAAAAAAATCCAAAATGAGCCCTACACTGAAAAAAATCATTTCTAAAAATTCAAAGTTGATTTAAAAAAAACGCCATTTTAATTTTGATGAAATTTTGTCTCAAGACAGGTAATTATGTTCCCTACCAACCGTCCATACATCACAAGATGGGCACTTTTAAGGAAAAAAAGTTTTTCTAGCAAAAACTTTTTCATGTCCAAATTATTATTTTTTCAGTGTCTTTTTTTAAAAACAAACTAAACCAGTGAAGGTTATCTAGTAATCTCAAAATGCAATGAAACTTATTGTGTCATATGCGACAATGCAATGCACCCATATTCACGCAGCAGCACTCTAGAAGTACGAAACAATATACAATTAGAACACGCATTTCATACGTGCTGCTGTAATTTCTACCCAAACGTTTCTACCCCATGTTCTTACCTAATATTAGGTAAGGCTATTTATTAGATTCGAACTACCTAATCAAAAAAAAAAAACAAATCAAGAGTTGTACCTAAAGCAAATATGAACAAAACAAGAAAATGAATCGGTATCATTCAACGTGTTACTTCTCTTTGGTTATTAAAGGCAGTTCTGAAATGTAATGGATCAATCGTATAAATCAAAATTCAACAAATTCAAGTGCAGTGCAAAAATAAACAATCCAAAGTGCAACCGTCATAATCTACGGGGCATGTCATTAAGATTGATAGATAAAATTCATTCCATGGGATATACACATGAAATCGACGAATCGATGAGTATTTGTGAGTCATGTCGTGGATTGATAAGTCACAACAGAAACCCGAATACGAAAAAACGCCGATCGGATGGAAACGACGAAACTATGCAACCATCATTTAGTGGGCAGCAACATCATGATGTTCCAGAACCAGAACCGTCAACGAGTGGTCAACAAATCGAACATGAGCTGGGTAAGTAAGCCTTCAACGTGTTAGCCTATTTTATATAACTCATTTTGCAGCTCGTTGCAAAACTACATTTTTCAGTATTCTTCGTATTTATCCAACCCGGCAAGCCTCGTTGGATAAATGTACTACTTGTGCGAAAAAAAATCATTTTTGCAACTCGTTGCATAAATAACTATCATTAACTTTCCACTGCATTCATTATTATATTGTTAACCTTAACTTTTATCTTACAGATATGGTACCATCTATTCCATCATTGGAGTCAATTCCGTCAACAGATCAACTACAGGGTCCCCATAATATTAAGAAGTTTAATACCATTGCTGAAACATTGAGTTTATCGCCAATCTCATCTAGAAACATGAGAAGTATGGAATATCGCATAAACAAATCATTGCAGATTACGAAAGCAGTTCGAAAAAATATCTTCGGAATAGATTCAACGGATGTTGGCAAAGTGGAGGCGTATGACGAGATAATTATGCAGTTAAAGGATAAGTTCAATCACCCTACAACTGACAGAAGCGAACAGATTAAAATACTATCTGTACTTCCTAAGTCTTGGTCGGTAAATAAAATCACAAGAGAGTTTAACGCACCAATGTACACTACGACCACTTTCTATAGCCGCACCCTCAGTTTCACATGTCTAGCAATATCAAAGATACAATCGATATGGAAAACAATATGCATCTGATAGTTATTACAAAATATGATGTTTGCAAGCATAACTTTCTTCATGTGTATATTTTCCATATCAAAAATACAGTTTTTCGACAATTTGGGCGACCATTTTCTATAGCCGCACTTCGGGTTTTCCTTAGATCAGCTGCTTTATCATAAAGTATGCTCATTATTACTGCTTTAAACGACCAAATAAAGCTTATCAAGACCAAACCAAAGAAGTTTAACGAAATACTTAATTAACAAGGTCTTTTAATACGAGAAATAGGGTAAACTGGTGTTTTATGGATAAGTTATTAAAAATATCCCAAAAAAACTAAAAAAATCGAATTAAATCTCAAGTATAAATGCTGCTGACTCAAAACAATCATTGCATTATACTTCCGGTTTCAATTTTTTGCGTATAACCCTTATTAATCTAATTAAATTGTAAAAAACATCGATTTTGTAAGCTTTTAAATGGAAAATTCATAAGTTTTTGTGTATCAATCCTGATGAAACTTGGAAAAGACATCGTATACAACATCAATATACAATGAAGATACTTCGGGAATTCATCAATCTCAACTTGGAAGGTCAGCATTGTCTTCGCTACCATTTAAATAAGATCAATATTTTAAATTATGAAGACGATTTGTAATAACAGTTTTTATCCTACTTTCCATCAATTTGACGATATTTGGTTAAGTAAAAATGATGTGTTTCTAACAAAAGATTTCAATATAGATGTTCCTGTTCATTTTGGGGCAAAAGAAAAGAAAGGGGTTATGATTGTAGTCTTCCTGTAGTTCTGGTTGACTTTATATCATAAATTGTAAAATTGGGCTAAATTTAGTGAAGTGCTGGCGCAAAATTAAGCTCTTGCATCCATTAGGATTATTTAAATCTGTATTCATGAGGATCACTAGCAACTGTTTAGTTAAATTTTTAGTGATATAATGTCATAAATATTGCGTATTCATCCAAATAAAGCGAATATTAGGCTAAATTTAATTCTAAAGTTCCAGAAAAGTGGTTGTTAAATTGGTATTACAGCCTTAAATCTTATAGAAATCATCCAAGAAATCATGTTTCAAATAAACATTGCCGATAGGAAGCTATACAATATATTTGTCAACTTAAAATATTGTTTTTGTGATTTAAAGAGAACTTTCAAGTAAAAATAGTGAAAGTTAACTAGTTTTTTGTACTAAGAAAACTAATTGGTTGATTTTTTCATTGTTTTTCGTTAGTTTTATTTCCAATTTGCTTAATTTCGTCGTTTGAGACAGTTTGATCAAATGATTTCTTATAAAAATCAGATTACCGAAGAAGAACCCGTAGTGCGGCTATAGAAAATGGTCGCCCAAATTATGGAAATAACGTGTTTTTCGCTTAACAAACAAATAGTTTACAATACTTTTTCATGTAAATCATATATTCTACAAACACTAGTTGAAACACATCGTTCCACATATCGATTGAATCGTAAAAATTGCTAGAAGTGCGAAATCGTGGGTGCGGCTATAGAAATTGGCCGCAGTGTATATGGCGAGGCAGGTGAAGGATCTTGTTTATGAACAGGGTATTCTTTGTACCACCGAAAAAAGAAGGGGGCATGGTATTGATGACGATACAAAACAAATAGTAAGAGAATTTTTTGATGATAATGATATCAGCAGGCCAATGCCAGGAACAAATGATTTTGTTTCTGAAGTTCGAAATGGAAAAAAAAACAAACAAGTTCAAAAACGACTTTTGATGATGTCGCTCAAAGAGGCTTATATGATTTTTGTAGATATGTACAAAACTTTGAATATTGGTTTCACAGTATTTACACAGTTGCGACCAAAGCATTGTATTTTACTTGATTCTACTGGTATACATAATGTATGCATATGTACTATTCATGAAAATGTAAATTTAATGTTCAACAGTATAAGAATTGTGTCACAAGATGAAATAATACAAAAAATGCTTTGCGATATTTCCACCAGAACAGATAATTGCTTTCTCCGTGCTTGTGAAAAGTGTGCTTGTAATGAACACATTGAAGAGGAACTTACATTGATATTAGAATCAAACGACAAAGAAGAGATTATATTTCAGCAGTAGTTGAATACTGTTCGCTGTAATTTAGAAACGATTATTAAACCTGTTGATGAATTTGTTCCGTATCTTGTTGATAAAATTGACGAACTTATAACACACGACTTTATTCATAAACAACAATCATCATTTCTCAGAAATAAAAAAGATACATTAAAGGATGATGAAATTCTTGCGATTTGTGATTTCTCTGAAAACTATTCATTCATAATTCAAAACGCTGCTCAAGGATATCATTGGAACAACTCGCAAGCAACAATACACCCATTTGAAATTTACTATATGAAAGATAATAAACTTGTAAATGTTAGCTTCATTATCATATCGGAAGTAATGGCTCACGATACAGTTGCGGTCCAGTTGTTCATCTCAAAAATGATAGATTTTATGAAACAATTAACGAACTTTTCTAAAATTTATTTTATGTCTGATGGGGCAGCATCACAATACAAAAATAAGAAGATCTTTGCTAGTCTATGTAGATTCCAGTCAAAGCATGCATTAAGAGCAGAATGGCATTTTTTTTGCAACGTCCCACGGTAAAGGTCCATGTGATGCTATTGGTGGCACTCTCAAGCGAATGGCAAAGAGAGCAAGTCTTGCTCGAGATTATGGAAATACCATAACAACTCCACGAGAGTTATATAACTGGGCAGTTGTACAGACAGATAAAAATATAACTAAATTAAATTTCTGTTACGTATCCACTGAACAGTACATTAAAATGTCAGAAGATCTCGAAGAAATATACAGGGTGACTGGTAATTCGTGTTACACCCGAAAGGAGGTGAAAGTATACCATATTTGCAGCAAAAAATTGTTCTACAGGTAGGTCCGAAGATCACTGCTAAGTGAGTTATTCAAAAATTAGTGTAATTAAATTACCCCATCTTTAAACATCTCTAACTCAGAAATTACGAACCTTATAATCAATCTTAGCGCATGGATAGAAAGCCTAAAGCTTTGTCTTTTAATGCTCTTTGGACAGGTAATTGATAAAAAGTCATTTAAGTGCTGAAATTTTGACTTTTATGTAAAAAGTGCCTAAAAATGTACCCCTTTTTCACCTTTTTTGATAGTTTACTCGTGAAAAACGTGATAAATGCGAGAAATGTTCTTCTACAAAACATTAATTTTTTGATACGCTACCAAACTGTCTTTTGGTGCAACATTGTATCTTTCATAGTTTTGTCACAATCTTGAATTCAAAATGTTGTGAAATAAATCAATGTTTTTATTGCAATACTGTCTGGCAACCCTACACGTTTGCTTGCTGTTGGTCGTCGTGCGCATGGCAACGAAGTCCAGCGTCGCGGCGGCGGTCATCGTTTGACAGAGGCAACAGTGAACGGCAAATTGCGCGCAATGTTTATGAATCAATCTCAAGGCATCCTTTTCTTTGGGTGGGTGAAGATTTAAACCCACTCACTGGTGGAATTTAGCGAGATCATACCGCTGGGTGGCACCGTTTTAAGGGATATTCAAACCTACGGGCCGGGACTGGGTCCGGACCGGGGCCGCGGCCGAGACTCGATAGGGCTTTTGTCGCTTCGTTCTCACTGCACACAATGCTCACCGGGCTATAGCGCCTGCAATTTATGTTGCGCGAACGCACGTTTTTGTTCCTGCGCACTGTCTCCAGTGTGTTTGATGTACATTCATCCAGAACATTCTTTTGTAATTTCTACAGGAATCTGGGATTCCTCCAGCTTTTTTATGATTTCCCTTGGAGTGCTTTCTGGAAACCTCTAATGAGATTCTTCTAGGAGTCCTTCCTGGTATTTCTCCAGCTACTCCGTCTGGGTTTTTGTCCTGAAGTTCTACTAAAATTTGGTTTAGAATTTTTCTCCAGAAATTCCTCCAGCAGTAGCTTCCCACAGTTTTTTTTTTCAGTTCAACGGGAAGCCCTCCTGAAGTTCCTGAGAGTGAGTCCAGGAGCTCCCCAGGCATTCCTCCAGGGCACCCCCAAAAAATACCAAGGGAATTTCTTTAGAAGTAGCCCAAGAATTCCTCCAGCATTTGTCGGAGAATCCCCCTAGGATTTTACTGGGAATTTCTCCATTATAACTCTGGAAATTAATGCAGGAGCTATTGATCAGCTCTCCAGCAATAATGCATGCTTCTCTTCAGGATTTTTCCCGAAAATTACTGAAGGACTCAAAGGATTTCTCCAGAAATTCCTGCATTAATACCACCAGGACTTCCTCAAGGAATTCCTCCAAAAAATCCTCCACGATTTCAACTAAAAATTCTTCCAGTAGTTCTTCCAGGAATAACTCCAGAAATTCATCTCGAAATTCCTACAGGAATTTCTCTTCAAAAATTGTAGAAGGGATACCATCAGGAACTCTTCCAGGGATTCCACAAGACAATTTTTCAATAAATTGCTCCAAGACTTTCTCTAGGAATTCCTGCAGGGATTCATCTAGGAATTCTTCTGACGATTCCTCTAGATTTTTTTTCCACGGTGTCCCCCATGAATTCTTCCAGTTATACCTCCATGAGTTCCTGCAGGAATTCATCCCAAAATTCTACCAGGAAATCCTGCAGGGATTCCTCCAAGAATTCCTCCAGAAAATCCTCATGGGATTCCTTCAGGAATTCCTTCAAGGAATTCTCCCATAAATCATCCAGAGCTGCCTCCAGGGATTCCTTCAAGGGTTCATTCAGGAATTCCTCCTGGGATTCCACCATAAATTCCTCCTGTAATTGCTGCAGGAGATTCTCTAGAGGTTCCTCCAAGGATTCCTCTCGAATTCCTTCCAGAATTTATCCCAGAATATTCCTCTAGGAATTTCTACAGGGAGTTCTTCAAAAATTCCCCCAGAAAGTACTTCAGGCATTTCTCCAAGAATTACTTCATGAATTTCTCCATAAATTATTCCAGGAATTCCTCCAGAAATTACTTCAGGTACTACTCCAGGAGTCCCTCCAGAAATTTCTCCGGAAATTCCTCAAGGAATACCTCCAGAAAATCCATCAGGTATTTTTCTAGGAATTCTTCTTGGAAATACTCCACACACTTAATTCAGATATCAGCATTTTTTTTTCAAACTTTTGCCGAGTTTCGCACAGCCGAGCAATCAGCAAACAATCATTTTGCCGGGATCTCGGCAATTTTGACAGTTCATTGCTGATAGTCGGCAATCGTTTTGCTGAGAATCAGCTAACAATCGCCACTTTTTGCTGAGATACCAGATAAAGATTTTGCTGAGCAGACGGCTGTGCGCGATTTTGCCGAGCCCGCGAATCTGTTTTGAGTGTGCAGGCATAACTCCAAGAATTTCTCCGTGAGTTACTCCAGGTATTCCTACAGGATTATTACAGGTGTTTATCCAGGAACTACTGCAAGATGTCCTTCAATTTTTTTCCAGGAATTCCTCCAGTGATTCCTTCATAAATTTCTCCAGTAAATGCTTCAGAAAATTCTTTAGAGAATCCTTCAGAATTCCTTCATAAATTTCCTTCAGGAAATCGTCTAGAAATTTCGCCAGTGATTCCTTTAATAAATCTTCTAGGGATTCCTCCAGGAATTCCTACAGAATATCCACCAGAAATTTCTCGAGGCATTCCTCCAGAAAACACTCCAGGAATTCCTCTAAGAATTTCGCCAGTGATTTCTTCATTAAACCTTCTAGGGTTTCCTCCAGGAATTCCTACGCAATATCCACCAGAAATTCCTCCAGGCATTCCTCCAGGAATTCCTACAGAAAATACTCCAGGAATTCCTCCAGGAATTTCTCCAAGAATTGCTCCAGGAATTCATCCACGAACTTTTCCAGAAATTCCTCCAGGAATTCCTTCGAAAATTCCTCCAAGAATTTCTTCAGGAATTCTTCCATAAAGTCTTCCAGGAAATACTCCATAAATTACTCCAAAAATTGCTTCAGGAATAACTCCAAAAATTTCTCCAGGAATTCCTTCAGGAATTCTTCCATAAAGTCTTCCAGGAAATACTCCATTAATTACTCCACGAATTGCTTCGGAAATGACTTCAGGGATTCCTACGAGAATTCTTCCAGGAACTATTTCAGGCTGTCCTCAAAAAAATCCTCCAGGAATTTTACAAGGAAATACTTACGGGATTTATTTCAGGAACTCCTCCAGGAAAGCCGTCAAGAATTCCTCCCGGAAACAATCCGAGATTTCCCATAATTTCTCTTTGAATTATTCCAGGAATTCGTCAAAAAAAAAAAAACTTCTGGAGTTTTTCCAGAAATTCCACCCAGAATTCCTTTTAGAAATACCTCAAGGAAATGCTCCAAGAATTTCTTCAGAAAATCCTTAAAGAACTCCTCCAGAAGTGCCTCCAGCCAACCTTTCAGGAATTCCTTCATGATTTTTTTCAGGAACTTCTCCAGATATTGCTTAGGAATATCTCCAGGAATTCTCCAAGAATTTCTTCAGAAAATCCTTAAAGAACTCCTCCAGAAGTGCCTCCAGCCAATCTTTCAGGAATTCCTTCATGATTTTTTTCAGGAACTTCTCCAGATATTGCTTAGGAATATCTCCAGGAATTCGCATTGAAGAATTATTCCAGAACCTATTCTAGGAAATACTCCAGGATTTCCTCAAGAAATGTCTCTAGAACTTCCTCCAAGAATTCCTTCGGTTAATTTTCCAGGAATTCCTCCCGGAATTATCTCAGAAACAGAATTCCTTAAAGAGTTACTACAGGGATTCCAGGAATAGCTCCAGAAACTCCGTTAGAATTTACTCCAAGAATTCCTGCAGGAATCACTCCAGTAATTTCTCAAGATAGAATGTCATCCAGGAATTTCTGTAGGAATTCTTAGAAAAAAGCCTGAACGGATTCTTGATTGAAATCTTGGAAGAATTCTTGGGGAGTTCCCGTAGCAGTTTCTGGAATAATTTCTAGAGGATTTTCAGGGAGAATTCTGGAGTGATTTTTGGTGAAGATCATGTAGGAATTTCTGGAGGATTTCCTGGGGGAAATCCTAGAGGAGTTTATTTAGGAATTCCTCCCACACTTCCGCCAAGAATTGCTTCAAGAATCCCTCTAGGAATTTCTCCAAAAATCCCTTGAACAGTTCTTCCAGGGATTTTTGAAGAAATTTATTCAGGAATTCCTTTACAAGCTCCTCCTGGAATTCCTTCACAAATTCTTCCAGGAATTCCTTCACAAATTCCAACAAGTGTGACTCTTTCAAAAACCACTTCAAGGCCTACCACAGGTATTCCTCTAGGGATTCCTAATGAAATTTCTTCAAGGGAATCCCCTAGGAATTCTTCCAGGACTCCCTCCAGGGTTTTCTTCAAAAATTCCTCTAGGAATTATTTTAAGAATTCCTCCAAGGATGCCACCAGGGATTCTTCCAGGGAGTAATTCCTGAAAGAAACTCCGAAAGAATTCCTGGGAGAATTCCTAGAGGAATTACTGGAGTGGTTCCTGGAAGAATTCTTGGAGTAAGTTCTAACGGAGTTTCTGGAGCTTTTTCTGAGAAAAATATGAAGCGCTTCCCAGAGGAATCCCTGGAGTAACTTTTTAAGGAATACCTGTACCTGAGATAATTCCGGGAGGAATTCTTGGAAGATTAATCGAAGGAATTCTTGGAGGAAGTTCTAGAGACATTTCTTGAGGAAATCCTGGAGTAATTCCCAGAGTAGGTTCTGGAATAATTTTTGCATAAGGCCTTGAAGTAATTCATGGAGAAATTCTTAGAGTATTCCTGAGAGGAATGTGTGGGGGCCTTCCTGGAAAAATTCTTGAGGAATTTCTAAAATAAAACCATAAGAAATTTCGGGAAGAATTGCAGGACGAATTCCTGGAGATATTCGTATGCAATATCTGGAGGAATCCCTGAAATAATTCGTGAAGGAATTCCTAAAAGATTGGAGCCACTTCTGGAGCAGCTCTTTAAAGAATTTCTGAAGAAATTCTTGAAGCATTTCCTTGGGGTATTTCTAAAAGGAATTCTGTGAGGAATTCTGGAGAAATTCCAGAAGAATTTTTTTGACGAATTCTTGGAGTAATTCAAAGAGAAATTATGGTAAATTTTTCGAATTGTTTCCGGGAGGAATTCCTTGGATCATTCTTGGAGGAATCCCGTAAGTATTTCCTTGTAGAATTTATGGAGGATTTTTTTTGAGGAATTCTAAAGTAGTTTCTGGAAAAATTCCCGTAGGAATCCCTGAAGTGATTCCTGGAGCAATTCCTGGAGGATTTCCTAGAGTTATTCCTGATGCAATTCTTGGAGTAATTAATGAAGTATTTCCTGGAAGACTTTGTGGAAGAATTCCTGAAGGAATTCTTGGAGGAATTGTTGGAGGAATTTCTGGAGAAGTTTGTGGATGAATTCCTGGAGTTATTCCTTGTGGAATTCCTGGAAGAATTCGTGGAGTATTTCCTGGAGAAATTCCTGGAGGAATGCCTGGACGAATTTCTGGTGGATATTCTGTAGGAATTCCTGGAGGAAATCCTAGAAGATTTATTAAAGGAATCACTGGCCAAATTTTTAGAGGAACTCCTGGAGTGTTTTCTGGAGGAATGCCTGGAGGAATTTCTGGTTGATATTCTGTAGGAATTCCTGGAGGAATCCATAGAAGATTGATTAAAGGAATCACTGGAGAAATTTCTAGACGATTTCCTGGAGGAATTTCATGAAGAAATTTTGAAGAAATCTCTGAAGAATTTTCTGAAGCATTTACTGGAGAAATTTATGAAGGAATCACTGGAGGAATTCCTGGAAAAAATTGGAGGACATCTTGCAGTAGTTCCTGGATAAACACCTATAAGAATCCTGTAGGAATACCTGGAGTAACTCACGGAGAAATTCTTGGAGTTATGCCTGGAGAATTTCCAAGAAGACTTCCTGGAAAAATGCCTGATGGAATTTCTGGAGGTATTCCTTGAGGAATTTCCGGAGAAATTCCTGGAGGAACTCCTGGAGTAGTACCTGAAGTATTTTCTGTAGGAATTCCTGGAGGAATGCCTGGAGGAATTTCTGGTGGATACTGCGTAGAAATTCCTGGAGGAAACCCTAGAAGATTTAATGAAGAAATCACTGGCGAAATTCTTAGGGGAATTCCTGGAGTGTTTTCTGGAGGAATGCCTTGAGAAATTTCTGGTGGATATTCTGTAGGAATCCCTGGAGGAATCCCTAGAAGATTTATTAAAGAAATCACTGGAGAAATTTCCAGACAATTTCCTGAAGGAAATTCATTAAGGAATTCTGAAGGATTCTCTAAAGAATTTTCTGAAGCATTTACTGGAGAAATTTATGAAGGAATCACTGGAGGAATTCCTGGAAAAAATTGGAGAATTTTTGAAGAACTCCCTGTAGAAATTCCTAGAGGAATATTCTGGGATAAATTCTGGAAGGAATTCGAGAGGAATCCTTGGAGGAACCTCTAGAGAATCTCCTGCAGCAATTACAGGAGGAATTTATGGTGGAATCCCAGGAGGAGTTCCTGAATGAAACCTTGAAGGAATCCCTGGAGGCAGTTCTGGATGATTTATGGGAGAATTCCTTGAAGGAATTCCTGAAGGAATCCCATGAGGATTTTCTGGAGGAATTCTTGGAGGAATCCCTGCAGGATTTCCTGGTAGAATTTTGGGATGAATTCCTGCAGGAACTCATGGAGGTATAACTGGAAGAATTCATGGGGGACACCGTGGAAAAAAAATCTAGAGGAATCGTCAGAAGAATTCCTAGATGAATCCCTGCAGGAATTCCTAGAGAAAGTCTTGGAGCAATTTATTGAAAAATTGTCTTGTGGAATCCCTGGAAGAGTTCCTGATGGAATCCCTTCTACAATTTTTGAAGAGAAATTCCTGGAAAAATTCCTGTAGGAATTTCGAGATGAATTTCTGGAGTTATTCCTGGAAGAACTACTGGAAGAATTTTTAGTTGAAATCGTGGAGGATTTTTTGGAGGAATTCCTTGAGGAAGTCCTGGTGGTATTAATGCAGGAATTTCTGGAGAAATCCTTTGAGTCCTTCAGTAATTTTCGGGAAAAATCCTGAAGAGAAGCATGCATTATTGCTGGAGAGCTGATCAATAGCTCCTGCATTAATTTCCAGAGTTATAATGGAGAAATTCTCAGTAAAATCCTAGGGGGATTCTACGACAAATGCTGGAGGAATTCTTGGGCTACTTCTAAAGAAATTCCCTTGGTATTTTTTGGGGGTGCCCTGGAGGAATGCCTGGGGAGCTCCTGGACTCACTCTCAGGAACTTCAGGAGGGCTTCCCGTTGAACTGAAAAAAAAAAACTGTGGGAAGCTACTGCTGGAGGAATTTCTGGAGAAAAATTCTAAATCAAATTTTAGTAGAACTTCAGGACAAAAACCCAGACGGAGTAGCTGGAGAAATACCAGGAAGGACTCCTAGAAGAATCTCATTAGAGGTTTCCAGAAAGCACTCCAAGGGAAATCATAAAAAAGCTGGAGGAATCCCAGATTCCTGTAGAAATTACAAAAGAATGTTCTGGATGAATGTACATCAAACACACTGGAGACAGTGCGCAGGAACAAAAACGTGCGTTCGCGCAACATAAATTGCAGGCGCTATAGCCCGGTGAGCATTGTGTGCAGTGAGAACGAAGCGACAAAAGCCCTATCGAGTCTCGGCCGCGGCCCCGGTCCGGACCCAGTCCCGGCCCGTAGGTTTGAATATCCCTTAAAACGGTGCCACCCAGCGGTATGATCTCGCTAAATTCCACCAGTGAGTGGGTTTGAATCTTCACCCACCCAAAGAAAAGGATGCCTTGAGATTGATTCATAAACATTGCGCGCAATTTGCCGTTCACTGTTGCCTCTGTCAAACGATGACCGCCGCCGCGACGCTGGACTTCGTTGCCATGCGCACGACGACCAACAGCAAGCAAACGTGTAGGGTTGCCAGACAGTATTGCAATAAAAACATTGATTTATTTCACAACATTTTGAATTCAAGATTGTGACAAAACTATGAAAGATACAATGTTGCACCAAAAGACAGTTTGGTAGCGTATCAAAAAATTAATGTTTTGTAGAAGAACATTTCTCGCATTTATCACGTTTTTCACGAGTAAACTATCAAAAAAGGTGAAAAAGGGGTACATTTTTAGGCACTTTTTACATAAAAGTCAAAATTTCAGCACTTAAATGACTTTTTATCAATTACCTGTCCAAAGAGCATTAAAAGACAAAGCTTTAGGCTTTCTATCCATGCGCTAAGATTGATTATAAGGTTCGTAATTTCTGAGTTAGAGATGTTTAAAGATGGGGTAATTTAATTACACTAATTTTTGAATAACTCACTTAGCAGTGATTTTCGGACCTACCTGTAGAACAATTTTTTGCTGTAAATATGGTCTACTTTCACCTCCTTTCGGGTGTAACACGAATTACCAGTCACCCTGTATAATAACGCCAAAACAATACCAGGCACTCAGAAATTCCATAGTTTTTTGCCTATTCCTGGCGACAAAGTAAAGGCAAACAGGTATTCTAATTCAGAAGATGAACCAAAAATATTTTGTATGATCGAAAAAAAATAGAAAAGAACATGTTTGAAATTGCTTCTAAGACACATATATATATATATATATATATATATATATTTGAAAAATTCATAATTATAAATAACTGTATATTTAAAAGTGCACTTCAATACATATTGCGATCAATCATTACATTTCCTAAGAAATACATTTGTAATATTTTGAAGTTTTTTATGTATAGGAAAACCCTTCCAAATTATTGAATAAATAACACAAAATCTCCTAGAAAATTGAGTTTCATTGGATTCTGGGATTGTTATGGCCTTCACTGGTTTTATTGTTGATAACAAAATACACTGAAAAAAAAATCATTCGAACAAGAAAAAGTTTTTGTTAGAAAAACTTTTTTTCCTTAAAAGTGCCCATCTTGTGATGTATGGATGGTTGGTAGGGAACATAATTACCTGTCTTGAGACAAAATTTCATCAAAATCAAAAATGGTGTTTTTTTTTTAAATCATTTTTGAATTTTTAGAAATGATTTTTTTCAGTGCAGGGCTCATTTTGGATTTTTTTCAGTATTTTTTTCTTAAAATTTGACTTATTTTGTGATAATCACCCATACAACACTTTTTTGTAGGAGTAGTCATTTTTTGATTAAAAACATTTTTAAAAAATCCATAAAAAAAGTTTAGCCCTTTTCAAAAGTCAGTCGAGAAAAAAAATTAGAAAAATGAGTATGCAAAGTGGCTTATCTGGGCAAGGCAAAGAAAGCAAGAAAGTTTCGTTGTAATCTGAGAGGGTGCTGCCAACATTTGTTCGAGTTGGCGCGAAATCCGTCTAAGATTTTCTTAAGTAAGATAGTTTGAAATTCCACAGGACTTTCCCTGTTTTTTGAAGGGTTTCTTCGAGAACTCCTCCAGCTATTCATCTAGAAATGCCTAAGAAGATTCCTCAGGATTTTTTCTCCAAATTTTTACTAGCAATTCTTTTGCAGAAATTTTTACGCATTTTGAAGTTTTCTCCAGGATTCCCGTCAACAGATATTCCTGGGGATTTTTAGAAATGATCAAGAGATTTCTATAAAAGTAACACTTCTGTCAAAAACTCTTTCTTAAATGTTCTCCCGCAATTTCTTTCAATGTTTAAGCAGATTTCTTTTTATGAAAATATTTTCAGGCATTTCGGAAATCTCTAGAATTTTTTAGAGATTAATTTCAGGAAATCCAAAAGAGATGTAAATTCATTCACAAGAATCTCAAACGAGTTGAAAAGTACGCAACAAATTCAGCTTCCATTTTGTCTGCAACAAAAAAATTCGATATCATGTCATTATCTGTTACCAGTAGGGATAAAGAGTAATCGTCGCACCTTCTGTGTTGCTTGTTTAGTGCCTCTTTTGTCTGACAATTCTCTTCACTGGTAGAAAGTGAAAGCAGCGCAACGGTAGCCAGTTGGGTATAGTAGAATTAGAACAGAATACATTTAGGCGCTGTACAAATTGTAAGTGCAGCTTCCAATTGGAATCGCTCACGCAGTGCCCTAATGGTCAAAAGAGCTGTAGAATTAGGTTTAGTGATTTAAGAATATAAAAAAGTGTGTATGGCAGCAAGAGTACGTAGGACAGGCCATACGCAAAAAAGTTGGATAAAATAGTCCATCGATTGTTTTCTACCCATTATTTTCAGGGAACCATGGCTTGAAAAAGATCAAAACATTTTACAAGACATCCCGAGGATTCTTCGAGAGTCCCCCAAAGATTTCTCCAGAACTTCCCTGAAAACAACTCCAGGTTGTTTTCCCAAGAGTTCGAACAAAAATTTCTCCTGGGATTCCTCCAGAAAGTAATCCAGGGATTCCTCCAGGAATTTTCCCAGGAATTACTCCAGGATTCTAATGATTCCAGCGAAATTCCTCTCCTCTATAAATTCCTCCAGAAATTCTTCGACGGACTCATCCAGGAATTCATTCAGGTATTACTCCAAGAATTTCTCCAGAGCTTCTTCAGGAATTCATTCAGGATTTCCTCCAACAACTAATCCAAGGATTTCTTCAGGAATTTGTCAAGGGATTCTTCCATAAATTTCTCCAAGGATGCCTTAAGAGTTTTCTACTTCATTTCCTCTAAGGAATTCAACGAAGGATTACTCCAGGAATTCTTCCAGATATTTCTCCACGGTGTCCTTCGGAAATTCTTCCAGGGTTTTCTTCAGGAATTCCTCCACAGATTCATCCCAGAATTCCTACAGCTATTCCAACAGGGGTTCTTCCAGGAATTCCTCAAAGGCATTCCTCCTGAAATTCTTCCAGGTTTTGTATCAGTTGTTCCTCAATAAATTCCTCAAGGAATTCCTTCAGGGATTACTTCAGGAATCCCTAAAGGAGTTCCTCCAGGAATTCTTCCAGGAATTCCTTCAGGAGTCCGGCCAGAATATACTGCAGGAAATATTCCAGAAAATCCTCCAGCATATACTCCAGGAATTCCTTCAGGAATAACTCCAGGAACAACTGCAGGGATGTCTATAGGAATTGCAGTAGGAACTACTAAAGGAATTCCTCCAGGAAATACTCCAGAAATTCCTCCTGGAGTTGCTCCAGGAAATCCGCCAGGAATTGTTCCGGGAAAATGAATTCTTACTGAAACTGATCCAAGGGATCCATCAAGAATTCCTCCAGAAAATAAAAATTAAAAATAACTTCCATAATTCTTCCAGGATTTACTCCAGGAATTCCTCCTTCAGGGATTCGTTTAAGTATTTCTCCAGGAAATTCTTTGAAAATTCCTTCTTAAATTTTAACATGAATTCTTGTAGAAAGTATTCCAGGTATTCCTCCAGAATTTTCTCTATAAATCTCTCCAAATAATCCTTGAAGAAATACCTGGAAGCATTCTTGTATGAAATCTTGGAAGAATTCTTGAAAAAATTCTTCAAAGAATTCCTGAAGAATTACATAGAGAGATTCTTGTTGGAATTCTTAAAAGAAGTCTTGAAGGTATTCCTAAAGGAATTCTTGGAATGGAATTCCGGAAGAAATTCTTGGAGCAATTCCTGGAGGATTTCTGTATGCATTTCTGGAGGCATTTCTGGAAGATTTACTGGAAGAATTCCTGAAGGTATTTATTGAAAAAATCCCTGAAGGAATTCCTAGAGGATTTAAAAAAAAAATCCCTGGCCAAATTCCTGGAGGGATTTTTGGATGAATTCTTAGCAGAAGTTTGGGAGGAATATTCGGAGAAATTCCTGGAAAAATTCCTGGTGAGATTCTTGAAGGAATTCTCAACAAAACCCTTGAAGTAATTCCTGGAGAAATTTTTGGAGAAATTCTGCGAGAAGTTCTTGAAAGTATTCTTGGAAGAAGTCTGAGAGCAGTTCCCTGAGAAATCCCTAAAGAAATTCTCGAAGAAATATCTGGAGTTGTCTCAGTGTTATTTTCTTGAGAAACTTCTGGATATTGCCTGAAGAATCTTTGAGGTATTCATGAAGGAATTTCTGGAGAATTGTTTAGATGAATTCTCGTAGGAATTTCTTGAAACAATATCTGGAGGTATTTCGGGTGAAATTTCTGAACAGATTCTTGGAAAAAGCCTTAGAGCAGGGTTGCCCAACGTACGGCCCGCGGGCCGGATCCAACCCACGATGACATTTTGTGCGGCCCGTGGCACGAATGAAGAAAAATAATACAATTTGGCCTTTCAAATAATATTTTTGAGTATTTTTTTTTTCTTTTCCGAGTGAAATGTTTTTTTAACGTATTAACGAGATTTTTAGCCTTAGGCTAGTTCATCTCGGGACCAACGCTTTACTTCCTTTCCGAAGGAAAAACTCACATTTAATGAGTGGGATGTGGGAGTGGGATTCGATCCCAGGACCTCGGTGTGATAGTCAAGTGTTCTAACCAGGGCCCTACATTTTCAATTTCAATTGAAATTTTCAGGCGAAGTTTGTAAACAATGGTTTCAATCGTCAATGGAAACAAGGCGCCGTCGTCGTCGCTCAGCCCGACTGTCATCGTCACCGATGAACCGACGGCGCTGCGTCGTCGCAGACGCCACTTTGTTTCGCACTCACAAGCTCACGTACGCTCGTTCGACATCGAATGAATTTCTCTGTTATAACTCAATTAATGAGTGTAACAACCGGCAAATCTGTGTAATGTTAATGTATTATATGCACATTTTACTGAAATAGGTCATTACCCATAAAAATATTAAGCAAACATACATTTTAGACAATTTGAAAATTTCAACTGAATCCCAGTCGGTGTGAAAATGAGCCGCCACCCGTCGTTGCGTCGAAGAAAGTGACAAGAAGGGCGGCTGAAGCGAAGCGCATGCATGTTGTTTTGAATGTTCCCGTCGTCGGCGTCCGTCCGATGCTGATGGGCGCTCGCTTTCAGCGTCATGTTTTGGTTTCGACGATGTAGGCCCCTGAGTTCTAACCACCACACCAGGTCCGCTCTACAGTGAAATAGTATTAAAATCTAATTTGATATTTTAGTGCGACCTCATAAATGTATAAATACTTATTTTAATTTACTGAAATCTGATGATTTGTCAGTTGTAAATGTGAAAGTTGTTGTAAAGTGTTAAGAACACTTTGACAGTGTAAAAAAAAAAATAACAAAATAAAAACAGAAAACTAATCCGAATTCAAAGAAAATTTGATGATTATGTTTTTCTTATTCTTAACTCCAGCGAGACGTGCACTACGCCAGCGTAGTGCGCCTATCCTAACATCTTGGGAGGGTTGATACTGAAACGAACTCCAAAATTTTACAAGAATTCTCATGTATTCAGTAAGCATCGAAATTCCATTAGAAACTGAAAATTGTTGAAACAATAGTTGCAAAAAAGTGTTTCATAGTCGATTTTCAATGTTGGCCCGTCAACTAGTATGGAGTGGTAGATGTGGCACGCGGTCGTAAAAGGTTGTGCAGGCCTGAGAGAAACCCCTGGAACAATTCTTGAGGAAATTCTGTAGGAACTTCTGGCAGAATTCTTGGAGGAACTCCTGGAAGAATTTTCGAGGAGTTTCTTGAAAATCTGGAGGAGTTCTTATATAAATTATTGGCAACAATTTTTGGAGGAATTCCTGAAGGATTTTCTAGAGGAACTATACAGATTAAGTAATGAGATACAAGAGTGAAACTTAATAGCTAAGTCCTTAATTCCAGAATAGTGTGGATGATCTATATCACCAAGTGAATGTTGAAAGTTATCCCACCATCAGTCGCTTGCGTGTACTGAGTACACGCGTTTCAGAAAAATGCAAAAAAATAATCGAAATTCGCACCAAATTGAGCCGGGTGTTGGTCCTATTCCAAGATCCACTCTTCTTCTTGTTAGTAAGAAAGAAAAAAAATGAAAAAATGCACGGAAAGTACTCGAAAAATACGTAATTCTAACCTCACATTTTAAATGTGTACTCAGTACACCGGCGCGACCGCTGGTGTAACTTTTTTGTGAACCAGACCGTTACACGAGCGGTCGCGTCGTGTACAGTGAGGATTCGCTCGTTGGGTCACGACTGCGCCCCGATTAGCGAATCGTGTTCGTTCGTTGGGGCAACTGACAACTAATCAAAATGCTCTAGACACACGCAAGTGACAAGAAATACGTCACATAACACTCACATACTTGCGCAAACGGTCTGTATACAGGAGCTGCGATGCGACGACGGTCAGACGTCAAACTCGTTTTGACATCGATTTTGACATTGACAGTGCTTTTTAGTTGGGTTTTGTCCCAACCAGTGAACATCCAACCATCGAGACAGCCCATCTAACGAGCCGCCAACGAACGAATCGGGACTGTACTCAGTACACGGCATACGCTTTCAATTATGGTTTATATGCTTTACTAGATACAATGTTGGTGTCTTCAGCAAAAATGTCCAACTGGATAATGCGCGTCTGATAGTGGACATGTGGAACCGGTCAACACGATCTGGTCCTGTCCCGGGTGTCGGAATGGCCCTCGCGGGAACCTGTTTCGAGGACATTTCAGTTATGGCACCAAAACTAGGCAGGCGACGGCTCTATCTTCAAGATTTTCCATATCCATTATTTTAGTAACCATGAAAATGACCAGTGACCTCCCTGGCCAACCCGTGGCCACCGGAATGTGCTCTGGAGGAACCTGTTTCGAGGACGTTTTGACCATGACACCAAAACTAGGCATGCGACGGCTCTACTGCATGATTTTCCATATCTATTATTTTAGTAAAATGAAAATGACCTGTGACCTCCCTGACCAACCCGTGGCCACCGCAATGTGCCCTGGAGGAACCTGTTTCGAGGACATTTTGACCATGACACCAAAACTAGGCTCATTCATCGTGTATAAAATTTGGTTCAGAATGTTGGATTTGTGACACAAACTTCGGACTACTTTGGGGGCCTTGGAATAGCTCTGACTTCAAAATAGACTCCAGGGTAACATGTTTCAAAACAACAAAAGTTATTGCATGTCTACCAAAAGAAGAAGAAGAAGAAGAAGAAGAAGATTGAAGAATTGAAAAAGATTGAGAATTGAAAAATAAAACACACGGAACACGTTCGTGTGCCCACGTTTTCGCACTTTGCGTGACCGCATGTTTTCCACTTGAGAGCGGCTTTTCCATGACTTTCTTGACGAACTGGTCTAGCCGCACAGGTGTTGCATATACCATATGTGTTCAGGTACAGGTTCTGAATTGAGCTGTACGTGATTGGATCTAGATATGTCCTGCTGAATACCTACGATTTTACTGCTACATTCAGGTTCGATTACAAAACATGACTAACTTTAGGGTGAATGTTAAACCTGAATAGGATCTCTATGAGTATCACTCGGCCACCTCCCGAACATAGTGGGAATTTATAACTAATATAAGCATTTCCACTTAGTCATGGGGGAGAATAAGTGATGTGTCGTCGTAATTCCATGCAACCCCTACTCATAGGTGTAAATATGGCAGCAGATCACTCGTAGAGGGTGTTCCAGTTCTAAAATTAGATATGTTGCTGTAAAATTATCGACTTCAACTTCTATTAAAATATCTACACTGCCGTATTACAATCATTGTTTTATGTATTCCCATACAACTATACAGTATACTTTTAAATGATAATCCGACCATAGTGAACTGTTCATGATAGGGAGATCGTGCTCCGGTTTTTTACTCCGGGTTTTCAAAACAAAATATTAAAGCTCAGTTTGTTTTGATTTTTAATGTTTTATTTTTTTAAGTGAACATGTATGACGATAAATAGAACGTAATCAATCGATCACGCAATCACCTGTTTTCAATCAGAATCCGTTTGGGAGCGTAGCGTTTCTAATGGCTCTTTAACCCTACCTCAATTCGCATTTTTTTTTCGTTTCATCAGCGTAAGCACGTGAGCTGTGCCCGATTTACTTTGTACATCTTCGACCTTATCACTAACCTACTGACAATCCTTAGCAACGACTTCGTTCAATTTCCTTTCGCGCTGATCAGCTGTTCCTGCGCAACCCTTCGGTAATCTTCCCCACTACTACTGCCTGGTAGAACCTCGTAGGTCCCCCGCCGCTTGCTCCCGTCGTTGATAATGGGACGAATGGTGAAGAAATAAATCACCTCCACGATGCTCAGCAGACTCGCGCCGACAAATAGTCCCGCCAGTCCCCCGATGCTGGCTATGAGATCGGTCGTACTGAACAGCTCGCGACGCTTCCACGCCACAAACTGCGGCGATCGGAATTGAGCTCTCAGCGTAGTAGTGACGTAACTGTGGATTGGGATTTTGTTTATACAGTTCGATGACATACACGAGTGAGTAATTGAGAAGTGCAAAACTTACTACTCCGATGGTTTGATGGAATTTGACGTGAGTAATGCAATATCGGCATCGTAGTATAGAGAAGTGCACGGTGGCAAGCATGCTTCCTCCGAAAGTTTCTCCAGTTGGTAGTTTTGCAGTTGCTTCATTTGGTTCACCAAAGTTATGTTGGTTAGAGAGTGCCAAGCATCAATCAAACAGTCCGCATTTTCGTCGAGAAGGCTGCACAACTTGAGATGCCTATGATTTGGAACAGGAAACATTGTGCAGTTGCATTGCTCGCTGTGATTGTTGTACCATTCAAGTTTACAATTAGCCTCGGTGTAGTGTTCGAAGTAATTGAGTTTCCTTTCATCCTGGTAATAGCATTGCCGTTTATGTGGAGGATAACCTCGCAGCTCCTCTGAAGTAGTCATCATTTGAGGAGACAGGTGCAGTACAAAGCCTTGCCCAGCTGGTATCGCGTGAAATCCACTGATCTTTTGTGGGTATTCGTTGGGAAGATGTAAGATGATGGAGAAGAATTGATGACGATCTTCGATATTTTCGAAATCTTTTTTGAGATACTTGATTTCAATGTCCAGAAATTGACCACCCATTCCTAGGATAAATCGTTTAGGGTAGGAGTAGTAACTGTCTTCGAAGCTTAAGTTGTGATCGTAGCCATTATCGAGATCCCAGTTGGATCTTTTATTGATTCCACGAAGATATGGATAGTTTACTGCATCTTCAAGGACTTCAGACCGGAACATTTCCTCCATGGAAAGCGAATTGATTGTATGGCACGTGGACTCCGCAACGAAGGTTTTCGTTATTTCACAGTGCCCATCACAGCTAACACTGAAGTTGGCCAGCGGAAGATCCGGGCAGATGGTCATGCCCGGGAATGGAATCTCCCAGATCGACGTCATGCGTTCGTTGATTCCGACAATCACCGGTGTTTGTTGCCATTTTCGGTAGATTTCCCGTGCCAAAAGTGCACACGTCGAAATTGACACCAGAAAGATTACAGCCCAAAGTGTTCGCTCGATCGGCGATCGTCGACCGGACGCGGACGCGAGGTACTTCATACCGTGCACGGACGTATGCGAGAAGAAGTCATCGGATTGCAGTCGAGCGTAATCGATCGAGCGCTCGAGCCGAGATGCAATGAACATTCTTGACCGACGACGCTGATGGCGTTGACCGAGTTGCGCGTCAAAGCGGGGTGAAATCGCGACTGGATTGTGGAACTAATGTGATTGTGCTACTAATGGGAACGCATTTTGCTAATGTTATCAATCGATGGAGCTTTGTTTACCGTTGCATGTTCACTTGCATTTTGATTTAATTTTGTTTTGTAGAACATCGCTACACACGACTGTTGTATACGCCGGAAAACTTAGAATGAAACAGAAACTTCATGATCCTTTTATCTTTTTAATGATTTACGTTATTTAAATAGTCCAAAATGTCTGAAAAAATTTTTAGCATGAAAGTACTTATATGTTTAAAGTAAGTCACATTGACTTCTACGCAACCAAAACCTGCGCTGTTGTGATTATTTTGTAGCATGAGTGTTGCTTGGAAGAATACCCGAAGGACTTATTGTTTCGCCTATTGTAAGAATTCCTAATGGAGTCCCTGAGTAAAGTTCTGAGGAAATTGCTGGAGGGATTCCTGCAAGAATCCCTGAATAATTTCTTGATTCATGTATGCATCCCTTTTAAATTATCTTTCTACCTAGTATTCGCTGGAGAAATTCCTTCCTGGATAAGATGATTGAAGGATTTCTGAAATTTCTGAAGGAACTTCTGAATGAAATTTTGAAGAGAAACTGAGAGGAATTTCTGAAGAAATCACCTCAGGCAGGCTTGTCCGCACTGAGCGCATGAAAATTCTGCGGTGCGTTTTTTTACAGTCCGAAATGGCATATACAATATTTGAACATCCTTCTATCTGATAAGATGAAAAGATTTATAATTTATGATGTGCTTGATGGTGTAAATCCAAAGAGCAGAATTTTCATGCGCTCAGTGAGGACAAGCCTGACCTCAGGAATCCCTGGAAGAATTCCCGGAGCAATCCCTGGAGGAATTTCTGAAAGTATATCTGATGGACTTCTTGAATAAACTCTGGAAGGAATCCCTAGAGAAATTAATGGATAAATCCCTTAAGAATTTCCTAGAAGAAATCCTATATAAATTTCTGGAAACATTCCTGGAGCAATTCTGGAAGAAATCCTTAGTAAAATTTATTAAAGTTAAAGTTAAAGTTAAAGTTAAAAAAAAGTAATCTCTTGAAGAATTCCTAGAGGAAACCTTAGAGAAATTTTCTGCAGGAATCCTTGGAGGAACATTTGAAAGAACTCGTGGAGTAATCCCTGAAGCAATTCCTATAAAAATCTCTAGAGAGAATCCTGGAGGAATGCCTGGAGGAACAACAATTCTTGGATGAGACCCAGCAGGAATTTCTGGAGAAATTCCTGGATGAATTTTTGGAGTAATTCCTGGAGGAATTTCTGGAGAAATGCCTGGAGGAATCCCTGAAAAATTCCTGAAAGTAATATCCAAGAATTTCATGGAAGAATTTCTGAAGGAAACTCTAGAGGATTTCCTGGAGAAATCCCTTGAAATATTCCTGGAGAAATTGATTACATAATTTCTGAGGGTTATCCAGGAGAAATTCGTGGATCAGTTCCTGAAGAAGTCATGGAGGGGTTCCTGGAGAAATTGCTTGGTAAATCCTTGAGGAATGCCTGGAGGTATTCCTGTAGGAATTGCAAGAGTTCCTGAAAGAATTCCTGGAGGAATCTCTAGAGGAATTTGTGAAACAATTTCTAGAGGAATCTCTAGAGGAACTCTGAGAGTGATTTCTAAAAAAAATCCTTGAGAAATTCCTGGAGCACTCCTCGAAGAAATTTTTGAAGGAATCCCTGAAAGAATCCTTGGAGAAATCCCTGGAAAAATCCTGGTAGAATTCCTGGAAGAATTGCTGCAGCAATTCCTAGAGAAAATCTGGTAGAACTTCTGGAGAAATCCCTGGAAAAATTCCAGAAGGTATTCCTAGAGAAAATCCTGGAAGAATTTCTGATGGAATCCCTGTATGAATTGCTGACAGAATTTGTAAAAGTATTCCTAGATTCTCTTCCTGGAGGAATCCTTGAAGAAATTCCTGGGGTAATTTCTGAAGGTATTCCTCGAGGAGGCCTTGGAGAAATTCCTGGATAAAATCCTGAATACCTGCATGAACTCCTGGAGGAATCTCCGGAAGAATTCCTGAAGCAATCCTAGGAGAAACTCGTGGAAGAACTCCTGGGGAACTCCTGGAGGAATTCCTGGAGGAGTCCCTGAATCAATTCCTGGAGGAATATTCCCGGTGGAATTCTTGGAGGAATCCCTGAAACAATTCCTGGTGGAAGTACTGAATTATTTCCTGGAGGAGTTCCTTAAATAATATAAGGAAGAATTCCTGAAGGAATCCTAAGAAGAGTTCCTGGGGGAATTATTGGAGGAAATTTTAAAATAAGTGGTTCCAGAAAGAATCACAGCAAGAATTTCCGATTAAAGCCCTGGAGAAATTTTCGGAGGATTCTCTGGAGGATTTCCTGAAAGAACTTCTGGAGGATATCCTAGAGAAGTGCCTGTTGGGATTCCCGGAGGAATCTCTAGAGAAGCTCCTGGAGGAATTTCCAGAAGAATTCTTGGATCAATTTCTGGAGGAATTTCTAAAGGATTCTCTAGATACTTTTCTGTAAGAATCCCTGGAGAATTTTTTAGAGGAATCCCTGCAGCAATTCCCATAGGAATCCCTGGAATATTTCCTTGTGGAATCCCTGAATAAATTCGTGGAGGAATCATTTGAGGAATTCCTGGAGGAATCACAGGAAGAATTCTTGAAGAAATCGTAGATGGAATTCTTGGAGAAATCCTTAAGGGATCCTAAGAAAAGTTCGTGGAGGAACTCCTCGAGCATTCCCTGTAGCAGTTCCTGAGGAAATTCCTGCAGGAGTTCCTAAAGAAACCCCAGGAGGAATCCTGGAAGCAATTTCAAAAGGCAATCTCTAAGGGAATCTCTAAACAGTCCTGGACAGTACTGGATTAATTCCTGGAGGAGTTCTTCAAAGAATTCCAAGATGAATTCCTGAAAGAATTCTAAAATAAGTTCCTGGGGGAAACCTTGAAGGAATTTTTAAAATAATCCCTGGAATTGTTCCTGATAGAAACACAGAAATTCTCGAAATTCTTGGAGGAAAACTTGAAGGAATTCCTGAAGAAATTTCATGAGGAATCCCGGAAGCAATCCTATGAAAAATTCCTTAGGAATCCCAGGAAAGCTTTATTAACAAATTCTTGGGAGAATTTCTGTAGGAATACCTAGAAAAAATATATTAAAGAATCCATGTCTGCAAATAATTCTGGTCGAATTATTGTTGGAATCACTGGATGGACTCCCAAAAGAATGTTTTATCCAATGTTTTAGGGAATTCCTGGATTAATTTTTAAACAATTTCTGGTTAAATTTTTGGAAAGGGTCTCTGGAAGATATACCTGCTGAAATACTTCGAATTATTCAAAATTAAATTATTAGAGCAATCTCTACTGGAATTCTTGAAAAAAATATGGAGAAATCCCTGAAAAAATCATGCACAAATAGCTAAGAGGATTTCTGTTGACATTCCTTTGGGAATCCCTGGAGAAATTCCTGAAGGAATCCTAAAAACCGCACTGAAAAAATCACTGTTGCGGTGCTGACACTGATTTTTAGAGCAGACCAAAGACTTGTTTGTGGTGATCAGCTTAAACTAGAAATACTTTATTCAATAGAATTCATAATTTTACAATAGTATTAATACTTACAATCTTCAGTGATTCATCCGCACTACACAATTGGTTTCCAACCTTTTATAATAAATTTAAAAGCCTAATGTAAACGCTTCAAGCACTTTTGCTGTACGCTCGACTAGCTAACTCGCAATCTTCTGATTCTCCTTTCATCTCAATACCTTTCTTATCAATAAATATGTATAGGGTAGCCAGCTGCATTCGCCGCACTAACAATCACTGTTGGAAACACTTAAGATATTACAGGAGAAATTACTGGATGAATGTCTGGTGAAACCCCTAGAGAAGTTCTTGAAAAAAATCTCTGGAACAATCCATGATGGAGTCACTAAAGGAAGCTATGAAGAAAATCCTGGAGGAATTCGTCAAGGTATCCTTGTAGAACTATCTGTAAAAATGTCTGAAAAAATCGTGGGAGTAATTCCTGAAGCATTTCTGAGAACAAACCCTGAATTTATCACTATCGGAACCCTGCCCATGGAAGAATTCACGAGGGAGGAATTCCTTGAGAAGTCCTTTGAGAAATTTCTGAAAGAATCCCTGGAAAAGTTCCTAAAGAAATACCTGAATTGTTTGAATTGCATGCTACACGCTAACGCCGCTCAGCACTAAAGTGCATAATTTCCAGACTACACCAAAAATGAGTAACCCTTGCACATTTACAAAATCAGCTCCTGTGTCCGCAAAATCGTAAAATTCGCAAAAATTTTTTTACAGCAATCTAGCTAGGTTTTCTAGTGACCTTGGAAAACAAAAAATATATCGACATTTCGCATCTAGACGAGTGTACGAGCTGTTTTTGAAAATGTGTAACTGTTACACATTTTTGTGTGGTCTGGAAATTATGCACTTATGAGTAGAGCTTACACATTTTAGTGCTGAGTGGTTTTAGCGTGTAGTGAAAATTCATGAATTTTGTGCTACTAACTCTATAGCTCCCATTTGGCTTCAAAGTCTTTTTTTTTACCGGAACCGGTTCCGGCACCTCTGGAAAATTTGGCATGATATTTTTGTATTTCGTGAATGAATAAGCATCCAAAATGAAGCCATTCAAGCTTGTTATTTTTTTTTTTGTTCTCTTGGAGAAATACTTGGTGTTTTGAAAGTTAAATAGAAATTTTCTAGAAAAGGAATTCCAGAATTTCTCGAAATTATAACCGTCTTGGTTCCCGTTTACTCAGTATGTACATTTCATCTAGATTTTGTATAAAAAATAAGGGGTTTATTTCATTTGAATTCGTTCATTACTTATTGGGTTTACTCAGGTTTTGGAGATATCGAGGTGAGTCAGGGTGATGCAATGTTGTTGCAATACTTTTTGTGAGTTCGTACTTATGACGGGTAGTGTATAAAATTCTGCTCTGGTTTTTGTGTATTTATCTAACAAATATTGAAAAGTTCGTCACGTCATGTGTCGGCGCTAGTTCCCAATGCACATTCAGTTGATAATAAATATTCTTTCATTTTTTTGCATTTACACAACAATTTGGAATTCTCGAACTGTGCACATTGAGAGCGGTAGTTACTCCCAAGCTCCGTTTGTTGGTACCTTGTGCAATTTCGATTGTTCTGGTCAATCACGGAGTAGCAACTACGAATTGTACGTTCATCTATGCTCATGCTCATGCTCATGCTCATTTACGTTATTTAAATAGTCCTGTTATTACTGAATGAGTAACAATTCGTTCCGTAAAAATACGCTGAAAAAAATCCTCAACTAATGCCAGGAGCTCACTAGTTTGTCCATCATCACTGATGCCTAATCTGTTCAACAGCATTGTTTTTACATATCAAATCGTAAACGTAAACGATTCTTGCTTATACGAGTTTGTATGCATCCTTTAACGAGTTTATAATTACATTTATGCGATTTCATTCGTACACCAATGCGAGTTAAACTGGTATGATATGGAAAGTACCAAGCGAAATCCTATAACCATCTCATCGTAATACGCAATTATGCGAATTCGTTTGACACTTTGCGAGTACGCTTGCATATTTTTGCGAACAAGCCAAATTGATCACAATAAAACATCAGAATATCGTTTACTACAATGTAGTTATACCACATAAAAGTTGATTTGTATTCTTATGCGGCTTAAGTCCAAAAAATAACATCATATGCGATGAAAATTATCCTTCCGCTGTACATATATGCGATGGTAGCTCAAAATAGTTCTTTATACGATGTACTGCGTGTATCAATAAGCGACTCTTGATTGTCTGGATCAAGATGTTCATAAGGAAGCAGGCCCGGATTTAAGGGGGGGCAAAGGGGGCAAGTGCCCCAGGCCCTCCGATGAAGGGGGCCCCCCAAGAATCCGAAATACAATTTATATTTTTCAACGAAACCATATAAAACTCACGTGAATGTGCGTTCATATTTTATACAAAGCCAGTATAGCCACAGCTGTTAAGGTGTGGATATTCAGCATGACCATACTAAGGGTGACGCGTTCAATTCCCGGTCGTTCCAAGAACTTTTCGTAAAGGAAAATCCTTGACTTCCTTAGGAAAAGAGTGTCTTCGTGTCTGCCACACGGTATGCACATACGAAATGGTCATTGACAAAGGAAACTCTTTGTTAATAACAGTTCCACAGTTACTGTGGAAGTGCTCATAAATCACTAAGGTAAGAAGCAGTGTCCCAGTGAGGACGTCACACTAAAAAAAGAACTTATAATAGGGTTCCTAAAGGTATCTAAACTATGTCTGGCCATCTATCTGGATTTTCTCTTAAAAATAATTCGAAATCAAAAGTTTCAAAATTTTTGGTGTAGTATTTGAACATATGCGATTTTCTCTAAAAACCCTAAAAATCGAGTGGAAACACTTTTCCGTGACTTCAAGTTGCTACAAAAAGTGTCTCTAAGCAGAGTGCAAGAAAGATTAAGCTTTTGAGTAATTGTACATCAATATAAATTTCAATAGTTTCACAAATTTATCTATTATTTCACATTGATTAGGCCGGAACAAATATCATTTTCTTCTTTTGTCACTTTGCTCGTTGACTCGTCAAGGGGGGGATGATAAATAATAAATGTATTTGATGGAAAATTAACCAAACAATTAGGTAAAATAGTCAAACTCATCGGATTTGTTAAGAAATTTTCTCGACAACTCTAATTTCACTTGATTTTTTTTTAAATTTCTTAAATAATTTATTTGTGTCCCCCCTCAAAATGTCGAAATCGGACAAAAAATTTCCGAGGGGGCGGTGACATAAGAGCAAATCGAAATTTGTGTCAGCCTTATACAATTATACATACGTTTGTTGATTATGATTATATTTTGGAAACAAATGTCTTATACTTATTTGCATCAGTTCGCTGCTATCATGAAAAACAGAAGATGATGAATTCTGGAGATGTTTGGGAGTTGAGGCTAGTTTTGAAAACCGAGTGTCCTGGAAACTGTAACTTTCCATATCTTTATGTTTGGTTTTACTGAAGATATTAAGATTTATTGCTACAGTTGCTCCCAAGAGACTAATCTTTATATAATCTGAATTTTGAAATACTCGTCGATCCCGTGCAATCTCAAATAAAGTTGCTGCATGTTTTAGTAGATTTTTAACTGAACGCTAAGTTCTTAAACTTGTATAAATGTTTTCAATTTGGATCTATCCCGGGTAGAGGTGGAATACTGACGATCAAATCGTGATATTGGTTTGATTGATATAAGAGATAAAAGATCTGAAAATAATATCTCAAAAATGTTCCTGGAACATCTGAGCAATATCAAAATTCGATATTTTAAGATCAAACGAATAGCTCGCTGCTATTGGTCAGATCTTGCAAAATCTAAATATGATATGATGATGATGTTCCAGGAGTAATTTTTTGATTTTATTTTTAGATTTTTTATCTCTTATGTCAATCAAACCCATATCACTTTTTGATCTCCTTATCAAAATATGCTATTATTGAGCTCTTTTCCTCTACTCGGGATCTGAACGAGATGTCATTTACGCTAGCATTTTGACATTTGAGTCAAGTATCAAATTAAATGTTCGAATAATTTTCTATTTGTCGGAGTTTTGGAGAAGTTCAGAAATCAGAAGCTCTCAATATTAGGTCTAAAATTATACATAAGATTAAGAAAAAAAATCGTAATTGTATGGTTCATTTTTTTTTTTCGAAATTTTGATTCTGGGGGCCCACTTTTTAGGGTTTGCCCCGGGCCCCCCGAGGCCTAAATCCGGCACTGTAAGGAAGGTGTTAGTGTATAAGCAGTAAGTGGGTGCGGGGAGTGCGGCACACTGCGGGGAGATGGAGATGACAGCCGGCCAGTTTGTGTATGCTGCAGAACGCCATAGAAGCGTTGCTGCGCCGCATCGGCAACAACATTCTCAACACGGATAACCGATGTTAACATATTTCTATGACACTCATAAAATGAGTAATATTCCCCAGGTTCAAAATTTGCTCGTGCCGCCGCATTTTTGTGAATTATGAATACAATGGTGATTTCTTAACCAAAAGAGATTGCTTTGCCGAAAATATTGCAAAATATTTGCTTAAGTGGGTGTACGAGCTAATTGTAAGTAGGAAACACTCGATGAGTGTCATGGAGTTTGTCCGATTTTAGTGCTGCGAAAGTTAAACGTGAATGGTTTCTGTGGGGTTGCTACATTGCTAGGGCTGAAAGTGTTTGTTTGTCATCTCACTAGTGAAAACAATTAAACACACACTTGCCAGCTGTCGTTAGCATTGGCGTAAATAGGGGGTGGCCAGGGGGGGCCTGGCCCCCTCCAGAATAATCCATTTCGGAAAAAAAATCACGCAATTCAGGCGAAAAGTATCTTTTCAGTATAAAATATCTATATCGACATGGCCTTGGCCCCCCCTAGAGCTATGACCTAGTTACGCCAATGGTCGTTAGGTTTTCCAATATGGCGGATGGTGCAATCTGACATATTGGATTACCTTCTTTTTACTTACCTGGATTGCACAGCGATATTTATGTTCTTTCTGCTGAGATATTAAAACTCAACGGTCGCTTCGTTTTTGAGAACTAATGGCAACTAATGTTATTGGGTTTCTCATTAATGTTTTGACTACTGTGATAATTTGAGAATCCATTGAATCATCATTTCCCAGCGAAATTTCAAACTAATAAAACTTATTTTGTTTACCTGTTGTGCATCCGACGTCCCTGTCTTGAACTCAACCGAACTTGTGTATGCCAGCCGCTGCGAAGTCGTGTTCGAAATTCGACTGTTTTGATAATGAATTTCGGCCGAGTCTAAATGGGTGCAAATGTCGACATAATAAAAGTGCATCCTGAAAGAAACGCCCGTACTGTTACCGATAGATAGTTAAATGTATTATACCTCATCTGGTCGCTTCGAAGAATTTCCCAAAATTTTACACGGAAAAATATTATAACCCAAAGAATAAGTTTTAAAAACTCAAATTTGACTAAACTGCTTAAAGTTTTAACTCAAAGTTGGGTTGTTTTCTCCCTCGCCCCACCGCAATGTTTTCGAAAACAAAGAGAGAAGCACCGACGCATCCGCTGCTCTTCCGTGGAAGAAGCCAAATTTGGGTTTCCTTGAGTCAACCCAAATTTGCGTCAATTGAGGCCTCCGTTGGGTGAAAATAACTTACCACTGGGTTAATTTTTTTGCCGCTTTCAAACGAGAGCTACTCACTCGCCACTATCGCTGTTTGACGCAAATTTGAGTAATTCCACGGAAGACCGGGATTGCGTCAAAACAACTTAAATTTGGGTTCATTTGTAGTTCCGTGTACAGCTGATAACAAATTGCATCATCATTGTCATCTGTTGCCATTGTTTCTCACTATTATCATCCTGAACCGGCATCCTCATTTCGGGTACGCTGGCGCTGCACGCCAAAACCACTCAGCACAGAGAATGTGTAAGTCCTACTCATAAGTGCATAATTTCCAGACCACACAAAAATGTGTTACAGTTACACATTCTTAAAAACAGCTCGTACACTCGTCTGGATGCGAAATGTCGATATTTTTTTTGTTTCCCAAGGTCACTAGTAAACCAAGCTAGATTGCTGTGCAAAAAATTTTGCGAATTTAACGATTTTGCGGACACAGGAGCTGATTTTGTGAATGTGCAAGGGTTACACATTTTTGGTGTAGTCTGGAAATTATGCACTTTAGTGCTGAGCGGCGTTAGCGTGTGCTGCTCGCTTGTTGCAGTTTTGAATTTAATCCTATTGTCCCGAACCGGGCCCGGAGAAGCCTGCTTCCACCACAGATTCGGCAGAGCTCCACACAAAAGGGGGTTATGTCTACTGTTGCCACGATGCGAAAACAATGCAATCATTCAGGCACCCTACAACAAGCCGCCTCGTAGGCGACAAATTGAGGCGGGATTTTCCAAACGCCTCTACAATGCACGCACTCAGCTGGCAACACTGTGTTTGAATGATGTACAAAAGAGGAAATCAGTGCCTCTTTCAAGCGAGGATCTACGCCGGTCGTTCCCACCAGGACCGACTGCATCGGGTGCAGTAAACAAATGAGTCTGTTTCTTTTGAGTTTTCCTCATAAAAAGGATATTTACGAGTAGTGACTTCCTTTCGGTGTGAAGTCAATAAATTTCCCGGGCCTGTCTCGGAGTACATGGGCAGTGCAGCAGAGCGCGTTTATGTTTCAAGTCGTTCTCATTTGCATCTGGTGGGCAGCCTATACTCGAGTGAGGATGTTGATCTAGTTTTCGTCTGGAACACAGTGTTTATGAATTGTGGTTTTGTTGGGTCGCATTTTTGTTCTCGAGCATTGTGACACCATAAAATAAGAACGAAGAAAAGAAAACAAAACATGACATAAGAAAAGGATGCGCGTATGACAAAGGACATCTGTTTCGTTCAATTTTACGGTTTTGGGAGAGAGAAAAGAAAAAAAAACTGGGACATTTGTTCTCGGGACAAAAAACTCGACACAGGCAATTATGTAAGAAAAAGCTTTATTGGAAAAACCGTTGATTCCAGAGTAGATATCTTATTCGAAACTTGTTGGTGTGAAACATAACATCTTTTTACCTAGCCGATGAAAGTAATAATTACGAACTTTGGCTGGTACCTTAGCTGTAAGCATAGTCTAGAACTGTAGATGGTTCTAACCGACAGTCTCAAAAGCAAACATTTGTCTTCGATCTGTTGACTTTTCCGGGTCCGCAACAAAACTCGAGTCGAGTGTCTTCGTCATGGATCGCTTTACTTTTTTCAAACAAACGAAAACATTGATAGGTTTGGTCCTTTATCAAATCATTCAATCACTATCAGCCCTTTTACCGCCATCTCCAAGAGAAGCAATGTTCTCTTCAACCATTGTATATACTCGATATCAATGTCGTTAACTATAACACGAACGGTTCGGCATTTGTTCGTTTGTTTTGGTGATAAAGTTTTATGGTGTTTGAACAACAATTGATTCCTATGTTGGTTTGTTTTCATTTCTTTTCGAATTCTGCGCGAGGACGCACCTTTTATTTGCTCTAGCTGAATGGAATAAAAACAAAACTTCGTTTCATGGAGCATGCTTCGGTGAATTTAGGGCGAGCCTAATGCTGATGTATCATCTTCATGATCCACATTTATGAAACTTAAAGGGTCCTGTTTTATTTCATAAGGTGAAACAGGATATGAAATAGGGATTCAATCACAGACAAACAGACGTTTTACTCTATTCACATCCCATCGTTCATCTTTTTAACGGAAAGTTTGAAATACTCTGTAGTTCGCTAATCACCCGCTCCCGACGCTCGCATTATTTTTGCTTTTTTTATTTGACATTTACTCACTACCGCCACCTGGTTCGCATTTTGCGTCACACAGCGTCATTAGCATTGGGCGATACTATTTTCGTGGAGATAATTCTAACTAAGAGAGGCAGACGTCACACTCCATCGTCAAACTCCGCGTTACGTGATGAGCTCCCACTCGGAACAGTTGATAATTATCTTTGTGATTTTTGAAGTTAAATTACTCCTTGGGAAATTGATGAAATTGGCTCCTCATTTACTGGAGATTCTATCAAGTCTGGTCCTGAGGGCATTTCGGAGGGCCTGAAGGGGTTGTAAGCTGTTTTCTGGGATTTGTCAGGAAATCTAAAGGAGTTTCAGAACGTTTCAGGTGATATTTTAGGAGAGTTTTAGAGCGTGTGAACAGGCCACAAGGTGATTGATGGAGTCTTTGGATGCGTTTCAATACGTATCATAAGGTCTGAACGGGATTTAAGGTGTTTCAAAAGCGATTCAGAAGCTCTGAGGGGTTTAGGAGGTTTCTGGAAATTTCGGGGTAGGAGTGCTAGTCGTGTGATCTCAGAGGATTTCAGAGTTTGAGGAATTTCAAGATTTTTTGGGACGTTCGCAGGCGATTCATCAGAAATACCTCGGAAACTCTCTTGAATGCTCATAACCTTCACGTACCCGACCCAAAACAACTCATTTTCAAAATGCTGGCATTGCGTTATTTTCACCAGTTTTTTTAAGTCACCCTCAATCATAAATTTCATAAATTGGTGCAAGTTTATTACACTCAAATGGCCACGCAATATCCGGAACTATTCCGTAGATATACCGGATTGTACTGGGGCGGGGAGAAGTCTGCTTTGCTAAATGGCTAAAACACCCTCGTGGAATCTGTGCAAGATGTTCCGAGGTAGCCACATTAGTTGATACAGATTTCAGTCTATCGTTTCTGACTGAGTCATTCGAAATCATGGAGATTGATATGTCGCACGATATGTTCAGATTGAAAACCAAAAGTGTCCTCAATGATGTCCCGCGGAACCTGTCACGGGGATCTGGATGGGTGAACTTATTTAAATCTGGTTATCGCAGTTGTGTTTCACTGTTCGCAACAAATATTTCACTGAAAATCGATAGTTCAAACACAATAATACACGAAATAATCACTTTTAGCCATTTTGACAACCTCCTGACCTCAGTACAATCCGGAATATCCCCGGAATGGTTCCGGATATTGCATGGCCACTTGAGTATAATAAACTAGCACCAGTTTATGATCAATTGAGGGCGACTTCAAGAAATCGGATGGCAATTGACGAAATGCTAACATTTTGAAAATCAGTTGTCGGGGGTCGGGTACGTGAAGGTTAAGGACGTTCAGGTGACATTTCAAGGGTGAGTTAGAGTGTTGGTAAGGGACACAAGGGGATTAATGGGGTCTCAAGAGGAGTTTCACGGGGTATAAAAGGGAGTTGTAGTGTTTTCAAGGGCGCTCCAGGAGATCTGAGGAGTTCAAGGGGGTTTCGGGGAATTTAGAGGGTATCCGGGGATCCAGGTTGTTTTAGGAGCGTTTCAGGAAGTCTCAAAAAATACCAGGACGTTTCAACGGTTTTAGCAGAGCTTCAATTTTCTTAGAAGAGGTTAGGTGTTTTCAGGAGAATTCCGGCAAATTCTCAGGAGCGTTTTAGGAGGTTTCAGAGTGGCCTTCGGGGGTTAGTGGAGTCTTAAGTTGCGGTCTAATACGATTTATTGGGTCTCAAGACGATTTGGAGTGTTTTTTATAAGCGATCTAGAGAATCTGAGTCTGAAACCTCCTCAGATTCAAAGATTTCAGGGAATTTCGGGGGACAGGGTAGGAATGGTGATCGTTTAGTCTCAGACGTTAAAAATGATTTCAGGGATATTTCGGAGGAATCCAGGGTTTTTGGGCATTTGCGATCGATTGATCTGAAACACCTCTGAAACTACCTTGAAACTTCCTTGAGACCTCTTCATAAGGGATATGATAGGCATGTCAGGAGTTAGTTAGTTAATTTATTTTAGACAATTTACACATTAGTATGCATTCGTGTCGGTAAAGTCATAACAGTAGGTTTAAAAGATGCATTTCAGGAATTCTTCGGGAAATTCAGGGAGTTTTTTTTTCAGAGAGGTCTCAATTCGTGCATTTCTGCAAGAGCACTTTTACGAAAGTGAGTCAGCGTATTTTTTTTGTCTGTATTAACGAGATTTTTAACCCTAGGTTAGTTCATCTCGGCGTGAGTCAGCGTAAATAAGTCGGCTCGGAAAGATCGGTTAGTTTTCCGCCTTGTTATTTTACGTGTCTGGAATATAAATTCTTCGCAGAAAATCACCGCACACATTTGCTTGCATTCTCCCTACACTGAAATAAATTTTGTTGTGGAAATTACCGATTCCATAGTAAAATTACTAACCGTACCTATGATTCTCAACCGACAACAAAATCTGGTTCACCGAAATATGATTGAAGTAACAATGCATTGCAGTAAATTTGACTAAAAGCGTAGTCGCCTCAACAACAAAACATTGTCAATTTTTCCTGGTCACGCATCTTACAACACGGTATGTTTAAAAATACAATGCTCAGCTGTTAAATTTAGATTATTTTTGGTAATGTTAACTGCACTGCTAGTTAAATTGACAGTGTTTAGTGAAATTAACAGGAAATAGCTGGCGGTTGAGAATCATAGGTACGGTTAGTAATTTTACTATGGAATCGGTAGTTTCTACAACAAAATTTAGTTCAGTGTAGGATAGAGAAAACTGTAAACGAACATTTTTTCAACTGGAAAAGGGGGCTGGTTTCAATGATTGAACAGCTTTTGCAGCATTCTATAGCAGGGAAATCCAACACTGAAGTAACACAGAGCTATTGTAGGGTGTGGATTAAAGGTTGGTTCTACAAATGAATCTGGCTAACTGAAAGTTGAATGGTGATGAAACACAATTCGGCTAGCTGCTGCTTAGTTGCGGTTGCCTTGGTCGAAAAATATGAAAAATATGAAAAATAATAACATTTATCAACTCGTTGTAAGGCTAAGTGTAGAATTAGCATTTAAGTTAAAATACACGTTAATACAAACAAAAAAAACTCGTAAGTAGAATAAAATCAAAACGTGAAATTTAGTGTAATTATTCGATTTCCAGGGCTAAAGTGGCTAATTATCGATAGTCTACATCTTTTGCTTTCATCCAATTAGGCATTGAGAAAGGTAAGTCGGAATATCTGTAATGATTGGCTTTTTTCATTTGATATGACGAGAATTAGCGTATATGATGGAGTTAATTTTTACCCTTCTTATCGTTACAGATGAGGTGTCAGTGTATGTTCCTTAACCACCGCTTTTGAAATAATGAACATCTCTTCTTTTATACGTTTGATTCGTATTTGGGAAAATATTTGTATGGTTTGTCACCAAAGATGTCATCTTACTCTTGATGAACACTTATCACAAACTGTGAAGACGCAGATGAAATTTCGGTTTCCTGATGTAACGGATGTCGCAATACTATTTCTTTCCTTACTCGATGACCGAAATAACCGGCACCATTACTGACTTTGGAAAACTTAAGACTTTTTAACCTTCCTTAGTCCCTAAAACAAAGTTACAAATAAGACCCTGGGGTCATTTTTGACCCCAAACTTTGAACGGCTCTCAAAAATCAGTGGCTGGGCCGATTTTGATTTTCTTTGGCCCAAATGAAAGCCACACATGTCTAGTTTCCAAAACCCCCGGAGAGTTCCGGATTTGGTCACTGTGGCCACCGGGAACCTGCTTCAACTGAAAAATGCCGCTTTAGAGACCCTAACTTTGGCAAGCTATAACGTTGCAACCAAACAAGTAATCAGGATCGTTCAGTAATCGTTGGAAAGGTATTCACGTGAACTTTGATTAAAGACATTAATATTTACTAATTCTTAAGAAACGGTTCCAGAAATCCGGAACATCCGGAAAGTAATGTTTTTCACGATAATGTGCTAGAAAGCACATTCATATTATTTACAGGATAGAAGTTTTTGCATCAAACTTCTTTAGGCCATAATACAATCTGTCAAGAACTATTTCTGTATGTTTCTGGTTATGTCCCGTCCTTCTGGAACCGGTTCCAGGGATCCCACAAGATGGCCAACGAGTTAACTGTAACGAAATTGAACGGTTTTCCGCGCTAAACACATCTGCGTTGGTTAACTCATGATGAAATCTCAATAATTTTACATGCTCCATATTGTTGTGATTTGTAAAAACATTGTTGGACATTGTGGTCCTATGTGGCCACCGGAGTGACCACCGGAGAAACCCGTATTGAGGGACTTTCATGTTTTTGCAACAAAGATAGGCATTCGACGGCTCTAACTTCATGATTTTTCATGGCCATGTGGCTTCTGGCCTTAAATAGAAGAATTGACCATTCTGGTCTGTTTTGGCCACCGGAATGACCACCGGAGAAATCCGTATTGAGGGAGTTTCATGTTTTTGCAACAAAGAAAGGCATTCGACGGCTCTAACTTCATGATTTTTCATGGCCATGTTACTTCTGGCATTAGAAAGAAAAATTGATCATTCTGGTCCGTTTTGGCTACCGGAGTGACCACCGGAGAAACTCGTATTGAGGGAGTTTCATGTTTTTGCAACAGAGATAGGCATTCGAAGGCTGTAACTTCATGATTTTTCATGGACATGTTGCTTCTGGTATTAAAAAGAACAATTGAATATTCTGGTTCGCTTTGGCCGGAGTGACTACTGGTGAAATCCGTATTGAGGGAGTTTCATGTTTTTGCAACAAATATAGGCATTCGACGGCTCTAACTTCATGATTTTTCATGGCCATGTGGCTTCTGGTATTAAAAAGAAGAATTGACCATTCTGGTCCGTTTTGGCCACCGGAGTGACCACCGGAAAAAATCACATTGAGGGACTTCCATGTTTTTGCAACAAAGATGGGCATTCGACGGCTATAACTTCATGATTGTGTACTATTTTGACTATTGTGGTCTGCTTTGGCCATCGGAGTGACCACCTGCAGAAACAAATACTAGGGAACTTCTATGTTTATTTTGAAACCCTCATATTATCTAGATTTATCACCAGAAGCAGTCTTTCGACGGCTAAATTTTCATGCTTCGACACGCGACATATTATCTTTATGCTCAGTTGTTATACTTATTGTTCAACAAGGTTATTCTGTAGTAGAGGCAATTCATGTTAAAATATACTGCGATTCTTGTAGTCTGATACTGTACTGTCAATGGTAATATGATTAGTTCGAGAATTGAGGATAGTTTTACTTCGGTTCACAAACAAACCTTTCATCGTATATTTTTGTTACCACCACTTAACGTTTTGGTCGTCTATGTTCACTGTTCTTGAAAATCACATCGTTTCTTTTCATTATCTTTTTAGATATGTCCACAATATTTGTTAGTACTTGATATGCTTTCTCCTTTCTTGTTGGCTCTATTTTCTTATACTTACGTGAAGTCAGCTTTTTCAGAATGAAAAGTTGTCTTAGTTGGTAGGAGAAGGGCATTCTTGAGGAAGACAAACAATGTTTCACTTGAATTAGGGAATTATCAAGTTCTGCAATCGAGGAATTCAGTCACAAATATTATCCATTTAGTGAATTCAATGAACATTTCGCAATTCTTTAATTTTTTTTAATTAAATTAATTCGTCTAGTAGTTTCAACTGGCATACTCCTAAAAGTTCCACGGAGGACTCCTTTCGAGTCCGACTGACATCAAAGTATACAATTAATAAAATGTGCATGCTGCCCAGGGGCAGAATTTCAAACCAAGTATCTCATCAATGAAGAATACAGTCTCTCCAAGATTGCAGAATTCTGAGCTATGAGATTTTTAAAATTTGCGTGTTTACTGGTGCCACCTAGAGTCCCATTTTGTGCAAGTTTATGTCATACTGATCAACTTTGCCGAAGACACCGTCTTCCTAAGTTATTAGGATTCTGAGCTATACAATTTATAAAATTTGCAAGTTCACTAGCGCCACCTAATGGCAGAATTGCGAAACAAGGTTTCCGTGTTATGTAAGTCTGTGTCATACTGGTCAATTTCGCTGAAGACACCAACTTTCTTAGTTATCGGGGGGAGCGACACTAGTTTTGCTGAGCCGAAAAACCCCAGAAAAAGTCCGGTAAACGCCACCTAGTGGCAGAATTTTGAAACAAGTGTTTATTTTTATGTAAGTTTATGTCATACTGATCAACTTTGCCAAAGTCATCAATTTTCTAAGTTATCAGGATTCTGAGCTGTAAGTTTTCTAAAATTTGCATGTTCACTAGCGCCGCCTAGTGGCAAAATTGCGAAACAAGTGTTAATTTTTATGTAAGTTTATGTCATACTGATCAACTTTGCCGAAGACACCAACTTCGTAAGTTATCAGGATTCTGAGCTATGAGTTTTCTAAAATTTGCATGTTCACTAGCGCCGCCTAGTGGCAGAATTGCGAAACAAGTGTTTATTGTTATGAAAGTTTATGTCATTCTGATTAATTTTTCCAAAGACACCAACTTAATAAGTTATCGGGGGGAGAGACGCTAGTTTTGCCAAGCCGAAAAACTCCAAAAAAGTCGAAAAAAGACGAAAGAACCGGTCAACGCCACCTAGTGGCAGAGTTTTGAAACAAGTGTTTATTTTTATGTAAGTTTATGTCATACTGCTCAATTTTGCCAAAGTCATCAATTTTCTAAGTTATCAGGATTCTGAGCTGTAAGTTTTCTAAAATTTGCATGTTCACTAGCGCCGCCTAGTGGCAAAATTGCGAAACAAGTGTTAATTTTTATGTAAGTTTATGTCATACTGATCAACTTTGCCGAAGACACCAACTTCGTAAGTTATCAGGATTCTGAGCTATGAAATTTCTAAAATTTGCATATTCACTAGCGCCGCCCAGTGGAGGAATTTTGAACTTCGCAACTCATCGTCAGTAAGTTATTGACGTACCCAACAACTTTTCCGAAGACACTATCCTTCCAAATTATCAGGGCCTTGAGCTGTCGCATATCGTAACGTTTGCTTGACAACCTGATATGGTTTCTGTAGTGCAATTTAGCATCAAACTGTTGATGGTCCCTCTGGCGGCCAAGTTGCCAACTAATCATATGAACCAAAGTTCTAAATGGTAGATCTTATCAAGCCCCAAAACTTTGCCGAAGAAAGTATTGCGCTAACTCTTAACACACCCGAGATAATAGGCCATACCCCCAAAAGGCCAAAAACCCATAAGCTCTTAGGGCCGATTTCTTCACCTCGGCTTAACCGGCAAGCCAGGCTTACCCATATAGTTAAACCTGGTTTAGCGCTTAAGCCAGGGTGAAGAAATCGCCCCTTAGTCTCCTATTAAGCGGATTCCTATTGCGCCCCCCGACCAGTGATCTTATAAGAGTCTCGACTGTATTTACAAAGTTATAAAATAGGTTGAAAGAGACTGGCCAGGGCCAGGGATAAAATCCAGTGCCCAGGAGTAATCAGGAACATTAAACATTAAACCACAAAGTCCGTCAAATGAATCAGAGCCTTAATTCAATAAAGCTTTCAACAACAGTATAGTAAAATTTCCACAACTGTCGTATACACAATATTTGCGCCGATAAATAAAAAACGTATGATGAACATCCAGCTACGCCTCAGACAACATCACGATTGGTAACCCCTAAAAAAATTCTAGCGCCCCGTTGTTGATCCTCATCATCATATGCTCGATCATTATCCTCGTTTCGTTCCAACTACTTTGCGTGGTCTCCCCCAAACCAAACTGTCGTTAATTTATTCTTCATCATCACTTCGTCATCGTCGTCGTCGTCGCCGTCGCCGTGGACCGAGCCAGTGCCAAAACGGACCAGAAATTCTTCTTTTTAATGCCAGAAGCCACATGGCCATGAAAAATCATGAAGTTAGAGCCGTCGAATGCCTATATTTATTGCAAAAACATGAAACTCCCTCAATACGGATTTCACCGGTGGTCACTCCGGCCAAAGCGAACCAGAATATTCAATTGTTCTTTTTAATACCAGAAGCAACATGTCCATGAAAAATCATGAAGTTAGAGCCTTCGAATGCCTATCTTTGCTGCAAAAACATGAAACTTCCTCAATACGAGTTTCTCCGGTGGTCACTCCGGTGGCCAAAACAGACCATTGCGGTCAATTCTTCTTTTCAATGCCAGAAGCCACATGGCCATGAAAAATCATGAAGTTAGAGCCGTCGAATGCCTATCTTTGTTGCAAAAACATGAAACTCCCTGAATACGGATTTCTCCGGTGGTCACTCCGGTGGCCACATAGGACCACAATGTCCAACAATGTTTTTACATATCACAACAATATGGAGCATGTAAAATTATTGAGATTTCATCATGAGTTAGCCAACGCAGATGTGTTTAGCGCGGAAAACCGTTCAATTTCGTTACAGTTAACTCGTTGGCCATCTTGTGGGATCCCTGGAACCGGTTCCAGAAGGACGGGACATAACCAGAAACATACAGAAATAGTTCTCGACAGATTGTATTATGGCCTGAAGGAGTTTGATGCAAAAACTTCTATCCTGTAAATAATATGAATGTGCTTTCTAGCACATTATCGTGAAAAACATTACTTTCCGGATGTTCCGGATTTCCGGAACCGTTTCTTAAGAATTAGTCAATATTAATGTCTTTAATCAAAGTTCACGTGAATACCTTTCCAACGATTACTGAACGATCCTGATTACTTGTTTGGTTGCAAAGTTATAACTTGCCAAAGTTAGGGTCTCTAAAGCGGCATTTTTCAGTTGAAGCAGGTTCCCGGTGGCCACAGTGACCAAATCCGGAACTCTCCGGGTGTTTTGAAAACTAGACATGTGTGGCTTTCATTTGGGCCAAAGAAAATCAAAATCGGCCCAGCCACTGATTTTTGAGAGCCGTTCAAAGTTTGGGGTCAAAAATGACCCCAGGGTCTTATTTGTAACTTTTTTTATGGGAGCTTCCCTAGGGGTCGTCCAATGTTTTGGATGAATGGAAATGATAGTTTTCCACAAAAAAATAATTGTCTGAAAATTTCAGATTTCTAGGCCTTTCGAAACAAAAGCTATAGCGAATTGAAATTCGGAAAAGGTCAAAAAAAACCCCAAGACCTTACTAAGGTTAAAAACGTATTTTGAGGACGATAAGCCTCAACTTTGAACGGTCTAGCCAATACTAGAATTTGCTTCTTTAGTGTTGTTGTGATTATTCCATATTCTAGACCTACGCGCCAAACTGGGCTTAAATACGTGTTTTCATGAATTTTGGTACCCGGGAACCTATTTAAAATCAATTGGAAAGTTGTATGGGAGCGGTTTGATGAATCAATCACTTCGCATTTTGTTTTGAGCGAAGCTATGAAGCAGTTGCTCAGCTGTTTATTGGTGATATCGAAATATCATTTTAAAAATACTCAAAATAAAGTTCTAAAAATCTGAAAAAAAAAATCAGAAACGGATGCGCTTTCGTATAAAGTTAAAAAATCAATGAGAAAAAAGAAAATCAGATTAATTACTTTTCCTTTTAATTCCACTAAGAATTGACATCCTTTGACAGATACGTATTCAACCTCAACTGTAAAGTCTTCCTCAGTGTCTCGAGTCAAATACGAGACACTGAAGGCGACTTTTTGTGGCGACCTTACAATTGAGGTCGAAATACGTATCTGTCAACGGATGCAAATTTTTAGGGGTCTCAAGAGCAAACTTACGTGTCTCCGAAGGATTTTGGGCCGCTGAATCCGAATCCGGGCTCAGATTTGCTCCAACACGTCATAATTTTGAGCTATACCTCAATTTATAGGGCAAAATATGCGATTTTGGGCTTTTTTGACTGCAAGGATGGAAATATTTTTTTTTAAGCAATCAAAAGGTTAATTGGTCAATTAACATCTAAATTAACGACTCATGCAAAATATTTCATTTTATAGATTTAGGCATTTAATGTTAGTATGAAAACTTGCATGCAACTTTTGGAGGGTGACTTGTATGGGAAATATCGTACCTAACATAATGAAACACTTGTCTTTGCATTATTTCTTCCCTTTGTTATTTACTGAGAGATCATCTCCCAAGAACAAAATATTGCAAAATCAACTGTTTAACAGCTATCATCACCACGAACCAGACTGAAACCGAAAAAAAAATATCGTGGCAACATCAACCGAACGACTTTTCCTATCTCGGCTTCTTTCTTGTGAAAACAAATGCTTCACTTTGTAGAATAAATAATGGAGCCAGAGCCACTTATCAGAAGTTCTTTTCTTCCCATTCTGCTTTCTCTATTTACCCAACGTTGATCGTCATACGTTTGGTACTCACTGTATACAAACCCGCGAGCAGCAATAAAACTTCAGTGTTTAGTTTTACCGATAGTTTCTACTCCATTATTACTGCAGCACGCACTATCAAGCCATCATGGTGCGATGAAACATGAAACAGTTTCTCCTGCTTTTCTAGTTCAACAATAAAATCAAGTTCGTTAAAATATGTTCTCCCTAACTCGCCAACCAACTCTTTCCACTTTTTTCTCCTCAAAATTGAATCCAATGTAAACACCCTCCAGATTTAATTCAATTAGGTTGTAAATTTGAGAAAAATCAAACCTCAACCGAAACAATCAACGGTTGCATCAACTGTGGCACCCCTTTTACTTCTCCGCTGTTCTCGCGCGATTCGGTGGTGGTTCGTAGTCAACAATAACGTCCAAATTGTTCCCTAATCACGATCATCACCATGGGACGGAAACTCATGAAAGGCATCAGACGTCAGGCTGATAAGCAGAGTCACACCCCTTTGCAGGGAAAAATGCTGCTTGCTACTACACATACAAATTGGGGATGTAAGCGAGACGAGGCTGGTTGGGTAGGCCAGGCCGTCAGTGACGACTGCGGTGGTGGTGGTGGGAGGATTCGGAAAATAAAACTCAGTTTATCGCCGTTTTCACGGCTTTTGCCGATGCATTTTACGGTGGGTTGTGTTAAGAGGGGGAGTTTCATACACAACGTCATTTTTTTTATGAACAATAGTCAGTTTGCTCTTTGGTCAATCGGCGCAACATTTAGTGTTTTCGTTTTTTTTTTTTAAATGTTATTGTTTCATGTCCAAAAATGACGTAATTTTCTACTGACCCTTAGAAGAAGCGTCGGCGTGCGATAGCTATCTGAACGGCATTATGAAAAAGGGGGAAAGTTGTAGAATTTTCACGGGAAGTATCAATAGCAATTGAGATAAGATTTGTTAAAAACTTTGCGATTAGGTAGGAGCAAGGCTATTTTTCGATTTTAGTTGTTAGTGTTCGATGAGCCTTTCTACTATTTAAAGCCACCTTCAGTCTTTATCAAATGACCATATTTGTATTCGTATACAGGGATGCCATATATACAGATTTATCTGTAATATACAGATTTTTGAGCATCTGTACAGATTGCGTTTATATGAAATACAGATTTTTCATTTGTATGGAATACAGATTTTTCACATAAATTTTGTATGGGATACAGATTTTTGAACGAGTGATACAGAAAACCATCTGGCATCGCTGTTCGTATATCATGCGACAAACAATCAGATATTTTATTTACTCCCAAGGAAAATAAAGTAATTTTCATGTGGGAACGATCCTGGACCATAACAAAATGCGAATACTGTGGCTGAACAACTACGCATTCAGTTTAGTTTTTATATGTACTTCAGTGCTTGAAAAAATGAAGCGTTTTTCCCTAAGCGCAGAAAAATTAGCTTCTCTTGCTTCTCTTTGATCGACGCTATTCAACCCAGAGCGGTAACTATATGACATTCATTGGCTAACATGCTTCACACCCTTGAAACAACACAACACAGCGCACGAGTAACTTTCACGCAGCGAGCAAAAAGACAAAGGATTTTTCACGCATATTTGTGTACGACTGGATCAACACAAAAAATGTGCTGATCCGGTGGTACACAAATCTGCGTGAATTTTTTTTTGTCTTTTCGGTCGCTGCGTGAAAGTTACTCATTGCTCTGTGTACATCGAGCTCTGCGTGTACCGTAGTGGCTCTCTGCCGGCGTATTCGGCATTGATTCGACTTGGCTTTTATCCCGTTATTGCAGTGCAAATGAAACAAACTCAAATTAAATCGACTATAATAGTCACGTACAACATTCCCACATCTAAAAAAAATGATTATTTTTATATGTTTTGAGCGACAAATAAATCCACTGAATCATATCCGCATCTTCATACTCGCCGCAGCAAGTGAGCATGTATGATCACCAGTCGATTTTCTTCACAAGCCAGCCGACCGATGAGAAACAAGAGTCGCAGTTGGTTCGGGTTTTCTACACGCACCATGCGTGTTCCTTCGTACCTAGTGGTTGCTGGCGCTGATAACTGGTCGTACCGGTTGTACCGGTTAGATGGCTCACAAGAACCATTTGGTTTGGGTTGCAATCCGACATCCTGATGACGTGAACTGCCCACCGTAGCCTCCCGATTTTTGCGGTGTGTACGATAGTTGGTTCTCTCAGCAGCTGATGCACTTCGTGGCTCATTTGCCTTCTTCCATTCCCGTCTTCTATCTTCACTCCGCCGTAAAAATCCATCAACTCCTCCTAATTTGATGTTTCCTTAAAAATCCCTCTTAAGAATTTCACGCTTTTTTAAGGAATTTCTCAGGTAGTTCTTCAGTAGTTCTTCAAGAGTTCTCCCGCAACTTGTTTTGATAATCTGCGTTAAATTCATCAGGTATTTCTCTAACAAAGTCAGGAACAATATTTTTACGAAATAGGAATCTGACATATCTTTTAGGAAATCATATGGAAATTTCTTAAGGAATCCAATGATTTATTGGACATATTATTTTCTCCTGATCGCTGTGTCTTTCCGACAGGGCTCAAATTTCTACCAGAGTTCTCTCACATCTTCGTTGATACCCTGTAAAATTTGAAAGCGATCCGATCAAAAAAAATTAGAAAACTTTTTTTGCAATTTCTCATCGTAATAGGCTGTTTTACCTCACGCAAATCTGCCAAAATCGAAAGATATGAGATTGACATCGGCTAACCTTTCTCAAATGTTTACCAAGTAATTGAATAAGTCATTGATATGTCGTAATACATGCGACATGTATTATATGTTCTCGCAATATTTGCAATACATGTTCTCAACACATGTTCATATATAACACAATACATGTTCATATAACACATATTCGCAATACATGTTCTGTTTTACATTTGACCATTTCTGGCGGGACACTCGGAATCGGTTCTGTAACACACTGATATGGCTTGCGTCTAGTTTCTTGCAGCTGTTCATCATGTTACGTAAAAAAAACCTTGATTTGAAGTATCGCATGCATGGGTTTGGTTTCATTTCCGGCCCGGAACTGGTTGCGGAATACTACCGGTAGTCTCTTAAATAGTCTGAGCCTATTTGTTTGCTAACACGCATTGCTGTGTTGCATGGATGGGTTTGGTTTAATTTTGTATTTAGCCGCTTTTGGAGGAAAACTAGGAACTAGTTTCGGCACTACTGGCAGTCCCTAATGTGGTCTTAGCCTACTTTCATGGAAACCGGTCATCAAGTTACCGAAAAAGCCGTGATTTATGCATAAGTTTTGTTCACTTTTATATACGACCACTTCGGGTGGGACACCCGGAACTAGTTCGGAAACACCAACGGTACAAATATGCGCTGAGTCTTTTTTTATGCCAACCTTTCATTATCAAAAAAGCTGCGCTTTGATATGCCGCATACATGGTTTGGGCACTTTAATATTTGGCCATTTCCGGCGAGACATCCGGAACCTGTTCCGGAACCCTACCGGTTCAGATATGGTCTGAGACTGTTTTCTTGCTAACTGTTCATCAGGTAATCGAAAATGCCGCAGTTTGATGTGTCGCATGTATGTGTTTGTTAAAATTTTATGTATGGCCCCTTCCAAGGGTACTGGTCCGGAACATCTGAATGGCCATTACTCCGGAACGGCTGGACCGATCCGAACCATTTTCAATAAGAAACAATGGGACCATCACGGTGTACAGAAGGTGATATACTCCTGAAATCTGACAGTTTTTTGATGACGTAATTCAAATCGTTCATAGGCGATCTAGTACTCCACACCAATTTGATCAACGTAAAAGACGATAAGAACGACGACACATGTTTACATCCAAAATAGATGTTTACATAGGTTACTAGCCTGCCTTGTGATCTTTATGCCGTGTGGGACCAGATTCCGTGTCGAATGAACCGTCGGTCATTAAAATCGGTTGAGGTTTACTGCCAAAAAGTGAGTTTTTTTGTACACATACACTCATGCGCACACGCACGACGGGCTTGGTGGTCTAGTGGCTACCGCTTCTGATTTATATGCAGCAGGTCCTGGGTTCAATCCCTGGCCCGTCCCTTTCCTCCTACTTTGTATCTTTCTATACTTTCTCTCTGCTCTCTACATATACAACTCATGTATATAAACATGTTCATAGCCGTCGCTAGAACAGAAACGGGTTGAAAAAGCCGTTTCCTTTCCTTCCAAACTTTCACAGCACAGTGTCACAATCCTGTTAGAAAACGCCTACAAGTTATGCAATCAAGCGAGCTGTGCCGCACATCTTCAAAATAATAAAAACACACAATTCTATCACCTTCCTCTGGTATCCACACACCAATGTGTGAACCTTCTGCCAACCAATTCCCACCAACACTCCAACATCCGCATGAATTTGTGCTGGCGCCGAGGTATATTCGGCCAGATGTGGATACAAACGATTGCAATCATCACTTCCTTACCCCTTACCCCTTACCCCTTTCCCCTTACCTGCAACCTGACGTGGCAGGCGCCATTGTCGCCTAAAAATAGAAGATCACCAACGCTCACACACTGAAGATGCCTGCTAGTCCCCGGCAGTTATCACATTGGTCCTTGTGTGAGTGTAGCTGGTCTGGCGATACTGGAGTAGCATCCACGGGCGGTCAATCAAACTCAAGCTCAAGCTCAAGCATACACACATGCGCACACGCACACATACACACACAGACATTGTCTCAATTCGTCGAACTGAGTTGATTGGTATATGTGGCCTTCTATCAAAAAGTCATTTTTGTATGTAGTGAACATATCAGGCCGAACATTTCAATAGGTCCTATCTGCATTTGAGAGACTCTTTTTGTTTACTTTCTCTTTCAATTATTGCAATGTAATGGAACACTTTTCAACTGTTTTTGCAGTACAAATCAAAAGACAATTGGTTTGACCATCGTTCAATGCAAGGAGGCAATCAGTTTACAAATAAACAGCTGAGATATAAACGAAAGAGAGAGAAACCAAAGAGAGCCTCTCTTCTGCAGATTGGACCTTTAGACATGTTTGGCCTGATATAGCCTTTCCAGTACACTTACTGTACGATAAAAGCAAAAAATAGAGTTAAGCTACCGAAGAGATTCCTTAAGAAAATGTAGGAGAAAAAATTCCTTTAAAATTTCCTAAAAATAGTGAACTTCCGGTAGCAACTATCGTAGAATTCTTTCTGGAGATATTTCCTGAAAAAAAATCTACACAACTATACCAGAGAAACAGTTGTCACAATAGATCTCTCAACTGGTCACAGTGACTTAGATACCCGACATGGAATAAAAAATACCAGAGGAAGTCTCACAAAATTGCTGGAGGATATCATAAAACATTGAGTACATACACTCCCGATGTACTTTTAACGTCCATATCTCCGTCAATTTGCGTCCGATTTCAAAGCCCTATATCTCATTCAGAAGATGATGAAACATTAATTAGGTAAAACGTTTACAAAAAATATATTTGTAAACTTAACCTAAATTTTTAACATTTTCTAAAAAATAAATTTAAACTTAAGATAGTGTCGCTGGAAATTGGATCGAACAAATTTCAAGATGATTTTGATGGGGGTGATGGGGGTGGAAGCTCAGGTAAAATATTATCTCCTGGGCGCCCATTAAAAACACCACCCCCGGCGAAGACTGGCGCTCGAGCCTAGCTATTTAGCACTGTAGTTGGAGGAAATGCCAATGCAGAACCCGTAGCTTCCGGGAAGGTAAGCCCAGCTCCCTGGGTTAGTGGGTTGGTGTCAGGCCCTGCGAGCCAGCCGTAAAAAAGACTAGCACCGGAAAATCAACAAGAGAAGAATGCGAACCGATACCAATGGCGACGACCACAGCGACGAAAAGGGACTTGCGATTGGAAGCTCGGTACGTGGAACTGCAGATCTCTCAACTTCATCGGGAGCACCCGCATACCCGCCGATCTACTGAAGGACCGCGGGTTCGGAATCGTAGCGCTGCAGGAGGTGTGTTGGACAGGATCTATGGTGCGAACGTTTAGAGGTAATCATACCATCTACCAGAGTTGCGGCAACACACGTGAGCTGGGAACAGCTTTTATAGTGATGGGCGACATGCAGAGGCGCGTGATCGGTTGGTGGCCGATCGACGAAAGAATGTGCAGGTTGAGGATCAAGGGCCGATTCTTCAACATTAGCATAATAAACGTGCACAGCCCACACTCCGGAAGTACTGATGATGACAAGGACGCATTTTACGCGCAGCTCGAACGCGAGTACGACCGCTGCCCAAACCACGACGTCAGGATCGTCATAGGGGATCTAAACGCTCAGGTAGGCCAGGAAGAGGAATTCAGACCGACGATTGGAAAGTTCAGCGCCCACCAGCTGACGAACGAACGAAAATGGCCTACGCCTCATCGATTTCGCCGCCTCCAAGAACATGGCCATTCGTAGCACCTTCTTCCAGCACAGCCTCCCTTATCGTTACACCTGGAGATCACCACAACAAACGGAATCGCAAATCGACCACGTTCTGATTGATGGACGGCACTTCTCCGACATTATCGACGTCAGGACCTATCGTGGCGCTAATATCGACTCTGATCACTACCTGGTGATGGTTAAACTGCGCCCAAAACTCTCCGTTATTAACAATGCACAGTACCGGCGGCCGCCCCGGTATGATCTAAAGCGACTGAAGCAACCGGATGTCGCCACCGCATACGCGCAGAATCTCGAGGCAGCGTTGCCGGACGAGGGTGTGCTCGATGTGGCCCCTCTAGAGGACTGCTGGAGTACAGTCAAAGCAGCCGTCAACAACGCAGCCGAGAGCACTATCGGGTACGTAGAACGGAGTCGACGAAACGATTAGTTCAACGAGGAGTGCAGAGCGGTTCTGGAGGAGAAGGATGCAGCGCGGGCGGTAATGCTGCAGCATGGAACCCGACAGAATGTGGAGCGATACAGACAGAAGCGGAAGCAGCAGACCCGTCTCTTCCGGGAGAAAAAGCGCCGCCTGGAAGAAGCGGAGTGCGAGGAAATGGAACTGCTGTGCCGTTCACAGGAAACACGCAAGTTCTACCAGAAGCTCAACGCATCCCGCAAAGGCTACGTGCCGCAAGCCGAAATCTGCAGGGATAAGGACGGGAGCCTCCTGACGGACAAACGTGAGGTGATCGAAAGGTGGAAGCAGCACTTCGACGAGCACCTGAATGGCCAAGAGAATGTAGGCACGGAGGACCAAGGCAGCGGAGGAAATGACTATGTTTGTGCAGCAGAGGACGGGAACGAACCACCTCCCACGCTGAGGGAAGTTAAGGATGCCATCCACCAGCTCAAAAACAACAAAGCGGCTGGTAAGGACGGTATCGCAGCGGAACTCATCAAGATGGGCCCGGAAAAGTTGGCCACCTGTCTGCACCAGTTAGTTGTCAAGATCTGGGAAACCGAACAGCTACCGGAGGAGTGGAAGGAAGGGATAATCTGTCCCATCCACAAGAAAGGCGACAAGTTAATGTGTGAGAACTTTCGAGCGATCACCATTTTGAATGCCGCCTACAAAGTGCTATCCCAGATCATCTTCCGTCGTCTTTCACCTAAAGTAAATGAGTTCGTGGGAAGTTACCAAGCCGGTTTCATCGACGGCCGGTCGACAACGGACCAGATCTTCACCGTACGGCAAATCCTCCAGAAATGCCGTGAATACCAGGTCCCAACGCATCACCTGTTCATCGACTTCAAAGCGGCATACGACAGTATCGACCGCACAGAGCTATGGAAAATTATGGGCGAGAACAGCTTTCCCGGGAAGCTGACTAGACTGATAAGAGCAACGATGGACGGTGTGCAGAACGGCGTAAGGATTTCGGGTGAACTATCCAGTTCATTTGAATCTCGACGGGGACTACGACAAGGTGATGGACTTTCCTGCCTACTATTCAACATCGCCCTGGAAGGTGTTATGCGACGAGCCGGGCTCGACAGCCGGGGTACGATCTTCACGAAATCCAGCCAATTTGTATGTTTTGCGGATGACATGGATATTATTGCTAGGACATTTGGAACGGTGGCAGAACAGTACACCCGCCTGAAACGTGAAGCAGCAAAGGTCGGACTGGTGGTGAATGCGGCTAAGACAAAGTACATGCTGGTAGGTGGGACTGAGCGAGACAGGACAAGCTTTGGCAGCAATGTACGATAGACGGGGATACTTTCGAGGTGGTAGAAGAATTCGTCTACCTCGGTTCCTTGCTAACGGCTGACAATAACGTGAGCCGTGAAATACGAAGGCGCATCATCAGTGGAAGTCGTGCCTATTATGGGCTCCAGAAGAAACTGCGGTCAAAAAAGATTCACCCCCGCACCAAATGTACCATGTACAAGACGTTAATAAGACCGGTGGTTCTCTACGGGCACGAGACGTGGACGATGCTCGAGGAGGACATGCAAGCACTCGGAGTTTTCGAGCGACGGGTGCTAAGGACGATCTTCGGCGGCGTGCAGGAGAACGGTGTGTGGCGGAGAAGGATGAACCACGAGCTCGCTGCACTTTATGGCGAACCCAGCATCCAGAAGGTAGCCAAAGCCGGAAGGATACGGTGGGCAGGGCATGTTGCAAGAATGCCGGACAACAACCCTGCAAAGTTGGTGTTTGCTAACCATCCGGTTGGTACAAGAAGGCGTGGAGCGCAGAGAGCACGATGGGCGGACCATGTGGAGCGTGATCTGGCGAGTGTTGGGCGTGACCGACGTTGGAGAGCTGCAGCTGCAAATCGAGTATTATGGCGGCAAATTGTTGATTCAGTTTTATCATGAATTTGATGTTAACAAAATAAATGAAATGAATTTGATAATATAAACTAATTTCTATTGGCTTTCAACTGCTTTACACCGAACTTAGCTAGAAAATCTAGAAAAAAGTTATTAAGTTACCTAAATTAACTCTTGATGTCATCGCCATCGCCCAAAAGTTTGGGATCACTTTAGTAGAACATGGAAAAATTTTCGAATGAGTGTAACCAGTTTTGTACCTTTGATTTCTGCCCTAATTTGCTTATCTTTTGACAGTTACGCATATTATGACTATCACTTGTAATCTTCCTCCTCAGTCTCATCAACTCATTTGAAGAGGGTATTCTGCTAAGAAGGCTCGAAAAGTCGGTACAAGATCATGTAAAATGATTTATTGATGTTTTAGTCATTTTTCATTTAATTATAATTCTTTTGGGATTATTTCAAACATAATAAATGGTAGTTACGGCATAGACATTGAACCATAAACAGGTTTCAAAACTTATATACTAAACCTTAACATTAAATTGATTTATTTTATGATAAGTGGTGAAATGTCTTAACTTTACATTGCATTTTTATAAATGAAAATTATTATAGGTTGTTATATTATCGCTCTCATCTTAAAGTTTGGCAACACTGCCGTAAGTTAAAGTTACTTTTATAGGAAAAAAAATTGCAGCTTAACCTAAGCTTACATGTAAATATTAAAAAAAAATAATCTAAGTCGTGTTCAAAGTTTCTTTATTATTATCTCAAGTCCTAGGGTTTGAATTCGGACGCGAATTGGCGAAGATATGGGCCCAAACTTTTGATCGGGAGTACATGTATTAGCACTACATTTTTATTTAGTTTATGATTTTGAACCAGCAAATAAAATGCCATTAAATGATTTTTCTTTTTTAATTCCAGGGCCCTACACATGAAGGAACACCCGGACTACAAATACCGCCCCCGGAGGAAGCCCAAAACCTTGGTTAAATCCCCCACACCTGCCAATGCAGCCAGCACATCCACACCGGCTAGCTCCAAGGAACCCCTCCGATCACATTCACCGCAAAGCAAATCACCTTACAACCCCTCCCCTCTCGCCACACCCATCACCATCCCACCGGGCATCTTCCCCTCCTACCACTTCGCGTACGATCTGCACCAGAAAGCATTCTGGAATCTCTACGGCTCCCACATACTCTCCACGATGGTTCCCCCGTACAGCGTTCCTCCGCACTCGCCGCATCCGCTGGCCTACATCAAACCCTCCAAATCGTCCCCACCGTCCCCAATTGCACCCCCCTCGCCCATACCTTCGAGTAACGTCATCTGACCTACACCGCTGCGCTACAGTGCCGAACATAGCGTCTAGGAGGCGTCCCTAATCTCCGCTAACATTGCTTCTATCTGCTTCGGGCGAGGGCATAACTCAAAAAGCTCAAAAGAGTGAATGCAGACATCGATTAAGTTTTGAAAACTTTCGAAAAACTTCAATGGACTTTGATAAATGAATACTGAACTTCAGTCATTATTGTCATAGTTTGGTATTGGTTTACCAAAATTTGGTCGATATATTTTTCACGAAAAGTTCAAAAGACTTGACATATTTATGTGAATTGTTAGGCTTCAACGAACGGAGAAATTAAATCTTATCCATATCAGGAGCAAACGGCTGCAAATTAGTCCCAGTGAATAAAGAAAACATTGATTTTACAATGATCTAGGTTTATTAAATAAAAACTAATGGAAACCAATTAAAATTGTTAAGAAAATTAGTTGAATTTAGTTTTTTGTTCTAAGATTCGGCAAAAAAAACGATTTCTCATTCATCGTACATAATTGGTAAGAGTGCAATAGGTAAACTTAGGATTAGTTGAATAAGTTAGGACTTATGTTAGATTGAATCAAGTGTACATATTTCTTCAATTATTAAAGACAGGTCCTGAAGTAATGTCTCAAATTTTAAAAAGGAGAAACCCCGTTATTAAAAACGTTTATACATATAGAGTTGTTCGTACAGATTGAAACAAGAGGAAACTGCAGCTTGTACGCGAGAAATTCAATTGTATTACTAATCAATCTTCATTAGAAAATGTCGAAGACGGAATGATCTTCTCATCACTATATATTGTACGTAAAATATTATAATCGTCTTCGGATGATCACTTATATGAATGTATTTGTGAAATTAAATGAAGATTTGACTTAGTGCTCTACTTCTCATTATAATTTAATTTTAATAAAAAATGCAACACTATTTTACGTTTTAATTCATAAGAAAGATATCCGAAAAATGTTCACGTCATGTAAACTTCAAAAGATCTAGTTTGATTTTTCCTTCATTTTTTTCTCAATTGAACTTAAACGCTACTTCCCGGGTAGAGCTTAATGGCAAAAGAATGGCAAATTTCACCATTAAAACAGAATAATTGAATGGCAAAATCTGTTATTTGTTTGTTTGAAATAAGAGTTAAAATTACAAAAATAATAACAAAATTTTGGTAGCAGAAAAACTTAAAAATAACTTATTTTGCCATTGTAATAACAAAGTAATGGCAAAGCATGCGGATAAAATTGAAGAACAAAATAAGTTATTATTGAGATATTGATAACAAAATAAGACCCAAATTAACTGTTATCGGTGAATAACAAAATATGACATTCTTAAGTTATTGATAACAGAATAAGAACAAATTTAGCTGTTCATGTGGCGTTCAAAATAATGGTAGGTTTAGTTGTTCAAATTCAATTTTAAAATAATGGTTGATTCAGTTATTATTTCAAAGTAGCAGAAGAAAGGTAAAATGAGCTATTTCTTTTTTTCTCTTCAATAAAATTTAAGTTCATCAATCAATGTAAAACCAGTGTTATTTTGTGGAAATTTAAAACCCAAAACGAAACGAACTTAAAAATCAAATTCACTTTGATGAACGTAGCCACCGTTGTCCCGCGATCTACACTGGCTTCTTCTATTTAGGAACGCAGCGTAGGGTTGTTAGGGTAGATAGATACGTCGTTTTACAAATTATACTCTTTAATTGTTTGAGTCCTATATTAACATAAATTGATGTGCATCAAATAAAATCCATTGCGAATCAAACACACAGCTGAGAATCCGGATTTGTTTACTTTTGCGAGATACGTCGAATTGAAAAGTTATGCTTGAAATATACAATATAATAGTTAATGGTATATTTAGAGTAAAATATGTTATGGGGCCTAATGTTTATAAATAATTTCTCACAATACCAAAATAATGGCAAATTTAGCTAGGAATGTATATTATGTAATTGTTTTGATATTTTATACAATTCATTATAAAAGGTGCTTAATTGCAATTGCTAAGTTTTACCATGATAGTAATTTTTGTTATTGATGTGTTATTTAGCATTATTCATGAATAACATATCAATGACAAGATTTGCTATGATTGTATATTTTGCTATTGATTTGTCATTTTAAGTTTTTCATAATAATAGAAGAATGGCAAAACGAGATATGATGGCAAAACCAGTTATTATTTTGTCCTTTGTTTGCCATTAGCCTCTACCCGGGTTAAGACTTTAAAGCGTCTTTAAAACTCTGATGATTAAAATGCTAATATTTACGTTATGTGTACTCTTTGGCAAAAAAGATGGTCTTAAAAAGTTCTCCCTTTTATTACAGTTTCATTATACTGCGAAACAAAAGTGGAAGAAAAGGTCCAAGTCAACCAAAACCAGACCCACAATTTCCAGCATTATAATTCTTTCTTTCGCCCGCCTAATGATAATATCACCCCGCATTTACCGTCGTAAAAGAGGGCCGACCGCGAAAAAGCCAAACGAAATAAAACCCAAAAGGTGACCCACCGTCGTCGCTATACGCCCGCAAAATTTCCCAACCAACCAACAAACCATTAGCATTGGTCCATTACTTTTCTGTGTGCCATAAGGGTGGGGTACTCTGGGTTGCATTTTAAGTGGGGGTAATGCCTTCCATTCTTATCGCCCGCTTGCCAGTGTGGAATGATACCACAACAACTGAAAAAGCATCTTGCATTACCATTCCCCCCTCGAGAACAAAGAATCGTTTGAACTTCTGCTATTGCCGAAAAGGACACACCAAAAGGACTAGAGAAATCAATGTGAATGCCATTCGGGACCTTGTAGCTTCTTAGTAATGAAAAATAAAAATGGTATGCTCATTTGTATTGATACAATGAATGTGTGTGAATAGTATGAACATGATCAATATTATAAAATTAAGTACAAAAATAAAAGGAATTAAAAACAAATAATTTAAATTTTTGCCCGGCAGGACCCTGTGCATAAGGGTGCATCTTATTTTTAAAAAGTTGTTAAAACCCTGAACTTCGACATCGAAAAAAGTGTAGAAAATCGGGCTACCTTCTACTAAAGCTGCGGCATCACCAATGTACTGGGGACAGGATTTTTAGTGTTGGTCAAGATGCGACAGCGTGTGATCGAGTGGCAGCCAATCAACGCAAAGATGTACATGTTCAGAGTTAAGGGCCGTTTCTTCAACTACAGCATCATCGAAGTGCACTGCCCAAACGAAGGGAGACCTGATGACGAGAAAGCAGCGTTCTACGCGCAGTTAGAGTAAACATACGATGGTTGCTCGCCGCGTGACGTGAAAATCGTTGTCGGCGACATGAACGCGCAGGTAGGAAGGGACAAAATGTACAGACCAGTAATCAGACGAAACAGTCTGCATGCCGTATCAAATGATAACGGCCAGCGATGCGTAAGCTTTGCAACGTCCCGTGGTATGCTAGTCCGAAGCACCTTTTTCCCACGAAAATATATCCACAAAGCCACCTGGAGATCACCCGACCATCAAACAGAAAACCAAATCAACCACGTTGTAATCGACGGTAAATTCTTCTCGGATATAACCAATGCAATGTCCGCACATACCGCAGTGCGAATATAGATTCGGATCACTACTTAGAAGCTGTATGCATGCGCTCAGAACTTTCGACAGTTATCACCACGCGTGAAAGTCGAACGCCGCGGCTCAACATCGAGCAGCTGCGCAACGTAGAAATGGCTCAAGACTACGCGCAGCAGCTAGCAGTGGCTCTACCAACGGAAGAGCAGCTTGGCGCAGCTACACTTGAAGATGGCTGGAGGGACATCCGATCCGCCTTAGGTAGTACCTCGGCTGCAGCACAAGGCTTCGCGACTCCGAATCACAGAAACGACTGGTACGACGGCGAATGTGAACAGTTGAAAAACGAGAAGAATGCAGCATGGGCGAGAATGCTGTAACACCGTACGAGAGCGAATGAGGCACGTTATAGACAGGCGTGGATCAGGCAGAACTCAGTCTTCCGGATGAAGAAGCGCCAGTAGGAAGAACGAGATCGCGAAGCGATGGAAGAGCTGTACCATGCTAAGGACATACGGAAGTTCTACGAGAAGCTGAACCACTCGCGCAGAGGCTTTGTGCCACAAGCCGACATCTGCCGAGACAATCACGGGAATATTCTCACGAGCGAGCGTGAGGTGGTCGAGAGGTGGCAGCAGTATTACGATGACCACTTTAATGATGACGTAGCAAGCACCGCAGGTGCGTGGTAACAGATCTAGGAGTCCATGCGCAGGACGAAAGATTTCCAGCCCCTTAACTCTGAAAGGTTGAAGAGGAAGTTGGCGGGTTGAAAACAGCAAAGCCGCTGGAGCGGATCAACTACCAAGCGAGCTTCTACAATACGGTGGAGAAGAACTGGTGAGAGCACTACACTGGGTCATTACCAGGATTTAGGTGGAGGAATTAATACCTTAGGAATGGATGGAAGGTATCGTGTGTCCCATCTACAAAAAGGGCGACAAGTTGGATTGCGGGAACTATCGCGCGATCACACTACTGAGCGCTGCCTACAAGATACTCTCTCAACTCTTATGCCGCTGTCTTTCAGCGATTGCAAGAGAGAGTTCGTGGGGCAATATCAGGCTGGATTTATGGGTGAACGCGCTACAACGAATCAGATATTTGCCATTCGCCAGGTGTTGCAGAAATGCCGCGATTACAACGTGCCCACACATCACTTGTTCATCGATTTCAAATCGGCGTATGATACAATCGATCGAGACCAGCAATGACAGATTATGCACGACTACGGATTCCCGGATAAACTGTTATGATTTATCAAGGCGACGATGGATCGAATGATGTGTGTATTTCGAGTATCAGGATACTCTCGAGTCCCATCGAATCTCACTGAGGGTTACGGCAAGGTGATGGTCTTTCGTGCTTGCTGTAGAACATTGCTTTGAAGGGTGTAATAAGGAGAGCGGGGATAAACACGGATGGAACGATTTTCACGAAGCCCGTTGTCCTGCTTGGTTTCGCTGATGATATTGATATTATAGCTCACAAATTTGAGACGATGGCAGGAACGTACATCCGACTAAAGAGTGAAGTCAAATGACTCGTATTACAGGCATACCTCGATAGTACGTACACCACCGCTTCGCTTAGTGTACGTACTATCGAAACGTACGTACTATCGAATCACAGATTTTAATTTCAAATTTTATTTTAAAAACAAAGAATGTTATTTCTAGAACGTCAGGATTGCCAAAAAAATACATGTGGCCTAAGGGTCCGTTTATTAATTACGTAATTTTGCTTGTTTGGGATCCTATCTTTATTGGAAAAATCTTCTTGTGCTCTGGGGATGCTTCGTAGAGGCATCTCGTCTCTGGGAACTTATATTGATTTTATTTGAGTTATCTTTGTGAACCATCCAAACTGGTCTAGATATAATTAAATCGGTCTAGATCAGTTATATCTTGTTATAAAAACATTCTAGATGTATTTTCTCCTGCAATATAAATTGCCGTGATATTTTAAAAATCTTCTAAACAAGGACTCCTCCAAGAGTTTAAGTTTTTTACGAGAAGAGATTCCTAGAAGTATCCCGGAGATCTTGGAGGAATTCAAGGAAAACTTACTTGATGAATCTTAGAAAGAATTCCTGTAGGAATCTCGGAATGAATTTCTGGAGGAATCTTGGAATGAATTCATGGAGAAATCCCGGAATGAAAATCCTGCAGGTAGTCTGGAAAAAAATCCTGGAAGTCCTGAAATATTACAGAAGAAATTCTTGGTGAAGTTTCGGAAAGAATCTCTGGAGAAATCTCTGTAACCAACACCTAGAGGAACTGAAAGAAACTTGAAACTTGAAGTAATCACCCAGAAACAATTGAATTAGTACAGCCTATAGGGCAATGCAAGCCGCGGTCGCTAAAGATTTTTTTTCTAAGTTTCTGACGCTTTGTGGCCTTCTTGTTTACGTTTCGGACTTCAAGAGATTTCTTCCAGAATTTCTCAAGAAGTCTCCTCCATCCGAGATTCTCCGAATAGTTTCTTTCAGGATGTCTCTAGATTTATTTTTTTGGGCTTCCAGATGGTAATCCTAGAAATTCTAGCAACTTTATCCAGAATTTCTTTAGGAGTTCTTTCGGAAATTGTATCAGAAATTTTTACCGATATTCCTTCAAAAACAACTTGCAACAATCCGTAAGGATTTATTCCTGGAATTTCATCCGAGATTCTTCCCGAAGTATGTTCTGTGAATTATTCAGGAATTCCTTCTGAAACCCTTCCAAAAATCCTACAAGATCCCTGACAAGAACTTCATTCAGTATTCCTCTTAAAGCTTCTCCGAGATCCCTCCAGGAACTTCTTCCGGTTTTTTTCGGAAGCTACTTCTGATTCAAGTATTGTGGATTTAGCACCAAATTGGTGTCGGAAGTAACTGCAATGACTTCCGCTGCTTTTCCTGTGCATTAAACATAACGTCGGAAGTAGTGCGCTGAATAGAGCATCAGATAGTACGCTGTATAGCGTACTACTTCCGACGTTATGTTTAACGCATAAGGAAGGCAGCGGAAGTCAATGAAGTTATTTCCGACACCAATTTGGTGCTCAATCCACAATATTCCTTCTGGGATTCCTACAATAATTTCACCAGGTAATCTTTCTGGGATTTTTCGAGGATTCTTTCGGAAATTCCTTCCGGGATTCCTCCGGGAATTTCTTCTATGTGACTGTCAGTAATTACTTTTCAGGAACTTCTTCCGAGATTCCTCTAAGAGCTTCTTCTAGGAAATCTTTCAGAACTGATTCCGGGAATTCTTCGAGAACTCTATCCAGGAATCATCTAGGGACTCTTTTTTGGTTTCTACCAAGAGCTCCGTCAGGAATTCCGACAGACTCTTCTGGATTTTTTTAGATGTTTGTAATGGAAATCCTCATGGAGTTTATTATGATTTTTTTAGAGTATTTTGTGTATGGAAATCCTCATGTAGTTCCTGTAGGATTTACTTGAATAAACACAGGAAAAAGCAACTTAGCTATAGCTTCCTGAAGAACCACATAAATCCTAGAGGGATTCTGGAATAAGCTTGTGGGGAAACCACGGAAGGAATACCTGGAAGAGTTTCAGGAAAAAATGACTAAGGTAATCCAAGAAGGAGTAATGCTAAAGGAATCTCGGAATTAATTTCTATAGAAATCCAACAATGTCAGGAAGAATCTCGAGGAACTTCCTGGAACAATCCTGGCAGGAGCTTTTGACGGAACTCCGACGGAACCTCAGAATCTCAGAAAAAAAAAATTCCTTAGTAACCGCGGCTTGCGATGCCCTACGCTACTCAAAGTAGTTTATTTAAATTTCCAAACTCATGGAAAACTGTCAAATATTTTATACGTATACCAAAAAAAAACGTTAATTGTTGGAAAACGAAAAAAATAACAAGTAAGTGAACTAAAATCAATGGTTTGGATAAGTAACTTGATGGGTTTGATTCATGTTTTGGAGAGCATTCTTCGCCGAGGAATATGGCTTTTTTATTACCACACAAAATAGAACTATCATGTGCCTTTTTATTTTATTACAACGTATACGTATGCTTATAGACCAACTAAGCTGAGAAGCAGTCCTCGCCAGTTGGGATGTAACGCCAGAATGATGATGCCAGATATTATGACTGGCAGAAAATATCTCTGCAAAGCGAAGAATACTGCAATCATTACATCAAACGTATTGGTTCATACCTTTCATTTCGCTACATTTCAAATCTGTTTTATGAAAATCCGTGTTATAGGAGTCTGCAATCACAAATTCATAGTATCGGAGTCTCTATTATACGGTTACTAATGATTCGAACTCATTTCTGTAGATTAAAATTTAACTAAATTTTGGTGTACGTACTATCGAGGCAAAATGTACGTACTATCGAGGGTACGCACTATCGAGGATACGTACTATCGAGGTAAGTCATTAATGTGCCGAAGACAAAGCACATGATGGAAAAGGGCTCCAGTGAGGACTCACCGCGCTCGCCACCCCGAATTTCTATCGACAGTGATGAGATCGAGGCAGTTGCTGAATTCGTGTACTTGGGCTCACTGGTGACCGCCGACAACGACAGCAGCAGAGAAATTCAGAGACGCATTGTGGCAGTAAATCAAGCTTACTTTGAACTCCGCGGAACTCTACGATCGAACACGACACACGAAGTTAACTAGATCTAAAAACGACGGTCCACTATGGGCACGAAACATGAACTATGTGTGCAGAGGACCAACGCGCCTTTTGGATTTTTCGAACGAATGGTGTTTCGTACCATCTACGGCGGAGTGCAGATGGAAGACGAAAGGCGAATGAATAACGAGCAGCATCAGATGCTGAGAGACGCTACCATCGTTCACACCGAGAAAATTGTGTCACGTAGGATGTCGGATAGCGACCCGATGAAAATGGTTTCCGAGAGCAATCCGATCGGTACAAGAAGACGTGGTGCGCAGCAAGCTAGGTGGGTCGATCAAGTGGAGGATGATTTGCAGACCCTTCGCAGAGTGTGGAACTGTACACCACAGGGGATTTGAGGGGGTATTCGAAAGCATTGCAGGGAGTTTCAGAGGATTTTGGACGGGTTTTGGAGGCGTTATGGGTACGTTTTCAGGGGTTTCCGAGGAAATAACGTGCGTGACATGAGGTCCGAGTGGGTCTTAAGGGGATTTCAGAGGTATTTCAGGAAGTCTCAGAGCAGTTTAATTTAAACTTCTAAAACGTTTCAGATCATTTTCGGTGGGATTAAAAGGCGTTACCAAAGCTTTACGGAAGAGGTTTCGAAGGTTTCGAAGGTCTGAGGTGGGTTGGGTCCGAGGGGATTTCAGGGGGATCTTTAAGGCAATTCAGGATGTTTCAGAGCATTGTCTGCGAGATTCAGAGGCGTTACGCAGGCGTTTTCAAGAGTTTCGGAGGATCTCAGGTGTGTTACACGGGATCCCAGAGGGTTTTGGGGGGATTTCAGAGGCATTTCAGGAAGCTTCAGAGCATTTTCGACGGGATCCAGAGGCGTTACGCAGGCATTTTCGTGGGTTCCGGATGTTCTCAGGTGCTTCATTTAGGGCCCAAGGGAGTTTCATGGAGACTTTGACAAAATCGTTACGAATGCGTTTTCATGGGAAGGGGTCTTCAGAGACATTGAATTGATAAATTTTATTGGTAGAGTTTAGAACTTAGTTAGAATTATGTATTATTAGAAGTCTAGAATTATTATTAGTCTTCTTAACAACGGAACAGAGCTCCTAAAATTGGTAGTAGTAGTAGGGTAGAGTTAAAAGTTTTTTTAATAGTTTTTAGTACTGTGTATTTTAACTTAAATGCTAATTCTACACTCAGAGTTAAAAGTCGATGAGAAACAATTCTTGAAACAACACCGCTGACCTCCCCCCCCCTCCCCTCTCCCTCTTTCTAAATTCTAGAATCCTTGAAAAAGGTTGATTGAAACATCCGAAACCATCGGATGTAGAGGTAAAATAGTCGCTGATTTTACCGACTGAAAAGACCAAAAATCCCAAAAATCACATAAATAAAAACAAAAGAAAAGAACACCAAGCGCATCAATTTGACTACACTATCAATCAAATGGAACAAAGGCAGTCGGCGTCAGTGTTGAGTGATAAGCGTGGTTGCCTCTCACCCGAGTCGGTCGAGATTCAAGTCCCGTCGACGTCGATGGGGTTTTCTGAGACATAAAATCCGTGGAAGTAAACCCGTATAGGTCTCGGCTCATGTGTTGTTGATAGGTTCGATATGTACGGTCCCAGGGGTGATGGCTGTCTCGTTCGGGCGTCTGGCTTGGCTCATAGACCCAGCCGACGTAAAAAACAACTGTTGCCGAACGGTGCTGGTTGGCCAGAAAAAGAAGAAGAAGAATAAGAAGAAGAAGAAGGGAACAAAAGTCCCCACACACTCAAAAACTTTTAATGTAAGTATATTACTGTAATTACTACACACTGTAGGTTTGCCTCTCTGAAGCTTTTTTTTTTGAGAATTTAAAATTGGATTTCAAGACGAATAGCTTAATTAAGAATCCTTTATCAATAATATTCGTAAAATACAACTCGATTGATTAACAGCACATTGTTAAAAGCAATTGAGAATAGAAAAAGTTTTTCTCCCACTTCATGGCACAGTCGACCATTTACCGCTTCTTTTCATAAAAGCATGATGAGTCTCTAATGATGATCCATAATAAAGCCCAGTTTGTGCTTAATTTAGCTTTACTTTACTCATGTCTAGCACAATCAGAGTCAAAGAGGAAGAAAGCAACCCTCAACACCTAACATCATAACAAAGTGGTGGTAATAGAAGGCAGCTATCCTCCGTAAGAAATCATCACGCGATAATGAAGCCATTTAGAACTCCGAGATTTTTCTTCAGAAGCAGTTCACAATGAATGCCATTTCTCAGCTTCCAAGAACGGAAAAGAAATGAAAAAAATCGCGACTTTTCATCCCCGACCGTACTTTTTTTTCTCTCTAACAAGAAAGACTTTCAAATTAACTGACTTTTGCCAGCAGCGTCAATAAAGAAAACACGCACCCAATTTCAGCAAACAGAGTTTCTTTGCCAGTCCCGCAAACCACCACCGTCGTCGGACGGGAGGGCTATAAAGAATGACGCTTCATTTGCGCGCAGACATTTATCAATTTTTAAACTAATTATCCAACAGTTTTTCCTTTTCTTGTTATTTTGTTCTTTGATTTGTGAGGGGGCGTGCCAAAAACCGACCGAACGAAACACTCATACAGCTCCAGCAGCACTTACAGAGGACTGCCAATTGCTGAACTTGGGACTTTTCTCTTTGCCATTCACAATCGCTGGTCTTATTGTCTGCCAGTTATGTTTTTCTTTTTTTTTTCCTACACCCTCATAAAATGAAAAGAAAAGCGCTTTGGCAAGGAAAAGGACCGGCGAGCTCACGATTCCGTTGGTGTCGGAAAATTTCATTTTGTTGTCGCCGTTGTCGTTGTCGGCGCGGAAAAGAAAAGAGGAAACCGATAAGAAAATAAGGGTTTCAATAAATCAGAATTGTGTTTGGCTCGGTCGTTCTTTCATACTTTCGCATTCTTCCAGTTGCTGGATACTACTGGGTGTGGGTGTCAAAATTATAGAAGGGTGGACTGTTTCTGGGGTCGTAGAAAATTTAGAAAAATAATTGAACATTTCATATATAAACTTTTTTAAATTGGCCATTTTTCTTTTTTTTTATTTCTCCAAGTTATTTGACTTTTTCCTTCAATTCTTCTGCTTCATTAACTTTTTCTTTTTTTTCTACTGGTCTTTTTGCTTCTTACATTTCAACTACCTCATCCATTCTTATTATATTTCATTCTATTGCTTCTCTTTTTCGTATCGCTTCGTTTCCACTGGATCTTCTGCTTTGCTTCTTGAGATTTGTGCGTCTGAAGTTCTGTTTCACTGTTGAAGCGGGATTTCAAGACGTTTGTCCCTCAATTCACTTGAACGTCCATCATTTCTGTTTCAGTACTTTATTTGAAGTAATATTGACGGAATCTGATTTTATTCTGAGCAGTGAAAGGGTTGAAGGTACATTTATTTAGTTTTATTCTTAATTTTTAATTATTTTTGTAATTATCGCTGAATTGCTGGAATTTCTTCCATAAGTTCAATTTCTAGAAAATTCTCCAGGATGACCTCCAGGGCACTGCCAGAAATTTCTTTAGGGATTCTTTCTGGATGACTTGGGGCATGATCATAAGCAAACAATTCGTAGTTGCGACTCGATTGGTCAGAACAATTGAAATAGCGCAAGGAACCAACAAGCGGAAATTGGGAGAATCTTAACGCTCTCAATGTGCACTTTCGAGAATTCCAAACTATATTAAGCCAAATACGGCGCCGGCCTGTTTCTTAGGTCGTCGAGGAAGGGAAGGAATGTTAGTGTGACGTACGTTGCTACTAGAGACCAAGATCATCTCATCTTCTCCACGACTGTCGCGGGAAGAAGTTTGTGTAAGTAAAGAGGGGGAAAAGTCACATGGATTCACTTTGCTAAGTGATGTAATTCATGCAACCTTCATTAAACACTTATTTACATTTTGACTAAAATATTACACATGTCGACACCAGAGATAACGAACAATTCATATTACTATATAAATGCAAAACAAATGGAAGAAACATAATGATTATTGACATTAGGAGACTCAGGAACTTTAGCCTAAACTTGAAGTGACAAACCTTTAAATATTTCTATGGTAATACACAAGGTAATATACGAAAAATATAGCTCAGTTTTATATTATGTTTTGTTTAATTTCACATATCATACAAAATTGATTATTCTATTAGTTTCAATAATATGAAACGAACTCACCGATAAATATCCATCAGTGTCCAGACATTATGTGCTCCTAGTCGACGCTGGCAGAAGCGGTATCTTGCCACTGACCGACATCACCACCATGAATCACACTGAACTGCTCCCGCTAATTACGTGAAACAACGATGCGCACGCATAATTAAACGACGATGACGACGTGACTTAACCTTAGCCAGAAAAGGCGGAAAACGGCCACTGACTGCCAACGCTACCGAGAATTAGATTGAACTGCTCCGGCTTATAACGAGTAACGACGACGCGCACACACAATTCAACAACGACGTGAATCCTTTAGGATTCTTTCAGAATTTATCAAACAAAAAATCTGAAATGTTTACAATGTCCATAGGTATTAGGATTTTTTTTCTCAGGAACTCCTCCAGAGATTTTTTCAGAAATTTTCCCTAGAACTTCTTCGGGAGTTTCTCAGAGATTTTTTTTAAAGATTCAACTTAACTTGGTCCACGGCTTTCCTCAGAAATTGCTTCCGAAATTCCTTTTGCGATTCCTTAAAGGATTGTATAGAAAATTCTTTCGAAGATTGGGAATTATGTTCATAAAGATCCGGAGATTACTTCAGAAAATTCTTTAAGGTTTTACTTTAGAAATTCAGATTTTTCCCAGAAACTTTCAAAAATTGTAGCTGAAATTTCTCCAGAGGTAGCTTCCAAGGAGTAATGCATTAATTCAGGGATTTTCTCGATTATTTATTTGGAAACTCCTATAGAAAATCTTCAACGATTTTTCTGGAAGTCTCTCAAATAGTCCAGATTTCTTCAAAAGTTCCGTCAGGTATTCCTCCAAGCATTACCTTGGATTTATTCAGGCCTTCCTTCAGCGATTTGAAAAAAAAAACCTAAGATTCTTTCAATAACTGCCGCAGAAATTATTCCAGAATTCATTCATTGGTATTTGTTCAAGGAGTTTCTCAAGAATTTTTCTATGAATACCTGTTGACGTTGAAGGCTCTCAAATTATTCCAGAAATTATTTCAAAGATTTCTTCAAACAATCATTTTTGATTTCTTTAGTGATTCTCTAAATAATTGCTCTAGGAAATTCCTTCAGATATTTCATAACATTTTTTCAAAGTTATCTCCAGCAGTTCTTGGAAGGATTTCTTAAAAATTTCTACTAGTACTTTTGTCTGTGATTTCTGCAGATATTTTAAAGACATTCCTCCAAAAATTGCACTACGGAAATTCCAGGAAATTATCCAGAAATTTCTCCAGTATTTTATTTTTGGAATTACTTGCAGAATTACTCCTGAATTTTAATTTTTATTGAAGAAGTAAAAAGGTATTTTAAGGTGTTCCTTCGGATATTCTACTATACATTATCCCAAGAATTAATGCAGATATTAAGCAAAAGATAACTCCCGAAATTGCTTTAGGAATTTTTGACCTGGAATTCCTCCAAAATATTGTGAGGTTTTTTTTCCAAGAGTTTCAAATGTGTCTCCAGGAATTTTTAAAAAGATTTTTTAAAACCATCATCTAGGGTTTGTTTTTGAAAATTCTTCAGGGATTCCTTAAAGAATCCTTTAGTAATTGTTGTGCAATTTATGGAAGAACTTATGAAGAATCTCAGGAGGAACATCGAAAAAATTCGGCAGGGATCTCTAAAGACGTCCGAGGAGACATTTCTGATGAAACTGCAAGAGCAATTTCTAAAAATAAAGAATCTGCAGGAATCACCGAAGTAATTTCTAAAAAAAGAGGAAACCCTGGGAAGATTCCTAGGAAGAAATTTCGAATATATAATGTAATATAATAGGAAGCATAATATAATATAATTGCACGAGTTTTTGAAAAATATTTAAAAAAAACTCCTGAAGAAAAAAATTGATAAGTATCTGCAAAGATCTCTAAAATATATTTCTGAAAGAATTTCAGGAAATTCATTGGAATTAATTTTGTGTTTTTTTAAGAATTCCTGAAAGAGTTTTTTGAAATAAAACGGTCCTGGAGTTTTTGAAACAAAACTTGATAGATTTTAACACCTAATTTCTAGACTTATTCCTGAGGCTTCCATGGATTAGCATTGGGAGATCTATAGAAGAGTTTCTTGGAATTGAAAACAATGGACAAATTTATGCAGGGATCTCAAAAGGAATTTTTGAAGGAGTCTCCTGGGAAATTTTCAAAAGAACCTTTGTTGTAATCTTCCTGAAGACCTCAGTGGAAAATTGCCTAGGAAAATCCTTGGAGAAATTTCTGAGGCCATGAAATATGAAATTAAAAAAAAAAGTTGGCTTTTTCCCGGAAATCATTAAATAAAATTACACGACTATTCAAAAATTCCTAAAACATCCCATATTTCAAAAAATCATATTACAAAAAGTATGCATCGTTGAATGAACTTTTTTAATGAAATTGAAATGTTTCACCTTAGAGCAAAAATATTAGTTTTTTTTATAGAATGAGAAAATCCTCTGATCAGATACCCAAGAGGTGGTTCGTTGGGTTATATGGGCTTCAACCCACGAAAAACTCATTATTTTTTTTTTGTCTGTATTAACGAGATTTTTAACCCTAGGCTAGTTTATCTCGGGACCCACTCTTTACTTCCCGAAGGAAGTACCCACATTTTGTGAGTATGTAGGGAGTGAGGTCCTCGGCGTGATAGTCTTGTGTTCTAACCACCACACCAGGTCCGCTCCCCAAAAAATCATTCTCTCTCTTCCTTACCTTCCCTGTACGCTCATTAGGGATGACTTCGAAAAGGGGAACCATACACGAGTACTCTCTATTGGTTATAACCTATAGCTTTCCACAACCTAACGCCTTAAGTTGTCTTCTCTTCCCTGGAAGCTTGGATCCTGGCTAGTACAATAGACCCCCGTTGGACTCAAGCTACCGGATAAAGAGAAGGGGAGGGGGGATACTCAACTAGCTGTTGGTCGCCCCGCCATTTTCTCTGTAGTTCAAGTACGGCCAGCATACTCGACCTTTGCTCCACGAAGCGTGGGCATTCAAAGAACACATGCTCCGCGGTCTCACCACAGTCTGGACATGTGTGTCTCAATCTCGTTGGAAACACTTGGCTTGTAATAAAATCACCAGAAAAACTTAATTGGAAGTACGAAAAACCGGAAGTTGCCCGTTTTCATTGGTAAATCAAAAAAAAAAAAATCCGTGGGTTTGGCGACCTAGCTTCTAGAAGAATGTTTTATGTAAACATATTTTAACACCATTCACCTATAGTAATGATCAAATCACATTCAGGAATGATTTTATGAGTTGGGCCATTTTACCTCATTTTGGCATTTTGGGCTTTTTTCCCCTACTCTCGAGCCGGTGGCCACCCCAGACAACCAATTTACACGTATAATGAAGTTTATGTTCATGTTATACGTACTTTTATGCGGTAAAGTTACATCGCATAAGATGCAGTAAAAGTGCCTTATGCTTGGCCTTATGCGTACAAAAGTGGAGGTGCTAAACGTGCATTGACGGAAAAATAATAACGCTATACGACTTCAGGCGATATCTTATGCGATGCACGGTGTGTACTATTGCTTGTTTGTTTGTTTGTTTATTTACCAGTAGCGTAAAGGAAAACCTTTTTTTGTTTGCTACCTACGATTCTATCGGGTTATACAAAAAAACATAAAACATAATACAAATATATCATTATTATAAAAACTTATTATACTAAAACTTCTTATACATTAATCACGGTTCCAAAACTCTAGACAGCCCCTTTTAAAAACTGCTTCTGATGTCGAGCGTTTCACCACAGGAGGTAACATGTTATAATTAACCACACCTCGAACGAACAGCGAATTAGAGTAGCACATAGAGTTATTAGGCGGAATTATGAGATTCTGCAAGCGACGTCCTTGAAACAGTAACAGCTTTTGATGGAGTGCTGGAGGGGAACTCGTTTTAATCAACTTGCGCAGAAACAGACATGAGCGATATGCGTAAAAATTCTCCAAAGGACATCCAATCAAGTTTTTCTGCAGGTGGCTCACGTGTGCGTAGCGGTTCAATCCATAAACGAATCGTACACACGAGTTCAAAGCGACACGTAGTCTGCTGAAGGCACTGGCACTTGGTCTACCATGTAGAAGTTCGCCAAACTGGAGATGAGGAAGAATTAGAGATTTAAACAGTTTCAGTTTTGTGCCAACTGGTGCAGCAGAAGTGCAGCAGTACAGCGATCGGAGGCTTCCATAAATTTTTCCACATTGCTGGTTAACTAGGCTGTCCCACTGCGACGTAATATATCATCTTATGCGACTTAATAATATTCGAAAAAAAAACAATTTTTGACACCTCAGTATCGAACTAAAAACCTTTGGATTTTCGAGCCACACTTCACACTGAACACCAAACACTACTTATGAATCACACTGAATAAATGTCATGACTTTCCAACTCACCTCATTGTTGGAATAAGGCACTTGGGTTCCGTGCGCTATCTAGAGCTCAAAATGACGAAACGTGATTTCCCGCACAGTTATCACTACGTCTCTCTTGCTAGCACCACCCATTATAAATTATTGGGTCATTAAAACAAAAATGATGACTTTATAACTTATTTTGTAGCAATAATTATGACTGTTAACTTTCTTGTAGCTTTATGGCACTCAAACAGCACCTCTTTCAATGTTATCACATATCACATCGCAATATACTAACGTAAACGATTCTAGCTTATGCGAGTTTGTATGCACATTTTAGCGAGTTTATATTTACTTTTATGCGATTTTGTTTGCACACCAATGCGAGTTTCACTGACATAATAAGAAAAGTACCAAGCGAAGTCGTATAATCATCGCAGTGCGCAATTATGCGAATTCAATTGACACTTTGCGAGTCCGCTCGAACTCTTTTGCGCATAGGAAAAGTTCGTCGCAATAAAACATCGGAATATCGTCTACTACGATGTAGTTATCCATTATAAAAGTTAATTTGCACTCTTATATGATTTTACAAGATACATCGCATTAAGTTCAAAAAATAACATCATATGTGATGAAAATTATCATTCAGCCGTATATATATGCGATAGTGAGTTAAAATAGTACTTTATACGATGTACAGCGTATATCCTTATGCGATTTCTGGTTGTTTGGGTACCTAACCTAGTTGATACGAATCGTTGATTGCTAGCGCTTCTAAAACAGGCACACTTAAAAAAGTAATTTCCTTTTGTAGTAGTAGGTATAGATGTGGTCGAAATCAATGGCAACTTTGGCGGGCGTCGGTACCGTACAATTTACAACCCTCGATTCTAGAACAGGTTTTTACTCCAATTATGTCAATTACGTCATCTCACAAAAATGGGACCCAGACAAATATTTGTCGGAAAAGGTCAAGATAAATCCAAGATTTGCTTTATTTTGATGAGCAAATGCTCGACTTGTTTGGTTAAATATTTATCAAGTTGAATGCTTCTTTTAAGTCCGTTTTTGCCCACTGTACAACCCGAGTAGAGTTAGTTACAACGTAATATTATCCAGAGTAATGCAAACTAACAAATATGATAAATAACTTTATTACTGATTTTTTACTTTTAGTTTCAATTTAAGCGGAAGCAGGTAAATCATTTTTATTCACGTATATTTTTTTTATTTTTTTTTTCGATCATTACATTTCATCTGAATAACTTGAAGTCTGGTATATGTAGAAGAATAACATTCAAAAAAAATGCTAAAATAACTATAATACAATATAAATATAACATCATAAGTTGTTAAGAGGAGGCTTATCAGTGCCGCCAGTCGATACATTATATATGGTTGGAAGAGTGGAGATGCCAATTTCTCTTTAAAACCATTATGTAGAAAATGGCGTTCTCTTCTTCTTCACATTCATGGGGCATCCTCCAATGCGGTGGCTTGCACTATATATAATTTTATGATCTTGTTTTTTTTTAAATCAAGTTGAGTATAATTATAATTGATTGCTTATTAATAGTTCTGCTGTTGAAGCAAGTAGTGAGCATTAAAGTTTGCCAAAGTTGTCCAAGGGGAACGGACCTGGTGTGGTGGTTAAAACACAAGACTATCATGCCGAGGACCTGGGATTGAATCCCACTCCCGACATACTCACAAAATGTGGGTTCTTCCTTCGGAAGGGAAGTAAAGCGTGGGTCCCGAAATGAACTAGCCTAGGGTTAAAAATCTCGTTAATAGAGACAAAAAAAAGTTATCCAAATATGTTTTTAAAGCTGTGGCATCATATGCATCTAATTCCGTTTGTTTCTAGTTTAAAAAAACTCAAAGATGCTGTAAAGCAAAAATTGGAAGTAGGGATTTCACAAATGAACATTTACGTCATAAAAAGGACATTATTTATTTAATTTAAAATAAAATATTCCTAATACTTTCTGTTTCAGTTATAAAAGGTAAATTATTTTATCAATGTATTTGAACCATTGTTTTTAGCCCATTACATCTCATCCAAATTTCATCATAAATTAATCATACAAAATTCCAGACCATTCGAGTTCCAAAATCCTATTTCCTTTCTATTTACGAAAGCGTTGGTGAGTCGCTGGCATCTCGATAAATAAATATCATCGCTTCCCTATTATCCCTTTCGTGCACATACCGCGTTTGTTATCATTTCAGAGAGCGATGAATGGCGCTTAAGCCTAGGGGGCTGTTCATAAACCACGTAGACCAAAATTTGGTCATCTCAGGCCCCCCTCCCCCCTCGTAGACTTTTGTCCATACAAAAAAAAATAAATTTGTATGGAGCGTAGACTTTGGCCTGACGCCTCCCGCCCTCCCCCTAAAAAGTCTACGTGGTTTATGAACGGCCCCTAGTCTTGTTAGCCAGGACACATGGTCCAAATGCCTGTGCCACATCCCGGAAGAAAAAAGCCCATGGAATGACAAATTTATTTACTATGTCACTCCCAACGTTGTTGTAAAAAAAAATACTTACACTAACTTCAACATATATATCTACAAGATCAACTCAAATAGGGGAACAAAGCCCAAAATGCCAAGATGGGGTAAAATGGCCCGACTCATAAAATCATTCCTGAATGGGACTTGATCATTACTATAGGTGAATGGTGTCAAGATATGTTTGCATCGAACATTCTTCTAGAAGCTAGGCCACCAAACCCACGAAAAATCTTTTGATTTCCCAATGAAAATTGGCGACTTCCGGTTTTTCGTGCTTGCAATTAAGGTTTTCTGGTGATTTTATTACCAGCCAAGTGTTTCCAACGAGATTGAGGCACACATGGAGACGCATGGTTGTAGATGTCTACGCTTTCCATGTTAGGGGCCATTCAAATATTACGATAATCGTTTAGCGGGGAGGGGGTAACACTCCATTTATTGAGTATACGAAAAAAGTGGGATAGAGGGAGGAAAAGGAGTCGAAAATGCCCGAAAACTGAGGAACGTAAATTTTGAATGTTTTCATGAAGTGGCATCTTACCCCATGGCAGATGGTCTTTTTGAACCACTTCCGTTTTACGAGTCAGTTTTTAAAATCGCTAAAAATCGATGAAAATGCAATAATTTAGTGAATAGTTTTGCTGAAGTCGAGCAAATATTGTCTAGTTGCTGTTACCACTTTGAAAACCTAACAAATGAGGTTAATTATCATTGAAAACGATGAAAGTTTGAAAAATGACATTTTATCCCACTTGACCCTACACTTACACAATCGGAATCTTGCCGTATCACTCGCTTATAGTGAATCAACCCATTCCATTTGCGAATACTCAACTCCTTGACACCTATGGGGGTGTCGGTGAGTCGCTGACCTCTTGTAAAGTAGGTGTCATATCATCACATCCTTTCCTATCCTCGTAACGCAGAAGATAGACGTGGCCGGCAATGGAAGTTTTCATATCTTTTTTACTTCAACCTCTGAATGGATAGCTGTCCCTTCCCAAATACGATACCATAAGCAATAAAAATAGGAGTATTAAAGTTTTAACATGACAACTTGCAGTATGCAATCTACGAATTACTCCGTTACAACGCAACACAATGCAACGCAAGTAGGTATAGAAGTGGCCGAAGTGTACATGAATCATCTACCTTTCTCCTGTTTCAGAAAAAGAACCTCGTATTTTGGCCTTCGATATCCGGGCTAAGATCCACGTTGCTGGCTCTTCCTCGCTGAGTGCTTGCTGCTTCTGGTTCTGGTCTGGTTGTCCCCATGAATGCCAAAATAATACCGAAAAGCAAAAAAAAAGGGAAAGGGACATTATTTTCCGTGAATTTATGTTTTTGGCTTATGCCAATTTTTTCCACCCAGAATAGGCGAGCTACACAAATTGCGAGATTCTTCAGTGGGACCAGAAGCAGCAGCACCAGCAAACCGATAGGAATCTTCTTATTTCCGGTCCGGTTTCTTGTCCCGTGTTGTAATGGTGCCATTTTTTTTCTGTCCCGTTCGGGACCATCGAGCCCTCGTTGTCATTTCGAGCCCGGCACGGCATTGAATGGAAATTTGAGCTGTGTGCCGACGTGCTTCCTGTGGGCTGATTGCAAACGGAGAATGAATGGATCAAAGTGCGAAGGCTCTGGCCGAATAAAGGGTTATGAATAATAAATAAGAAGTCCGGGTGGGAAGTGGGTGTTGGGCTTGTTATATTTGCAAAACGGAATGACAAACGAGATGAATCGATGATCAATTTCAATGGACTAATGTGGCAAGGATATGTGCACGCCTTCGCAGCTTTGGCACCCCGAATGTTAAACGATTGATTTATTGTTATTACTTAGTATATGTACGAAACAAATATCGTATTCTGCATTATGCATTGCTTTACTTTGTATTATATATTAAAACTTAAAGAAATACAAAACTTTTCATCTTACAACAGTTCTTTTCTTAGAAGAACGCTCATTAGCAGATATTTTTATGTAAAATTTTCATAACTCCCATCCCCTCCTCAGAAAATTCCGGCAAACTGTAATAATTCTTTCAATCCCTCCGTCCCAACCTCTCAGCATGGCAAGATAAAAGGTCACACATTTTTATTTCCATCCACGCTTTTCTTCTCTTTCTTCTCCGCCACAAAGCGCCTTTTATGGTGTTCATAATACGATCTTGTGCCAAGATAACCTCGGTCTTTATTTCTGACAGCTCGCTTCGTTTTTCCGCCAAGTACCACCGCAAAATGCCACGACATCAGCAGGGTCGAGGATGCAAGAAAAAAAAATAGCGGAAGGATCCCGAAGCAAAACTTCCGCGGTTATGTTGGCATTTTTATGCTCTTTTTTCTCCGTTTTTGCTCCCACACGGGCTAAATGCGGCATGCAATAGTCCTTCCAACTGGAGCAGCTCGTGGATCCCAGAGAAAGGCCAATAAACGCCGGGGGTCGGATGGTATGGGACTGGTCCTAAGCTTCCCCCGAAATCGTTATTAGGTATTTGCTTTCTTTCGTTCGAGATCCTTGTGGTGGTGGATGCCACCATCGCATACATACAGCCAGGAGGGTCTTTTTCTTTCTGGCTTCTGTGCGCTTTGCAGTCAGCTTCCGCTCATCAGCAGCCGGAGGATGTTGGCGTGGCGATAAGTTAAATGTGTTTATAAGTACACTGAGTAGCAGCTATTTAAAAAGAAGACAATTATATGTTATAGGAAGCCCTCAGTCACGACCAGAACCAGAACCAGTCAGTAGAGAACCAAATATAGGACGGTGACTCCGTGGGCGCCCGAGAACGCGCTAGCTACACGCAGTTGAGGAAATCCTGTGATCCCTACACATTCGGGGAAACTTGCGGATTATCACCCAACAAGATCGACGTGGTGCTTTACTATATGCTCGACGATGGAGTAAAGCTACTAAAGTTACTCAGGTAACAAGGTAGTTTACATTCCGTTACTTGTGCCTCTCATATTACTAAATATGTTTGAATCTCTCGATTAACGGCTACGCAGTCTTGGGATTTAAAAAACGAGTTGTTTTATTCACCCGACGTTTCGACACGGGGATAGTGTCTTCCTCAGGGGGAAACTGTAATTGGTATTTTGGGTTTTGAACAATTTTGTCTTAACATAAATTTGCTCAGTTACTTACATAATTACTATCGTTTTTTGTCAATTGTTTTGTTTAACTGTAACTGTCCCTTTTTGTGTCGTTTTTGGTACATGACTTCGGAATCACTTTTAGTTTAACGGTTTTTTGGCAATGGCGAAAATTTTCCCTCTTTAGCATACCCCCTTATTCGGACCGTTCATTTTGGTAGCGGTGATGCCCTATCGGAATAATCTAACTTTCGTCTAGATTATTATCGTTTCTCGATTTGTTGTGTTTGTCAATGTTCCTAATACTGTGTAGTATCCCTGCGTATGTCGTACTTAGCCTGTCTATGTCTGTTCTTTTATTGACTGTGTGTTCTGTGTTAGCAATGTGGCACATTTCTAGGAATGGCAGTGTGGATTGTTTGTGACTGTGGTCTACAATTTGTGTCTGGTCTAGGTTGAATCGATGGTTATGGTCTACGCTATGTTGTATTAGTGCGGTTGTCGCTTCAACTAATGCGGTGGTCGCTGTTTCAGTGTTTGTGTTGTCATTAATCATTTTGTCCAGTTTGTTTACATTTGATCTATGTCCAGCTAATCTACGGTGCAAATTATTTCTCGTCATACCAATATAGCAGTTGTTGCAGTCGTTACAGAGAATTTTGTATATAACTACCTTTCGAGACTACAATCTTCTGGAAATACGTGGACGATATCTTCATGGTAATCCCGCGGAATATGGAGCAACAAGTGCTAGACGCATTCAATGGGGTAGAACCTAGGCTACAATTCACCATAGAGACCAAGCAGGATGGGAAACTAGCGTTCTTAGATATGATCGTAATAAGAAACGCGGACCAGACGTTAACAACGGAATGGTACGCCAAGCCCATTGCTTCAGGAAGAATGCTGAATTTCAAGTCGTTCCACCAACCAAAACACAAAATGAATGTAGCGAAAAACTTCATTCATAGGGTCTGCTCACTCACACGGAACAAATCGATGGACGAAATAACGGCAGTAATCCACCAACATCTTCGTAAGAATGGATATCCAAAGTCATTGATTAACCGTCTGCTGCAGCTGTACACTACAAAACACCACCCAACTTCATCAATCGTCAACATTCACCAGAATGAAGATTCGCCGCCCAACAACAATCCCCCCAGCCGACCATCGTGCCAGCAACCACCCACCCCCGATCAACCATCACCGCCACCAGCCGCCACCACCATCATCAGAAACAGCCACAGCCAGCCACCACCTCAATTAGCAATCACGCCAGCACTGCACGAATCCCATACACAGACGACATCCAGAGACGACAATCCAATCGACGAAATTGATAACCACCGACCAACCAACCAAACAGAACCATGCATCGATCATCAGACAACCACAGGATCCATCCTCGACGCCAACATGCAAGTAAACCCAAGTCAACCTGAAACAGAACAAGAAAAAACATACAGATCCCTCCCCTACATACCAACTTTATCCCAACGAATAACAAAAATCCTTGCCAAAGACTATCCCGACATCTCCATTACGACCAGACAGCAACGTACAATTAACGATCTCCACACCAAAGTTAAATATCCTAAAAGAAAAGAAGAGATTAGTAATGTTATATACAAAATTCTCTGTAACGACTGCAACAACTGCTATATTGGTATGACGAGAAATAATTTGCACCGTAGATTAGCTGGACATAGATCAAATGTAAACAAACTGGACAAAATGATTAATGACAACACAAACACTGAAACAGCGACCACCGCATTAGTTGAAGCGGCAACCGCACTAATACAACATAGCGTAGACCATAACCATCGATTCAACCTAGACCAGACACAAATTGTAGACCACAGTCACAAACAATCCACACTGCCATTCCTAGAAATGTGCCACATTGCTAACACAGAACACACAGTCAATAAAAGAACAGACATAGACAGGCTAAGTACGACATACGCAGGGATACTACACAGTATTAGGAACATTGACAAACACAACAAATCGAGAAACGATAATAATCTAGACGAAAGTTAGATTATTCCGATAGGGCATCACCGCTACCAAAATGAACGGTCCGAATAAGGGGGTATGCTAAAGAGGGAAAATTTTCGCCATTGCCAAAAAACCGTTAAACTAAAAGTGATTCCGAAGTCATGTACCAAAAACGACACAAAAAGGGACAGTTACAGTTAGACAAAACAATTGACAAAAAACGATAGTAATTATGTAAGTAACTGAGCAAATTTATGTTAAGACAAAATTGTTCAAAACCCAAAATACCAATTACAGTTTCCCCCTGAGGAAGACACTATCCCCGTGTCGAAACGTCGGGTGAATAAAACAACTCGTTTTTTAAATCCCAAGACTGCGTAGCCGTTAATCGAGAGATTCAACCATACAGTCGTATTTCAATAGCAATTACTAAATATGTTTCAATCAATTGACACTCCAAGTGATTTAGATGATGCCGTTGATACTACAACGGCCTTCATCATGGAAGCTTTTGAAGAAGCCTGCCCTCTGCGGTCTGTGAAGACCACAAGAGGAACACCTTGGTGGAACTCCGATCTGGCGAAGCTCAGGAAACAATGTAGAAAGAGTTGGAACAGACGACGTTCGGCTGGATCGGAGACTTTCAGGTCGGCTCGCGAGGCCTACCAGAAAGCTCTTCGGTCTGCTGAACGATCCGGCTGGAAAAACCTTTGTACAAATGTTTCCAGTCTGAGTGAAGCCAGTCGATTGAACAAAATCCTTGCAAAATCTAAGGATTTTCAAGTGAACGAACTTCGTTTGCCAAATGGAGATTTCACTTCCTCTGATGAGGAAGATTTGGAATGTTTATTCAGTACACACTGCCCCGGATGTGTGGATATTACATCTTCGGATGAACCTGATGTCTTTTCTTGTAGTTATGATTCTTTAGCTTCGGCTCGGAGTATCATAACTTTAGAATCGATTGAATGGGCACTTAATAGCTTTGCGCCTTTCAAATCTCCAGGGGCAAATGGGATTTATCCTATTATGCTTCAGAAGGGATTTGATCATTTCAAACATGTTTTGAAACAACTACTTGTTTGCAGTTTTGCTACAGGGTATATTCCCAAATCCTGGCGGAATATTACTGTGAAGTTTATTCCGAAAGTGGGTCGCGCGTCGTATGAAGAAGCAAAGAGCTTCAGACCTATCAGTTTGACCTCTTTTCTTCTGAAATGCTTAGAACGCATAGTCGATCATCACATCCGTGATGTTCAACTGGCCAATGTGCCTCTTCATGTGAACCAACATGCTGGAAAGTCCACTGTGACTCTTCTACACAAAGTTGTTTACGATATCGAGAAGGCATTCGCTCAAAAGCAATCCTGCTTGGGTGTTTTCTTAGATATCGAGGGTGCCTTTGACAACGTGCCTTTCGATGCCATATTGGAAGCCGCACGGGGTCATGGTATATCTCCAATGATTTCCAATTGGATTCACCAAATGCTCAAAAACCGACATCTCTTCTCGACATTGCGTCAAGCGGCGATTAGGAAATTGAGTGTTTGTGGATGCCCCCAAGGGGGAGTCTTATCACCACTTTTATGGAATCTCATAGCAGACACGCTATTGATGCAATTCAATAATAGCGGTTTTCCTACTTATGGTTTTGCCGACGACTACCTAACATTGTTAGTCGGTATGTGCATCAGCACCCTTTTCGACCTGATGCAAAACGCTCTTCAGGTAGTTGAGGGTTGGTGTCGCCAAAATGGCCTTTCGGTAAATCCGAGTAGAACATCTATTGTTCTTTTCACGGAAAAGCGAAACCGTAATGGTGTTCGACCTCTACGTCTCTTTGATTCTGAAATCAATGTGACTGAACAGGTAAAGTACGTTGGAGTCATTCTTGATTCCAAGCTTTCCTGGACGCCTCATGTTGAGTTCAGAACCAAGAAAGCTTGTATGGCCTTCGGGCAATGCCGGCGAACCTTTGGTACAACTTGGGGTCTTAAACCCAAGTATATCAAATGGATTTACACAACTGTTGTTCGTCCAATATTAGCTTATGGATGTCTGGTGTGGTGGCAAAAGGGCGAAGTGAGAACAGTCCAATCAAAATTAGGCCATCTCCAAAGGATGTGCTTAATGGCGATGTCTGGAGCGTTCTCTTCAACTCCTACGGCAGCGCTCGAAGTGCTCTTTGACGTTGCCCCACTACACATTCATCTCAAACAAGAAGCTCTTTCTTGCACTTACCGTCTATGGGTACTCGGTTTACTAGAGGAAACTCCTGTGAACCGCAGTTCATCACACACCTCGTTGTTTCCACTTTTGGTGAATTGGGACAAAGTTGTCCTTGCTCCAAGTGATCTTACAATTGCTTGTAATTTTCCATATAGGACATTTTCCACGAAATTCTCTTCCCGGGAAGAGTGGACATCTGGTTATCTGGAGAGAAGTATTTCAGACGGCATCGTATGTTACACTGATGGCTCCCTTCTCGAAGGTCGAGATGGTGCTGGTGTTTATTCTCGTGAGCTAAGGCTGTATCAGTCTTATTCACTTGGTAGACACTGCACCGTTTTTCAGGCCGAAATCTTTGCTCTTATGTGCGGAGTGCAATCAGCACTTCAGCAGCACGTAATGGGCAAAGTAATATACTTCTGTTCAGATAGCCAGGCTGCTATTAAAGCACTTGCTTCGGCCAACTCTAGGTCGAAGGTAGTTATCGCTTGTCGAACTCAAATCGAGGAGCTGAATTCAGCAAACACTGTTCACCTTGTATGGGTATTTGGCCATTCTTCCATAGCTGGAAATGAATTGGCTGATGAGTTAGCTCGCACTGGAGCATCACATGACTTTATTGGCCCTGAGCCAGCTATTCCGGTATCCAAGTGTTGGGTGAAGCTTCAGATTGACACCTGGGCTGCCACTCTTCACAAACAATACTGGAATAGTTTGGAGTCATGTCGTCAAACAAAATTGTATTGTACTGAGCCATCTCTAGGGGTGGCAAAGTATCTAACAAATCTGTCAAAGCAGAATTGGAGCATGCTGATCAAAGCATTGACTGGCCACTGCCGACTCAGTTATCACATGGCGAATATTCAGCAAGCTGATTCATTTGCCTGTGATAGCTGTGAATCCGATTATGGAACTTCGTATCAATTAATATGTAATGTCCAGTTTTTGCGCAATTGCGTTTCCGAGTACTAGGGAAACACTTATTAAGTGAAACTGACTTCAGAAACCTGAATGTTCAGGATGTTCTGTTGTTCTTGACCCGCTGTGGTAAAGAGCTATAGGCTCTCTTTACGCTTTATGCGTTATCACAGTGCCCTTCTCAGGGCGCTGTTTGAACCCATTGTGGTACGCCAATGCGTTTTTACAGTGTCCTTTTCAGGACGCTTTGTTAACCCATTGTGGTACGCTTTTGCGAGTATGACGATCCTATTCCCTTACCTGTCCTTTCCCATGTCCTATCCTTTTTCCTTCCCTTCTCCGTCAGGTAAATGATGAATAGGCTCGTGTTCATGGCGATGGCACAAATTTCCCAAATGGAGGAGTACGTGCCTCTAGAGCCGACCTACTGATACCTGATACCTGTTCTTTTTTTATCCCATAACCAAATTTAGTGTTGAACGGTGTTATCGCTAGAGAAATTTTCGTAGGAAATCCAGCAAAATTTTGGCTGGAACAATTCATGAAGGAATCACTAAAATATATTTCTAAGGATTTTTTTTTATTTGGCCAGAGAAATCAATTAACTCTGTGTTGACGTTTCTAAAGGACTAGTGCTAAAATAAAACATCACGATTCGGCGAACACGTCTATTGCCGATACATGAATCACGAGTTGTATCGAACGTAAAAAGAAGCGAGGAGATAATAGTGACATGAATAAAATGCAGCAAACTTCAATGGGTTGAATACGTATTGCGAATTTCGCAAGAAAGAGGAGCGAAAAAAATAGGGTATTGTATCATTTGGGCAGCTGTACCTATTTTGGGCACTTACCACTATAACTAAGTCAATTTCAAATCGATTGCTTTGAACTTTTGAGGCACGTACAGTATCTAACTCTGTACAAAAATTCAAATCAATCGGTTTGAAATTGACTTAGTTATAGCGGCAAGTGCCCAAAATAGGTACACCTGCCCAAATGGTACAAAACCCTACTCCGCAGAAATCCAAGTATAGTGCGACTCCGTGGGCGCCTGAGAACGCGCTGGCTGCACGCGGTTGAAACAAACCTGGGATCCTGGCATATTCGGGAAAACTAGAAGAACCTCGCCCAGAAAGATCTACAAAGATGGTGATAGAGCTACTCAATAAGTTACTCAGGTAAACAAGTTAGGTTACTTTCTGTTACTTGCGTCTCTCATATTACTGAATAATCTCATCGTTGTTTTGATCACCGTTTACTTTATCTTCATGGGATTCAATTGGTGTTTTTCGGTGATGATTTAAAACTCATTTTTTACTCTTCTTTACGTTTGAACCTACTTTATTGCTTTCTGTCATCTTCAGAAGATTCCGCCGGACGTTCGTTTGTCAAGACGGTACACTTAATTCTTAACGGCGGTGAACTTAATCATCACCGAAAAACACCAATTGAATCCCATGAAGATTACTGAATAATATTAAAAAGTTTACATAAATTCATGTTAGGTCATGTGTGTTATTAGGTAAGAAGATATTTTAGATTCCAAAAGTGTGAAATACACGTTGATCTGTTGACGTTCTACCTCATACATCACACCAAAAATGATCCTCCTAATTTCACATTCATGTCCACCTGCCTACGGAATCACTGCTCCGCTTTGTGTGCCAACACAATGATTCCATTCACCCAACAATGAAAGGAAATCATTTTTCCTCTCATCATACACACACACACACACACACACACACACACACACACACACACACACACACACACACACACACACACACACACACACACACACACACACACACACACACACACACACACACATACACCCCCGCACAAAGCAGCATTGAGAAAAATGGGCTCCCATTGAAGTGGCTGATTTTTACTACCCACCAGTAGTCCTTTGTTGGGCGGTCGTATGTGGATGTGCGCGGAATTCCAAAACGAAGACCCCGAAAAATTTGGGCCACCAGATAGGTCGAGTTGGGCCCCAGCAGCCCCCTCCTCTGGATTGGGCGGATAGCACACAAAAAGACTGCCAAATCTAGAGCATGACCTGACTTCCGAATGTCTGTGTACCGAGCCGGCGATGATGATGTGTGGGAAGCAGCAGAGGTGCCATTGTTGGTTGGTGTGCCATTCTTGTCAAGCCCATTTCGAGAATGGCGAAACGATAAAACGTTGTCGTTTTCCACTGTTCAACCGGTAGTCGACGGCCGGGCCAGGCAGGTGACAATGTAAAGTGGGAGGCAGACTGATTTTTCGGGATGATGAACCTTGGCAAAATGAATGCGTCGATGGCAGTCACTAACCGGGTGGATACCGTTGGCTGTAAGCCTCCATTGGCTGCCGGTCTCCGTTGGTACCTGAGGTACTTTACCGTCAAATAATGTTATACTAGAGGAAATGTGCTCACGTCCTCTAGAGATAACAATGAGGCAATATTAAAAAGGAATCACGCAATGCACAAAGTGCACAGCAGATCCGTTTGTAAATAGAATCGGTCATATATTCAAGAGATCTCCAGGGCATTCCACTAGAAGTTTTGCCAGGAATCCTCCAAAAGTTCCACTAAAAATACGAGTCCATATAGCCTCAGCTGTAAAGGCATGCGTATCCAGCATGACAATACTGGTGACGGGTTCGATTCCCAGTCGATACAGGAACTTTTCACAAAGCAAACTTCCTTGAAACCCTTGGGCAGAGAGTATCTTCGTGCCTGCCACAAGATATACACATGCAAAATGATCATTGACAGAGGGAGCTATCACTTAAAAACTGTAGAAGTGCTCATAGAATACTAGACTGAAAAGCAGGCTTTACCCCAGTGAGGACGTTACGCCAAGAAAAAGAAGAAGAATACTTCTAGAAGTCCCATTGGAAATGTATACAAGAGCTTCACTGAAAGTTTCATAAAAAAAATCACAAAGGAATTCTCTAGAGAAGCACCATCTGGGATTCTTTCCGATGGTTCATCTTCTACTGCATGATCAAGAATCAGAAGTTACGTAGGATATTCTATAAGGTGTTTCACCAGACTTTTTTCAAGAAACTCCATTTGGAATTTCTCATGATTACTGGGCATTCTCCTAGGGAATTCTTATAGGTGTCACATACGAAATTGCATTAATTGTTTCACTGGGAATCCGTTTAGGAGTTAAAGTACGAATTCTTCTAGTAGTTTCACTATGACTTCACCCAGGAACTCCATCTCAATTTCCTTCAGAAGTTTCACTAAATATTCCCCTAGGAATTCCTCCGGGAAATTTGCTTTGACAAGTCTCCAAGATGTTCCTGAATAATGTTAGAATTTTTTTTTTTCAAAGTTCTTTAGTGATCTATTCAAGAAGCTTCTTCGGAAAATCTTTAAAAGGCTCTTTCGGAAGATTCTTTGAGAAGAACTATCAGAAGTTTCTCAAGAAATAATTGTTCTTCCAGGAGTTGCCCTGGGAGTGTTCCAGAATCTTTTCCCAGAATCCTTCTAGAAGTTTGTCCATGAGATATTCAAGAAGTTCCTTCGGATATTCCTTCATTTCCGAAGTTTCTCTGGAAATTCTTACGGAAGATTCCTGGAATTGTTCTGGAAGTACACTCAGACATTCATCGGAAAATTCCAGCAGGAATCCCAAGTAACCAAAAGTTCCGCTTCCCATGACAAAATGCACTTTCAAGTTCCGCGAAGTTCAGATAAAGTTCCAATTGGAACTTTCTGGCTGCTTAAGAAGCTAGGCGTTCCTTGCTGGAACTACGGTCACAAGTTTCGGCAAGGCTCATTGTTAGCCTCTTAAGCAGCCAGAAAGTTCCATTCGGAACATTATCTGAACTTCGCGGAACTTTAAAGCTGCTTAAGATACTACTAGAAATTTTGTCGGAACTTTCAAGTTCATAGAAGTTCAGTTCAGTAGCATTGTGTTTTAATGAAGATTAAATTTATTTCTTTTACAGAAAACAACTGTTTAAGCGTAAACGGATAAAAGACAAGTATGAATTTATCAAATCAATGAATACTAGGCTTGAGCAAAAAAAAAAATTGCCGCCCATCGGATTCGAACCGACACTCGCTGCGTGAGAGCCCTACGCTCTACCACAGTACTACAGCTGCGATTGAGTGGACAGCAGGTAAAGTCTGACTTGAATCGATTTTCTGTCGGCAGCTAGTTTTGCACATTTGTACAGTAGTGAAGTTAGCTTGACTTTGTCAGGTGTCTTCAGCAGCGCAGCGGTAAGTCGGCAGGCTACCACGCAGGAGGATCCAGTTCAAATCTACATAGCAGCGACATGTGTGAAAATATAATTATCAGAAGCAATTTCCAGACATGAATCACAAACTCCACCAACAAGGGTGGATTTACAAACATGATTCTGAGAAACACATTTTTGTTTCTGCATGAATTTTGTCAAAGTTCTTTCAGAAGCTGCTTAGAAGGCTATCCAGCGTGCTTATGTGAACTTTCAAGTTCCAAAATTACTTAAAAATGAAGCTGCTTAGAAGGCTAATGAGCATACTCGAACATACTGCTTAGCTTATGAAGTACCCTTTTATCTGAACGTTTGGTTACTTGGGATATTTCCGGCAATTCCTCCAGAAAGTTCTCAAAGAAACCTTTCGAATTTCTTAAAAATGTCACCCGGAAATTCTCCCAGAAATTCATTCTGGAATTCCTCCGCAAGCTTGCCAGGTATAGAGGGTCTTGCCCGGGATTTCCCGGGACAAAAATCCCGGGATATCCCGGGATCTGAAAAATCCCGAATCCCGGGATGTTTTTCAGAAATTCCCGGGATTTCCCGAAAATAAAAAATGGCAATACTAAAACAAATCTTTTCCCTTTGTATTCTTCTTTTTGTCAATGTTTCCTTTTTTCCATCCAATTCTACATTATCTGTCAGGTATAGTTTATTTCTACTTAAATCAAGTTTAGATAAAAGTCGAACTAATTAAACCAAAGATATTGTGGCTGAATTTATGTCATTCATTTTTCATTTTTTTTTACTTATTCGTTTATTTGGAAGGCTCGGGCGCCACATGGGCATAACTGAGCCGAAATCTTTTGTTTTTACATTGATTTTACAATTTATTACTGCCTTTCCATTTTCCATTTATGTGGCCATACATTACAATTATAATCAAACTGAATCAACAGACATAATATCGGAATGTGAAATAAAATGATTTATTTTAAGCTAGATTGTTCTGGTAGTATTCTTGGAATTTATGGCAATGTTCAACATTTTTACAATATGTGAAATATGTAAACTGTTGCTAATATTTTTAGATGTTTCTGGAGTTATCCCTTAAGAATACTGTGTTGCTATATAATATTCAACAGCCCTGATCAATTGCTTGCACATTTACGTTTAAATTATGAGGAAAATTCGCAGAATTTTCAAAAGAAAACGGATAAACAATCCCTAACCTCTGCAGGACTTTGACAATCTTAAAAATATTTGTTGACGATTTCGTAAAGATATTCGTTGAGACATTTTGTTCTTAAGTCCAGGCGAAATTTTCTGCGGAGCTCATTTCAACAATCACTAGAGATAATACAAGTGATAATGTTGACAAAATTTCTAAGAGAAATCAGTAATTTATTTACAAGAAGGAACAGCACACCATTCTTAGATCTTCAGCAGAAATTTCTGTGATGATTTATGGCGAAAAATAGAGCGATATCGAAATGCAAAAAAAAAAAAAATAAAGCGAATCGTATAATAAAATCGAAGAAAATAATTTAATACTTTGTCATCCTGCCAAATAAATCGAAAAAAAAGATCAATCGACTTTCGGGATAGAAATGTTGAAATGGAAATCATATATAAATTTTCGAAAGAATTTTATAAGGAGTTTTTTGAAGATATTCATATCAGTTTAACAAAAAGTTTGTTGAGAGGGTCTGTCTTGAATTATTCAGGATTTTTTTCACACTTTTTTTCAATGTATTTCACCAAAAAAAAAGTAATCGAAATTCTGAAATGTTAACATGAATGTATATCCACATATAATTGAAATAGTCACACATTTTCTTAAAGAAAAAAAAAAACAAAATGCGGACAAATTATATCTTGAGAAATTGCCGTTTGAAATTTTCAAATCACCATTCTGCCATTTTAATTCCCTCATAAAATTCTCAAACAGAAAACATTCACGTCTCAGGGTGAATTATAAGGGATTACTCTAGAAATATCATCAAGTTCTGTCAAAAAATTCCTTCGGATAAGTAAGGCAGAAGTTAACCTATAGCCCATGTTAACCTATTGCGGAAGAAGATGAACTTTATTTGAAAATTTTCAAATACCTTTGAATGTCTCCAACTGCCCTCACACAATCAAATGTCTATGAAATATGTATTTTCTTTCAAATATAATGGTTATTCACGGTGTGCCAAAAACCGTTATTATCAAATAAAAATGTCCACCAATTTGGCACCCGTCATTCGAAAGATATACTATCCTAGTATCTACTCTGAAAATTTGAAAATCTTTCATCGAGGAAAATTGAAGTTTTTGCCATTTGAGCATATTGCGTTATTTCTATAGAATTTTCATATATGAGTAAATATGCACATATCGTGGTTCTACGGCTATTTGTGATTTCAACAAATATATGTACATTAGTTTTTCAAATACTTATCAACATGTATAATATCCAAGCATTGTTTCTGCAAATTTGACAAAATTTTGTTAGAGGAATCAAAAGTTACAGTAATTTGAATAGTTTACTCTGATAACCCAACATATTTCCCTAATGTGTTACCTATAATTCAGTTACTTACATATAAGTTTCAAACCCGTATACGTCATAAAAACATTGTTTTAACAATTTGTATTGAATATACGTGATTGTTAGGCATATATTCGATAAATTTTAAACCATTATATTGCTGGGTTTGATAATCACGTTGGCTTAAGAGTTTAAGACATTTATAATATAATTTGAAAAAGTGCTAGGAAGAAAATCTATCACATGTTTAAAATATTTTCTTGTCTACCATATAAGAGTAAAAATGTGTCTTTCACATGGATGACCGATCTTTTTTAAAAATAAAAAAAAAATCCATCAGATAATTGGAGTTATAGCTTATGGTATTGGGTATCAACTCCAATTTATCAAAAATTAAGTGAGATTATGAGATTATCATATTTACACCCTTAAACAACTGCCATGAGGTGTTTGAAATTGTAACAACAACAATATATATTAGCATGGGTAGAAATAGACATTTCACTCCTGCACACTTTTTGAGTTCCATTTTGGCCCCATAATAACTGTGCAAAATTTCAGCACGATCGGAGAAACTATACAGGGTGTTTGCTTCCTGGTTGTACATATTTTAAGGGTAGATAGAGGACCTCGAGCCATGAAAAAGTGTCCAAGGAACATGGGGTCGGAAGTCACTGCTAAGTGAGTTATTCAAAATTCGATGTTTTGAAAAAGGCCCAAATTGAAAAACTTATAACTCAGCGATCTTTTAACGGAATACAAAAATTTTTTTACGAATCAAAAGCTTGAACCTTTGAGATTTTATGCTTCTTAGACGTAAACTTGATAAAAAGTAATTTTCATTCATAAATTTTAAAATGTTTGTGGCAGAAGCCATAAAAACAGTTACTTTTTGTACTATTTTTGATGTTATTTAAATGGAAATGACGTTTTTTGGAAAAATGTTCTTCTACAAAAGATTGTTTATTTAATTATCTAGAAAACCTTCTTTGTGACTAACATTGTATGATTTGTAGTTTGGTCACAATAATCAATTCAAAGTTATGTAAAAAACTCATCGAATTGCGGAAAACATCGCCCCGATTGCATTGAACCGTGCTTTGGCAGCACTTCCCGTTTGGTGCTTGCTCGCACTCTCCCCAAAAGCAGGCAAGAGAATCGAGGGCCAACTCGCACACCACTCGGACGGTTGGCACACGACCGACCAACTCGCTCAGATTGGTGCTGTGTATGGTCATGTGTGACCAACATTACATCAATCTGAGCGAGTTGGTTGTCCGTGTGGAAAGTTGAAGTAGCATGTGAGCTGCTCAACGTCTTTGTTATTGTAGATGCGATCAATACGCGCGTGGTTTAGAAAATCGCATCGATCCTCCGCTCATATGGAGACGACGACGCGGTGGTTATTTGCCAAAAGACGTGCGTACAAGATTAATTGTAGCCGCAGCGATATTAATGTTGGCTGCTGAGCGAGGAGAGCAGATGAGAAACGAGCTACGGCGGGGTGTTTAAATCCTTCGCTGATTGTTTATTCCTTGCACTCGCAGTCAAACTGCGGTGCTGATAAGGTGGGGTGGCGTGCGCTAACGTATTTTTCAACAATTTTTAACAAGTTTAAATGTATTATTGTTTTCTTAAATGTTTTGTTAATTTTCAATGTCAAATAACGTATTTTGATGGATATTTGGGATTTTAAGATAATGCTGGGGAATAATTTTAGGGATTGTTGGCGATACATAAATCATGGTTCAGAGATAACGGGATTTATTCCAAGGGATGTTGGGTATTCTAATGGTAACTTTGAAGTTTTTAGGAAATGAGGGGCACATTTACAGAATTTTAGAGATTTTTAAAGATGTCGGGGTAAAATTTAAGAGATACTTAGATCTTTGAAAAAGTTTTAGACATTTTGGAATACGTCATTGTACATTCCACAGGTTGTTGCGGATTTCTAAAACAAACTGGTAGTTTCAGAAGATACTGAGGATAGTTTGGAGGAAATGCAGAACTTATTCGGTGACTGTACGGGTTTTTTAGGAGGTGTCGGCGCCCAGATGTTGGGGACTCCAAATGAGACTTTGGTCATTTAGGAGATACTTGGGGTCTTTTAGAGAAAACGGGGAACTTATTCAGCTACTTAGGGTTTTTTAGGAAATGTCGGTGCTCATTCTATGAGATGTTGGGGATTCCAAAGGAGACTTTGGTAATTTCAGGAAATGCTTGGGGTCTTTTAGAGAAATCGGGGATCTTATTCTGCGACTTAGGGTTTTTAAGAGATGTCGGCGATCATTGTAAGAGATGTTGGGGATTCCAAAGGAGACTTTGGTAATATCCGGAGAAGCTTGGGGTATTTTGGAGAAATTGGGGAACTTATTCAGTGACTTAGGGTTTTTAGGAGATGTCGGGGCTCATTGTAAGAGATGTTGGGGATTCCAAAGCAAACTTTGGTAATTTCAGAAGATGCTGGGGGTAGTATAGAGAAAGCAGGGAACTTATTCTGCGAGTTGGGGTTTTAAGGAGGTGTCGGCGATCATTGTAAGAGATGTTGGGGACTACAAAGGAGACTTTGGTAATTTCAGGAGATGCTTGGGGTCTTTTAGAGAAATCGGGTATCTTATTCTGCGACTTAGGGTTTTTAAGAGATGTCGGCGATCATTGTAAGAGATGTTGGGGATTCCAAAGGAGACTTTGGTAATATCCGGAGAAGCTTGGGGTATTTTGGAGAAATTGGGGAACTTATTCAGTGACTTAGGGTTTTTAGGAGATGTCGGGGCTCATTGTAAGAGATGCTGGGGATTCCAAAAGAAGACTTTTGTAATTTCAGGGGATACTTGGGGTATTTTAGAGAAATCGGGGAATTATTCAGCGACTTAGGGTTTTTTTAGGAGATGTCGGCGCCCAGATGTTGGGGATTCCAAAGGAAACTTTGGTCATTTAGGAGATACTTGGGGTCTTTTAGAGAAAACGGGGAACTTATTCAGCTACTTAGGGTTTTTTAGGAAATGTCGGTGCTCATTCTATGAGATGTTGGGGATTCCAAAGGAGACTTTGGTAATTTCAGGAAATGCTTGGGGTCTTTTAGAGAAATCGGGGATCTTATTCTGCGACTTAGGGTTTTTAAGAGATGTCGGCGATCATTGTAAGAGATGTTGGGGATTCCAAAGGAGACTTTGGTAATATCCGGAGAAGCTTGGGGTATTTTGGAGAAATTGGGGAACTTATTCAGTGACTTAGGGTTTTTAGGAGATGTCGGGGCTCATTGTAAGAGATGCTGGGGATTCCAAAAGAAGACTTTTGTAATTTCAGGGGATACTTGGGGTATTTTAGAGAAATCGGGGAATTATTCAGCGACTTAGGGTTTTTTTAGGAGATGTCGGCGCCCAGATGTTGGGGATTCCAAAGGAAACTTTGGTCATTTAGGAGATACTTGGGGTCTTTTAGAGAAAACGGGGAACTTATTCAGCTACTTAGGGTTTTTTAGGAAATGTCGGTGCTCATTCTATGAGATGTTGGGGATTCCAAAGGAGACTTTGGTAATATCCGGAGAAGCTTGGGGTATTTTGGAGAAAGTGGGGAACTTATTCAGTGACTTAGGGTTTTTAGGAGATGTCGGGGCTCATTGTAAGAGATGCTGGGGATTCCAAAGGAGACTCTGGTAATTTTCGGAGAAGCTTGGGGTATTTTGGAGAAATTGGGGAACTTATTCAGCTACTTAGGGTTTTAAGAAGATGTCGGGGCTCATTGTAAGAGATGTTGGGGATTTCAAAAAAAAAAAAATTGGTAATTTTAGGATATGCTTGGGGTATTTTGGAGAAATCGGGGAACTTATTCAGTGACTTAGGGTTTTTAGGAGATGTCGGAGCTCATTGTAAGGGATGCTGGAGATTCCAAAGGCGACTTTAGTAATTTCAGGAGAAGCTTGAGGAATTTTGGGGAAATCGGGGAACTTATTCAGCGACTTAGGGTTTTTTAGGAGATGTCGGCGATCATTGTAAGAGATGTTGGGGATTCCAAAGGAGACTTTGGTAATTTCCTGAGAAGCTTGGGGTATTTTTGAGAAATTGGGGAACTTATTAAGTGACTTAGGGTTTTTAGGAGATGTCGGGGCTCATTGTAAGAGATGTTGGGGCTTTCAAAAAAAAATTGGTAATTTTAGGATATGCTTGGGGTATTTTGGAGAAATCGGGAAACTTATTCAGTGACTTAGGGTTTTTAGGAGATGTCGGTGCTCATTGTAAGGGATGCTGGGGATTCCAAATGAGACTTTGGTCATTTAGGAGATACTTGGGGTCTTTTAGAGAAAACGGGGAACTTATTCAGCTACTTAGGGTTTTTTAGGAAATGTCGGTGCTCATTCTATGAGATGTTGGGGATTCCAAAGGAGACTTTGGTAATATCCGGAGAAGCTTGGGGTATTTTGGGGTAAGAGATGCTGGGGATTCCAAAAGAAGACTTTTGTAATTTCAGGGGATACTTGGGGTATTTTAGAGAAATCGGGGAATTATTCAGCGACTTAGGGTTTTTTTAGGAGATGTCGGCGCCCAGATGTTGGGGATTCCAAAGGAAACTTTGGTCATTTAGGAGATACTTGGGGTCTTTTAGAGAAAACGGGGAACTTATTCAGCTACTTAGGGTTTTTTAGGAAATGTCGGTGCTCATTCTATGAGATGTTGGGGATTCCAAAGGAGACTTTGGTAATATCCGGAGAAGCTTGGGATATTTTGGAGAAATTGGGGAACTTATTCAGTGACTTAGGGTTTTTAGGAGATGTCGGGGCTCATTGTAAGAGATGCTGGGGATTCAAAAGGAGACTTTAGTAATTTCAGGGGATACTTGGGGTATTTTAGAGAAATCGGGGAATTATTCAGCTACTTAGGGTTTTTTAGGAGATGTCGGGGCTCATTGTAAGAGATGCTGGGGATTCAAAAGGAGACTTTAGTAATTCCAGGGGATACTTGGGGTATTTTAGAGAAATCGGGGAATTATTCAGCGACTTAGGGTTTTTTAGGAGATGTCGGGGCTCATTGTAAGAGATGCTGGGGATTCCAAAGGAGACTCTGGTAATTTTCGGAGAAGCTTGGGGTATTTTGGAGAAATTGGGGAACTTATTCAGCTACTTTGGGTTTTAAGAAGATGTCGGGGCTCATTGTAAGAGATGCTGGGGATTCAAAAGGAGACTTTAGTAATTTCAGGAAATGCTTGGGGTATTTTGGAGAAATTGGGGAACTTATTCAGTGACTTAGGGTTTTTAGGAGATGTCGGGGCTCATTGTAAGAGATGTTGGGGATTCCAAAGCAAACTTTGGTAATTTCAGAAGATGCTGGGGGTAGTATAGAGAAAGCAGGGAACTTATTCTGCGAGTTGGGGTTTTAAGGAGGTGTCGGCGATCATTGTAAGAGATGTTGGGGACTACAAAGGAGACTTTGGTAATTTCAGGAGATGCTTGGGGTCTTTTAGAGAAATCGGGGATCTTATTCTGCGACTTAGGGTTTTTAAGAGATGTCGGCGATCATTGTAAGAGATGTTGGGGATTCCAAAGGAGACTTTGGTAATATCCGGAGAAGCTTGGGGTATTTTGGAGAAATTGGGGAACTTATTCAGTGACTTAGGGTTTTTAGGAGATGTCAGGGCTCATTGTAAGAGATGCTGGGGATTCAAAAGGAGACTTTAGTAATTTCAGGGGATACTTGGGGTATTTTAGAGAAATCGGGGAATTATTCAGCGACTTAGGGTTTTTTTAGGAGATGTCGGGGCTCATTGTAAGAGATGCTGAGGATTCCAAAGAAGACTCTGGTAATATCCGGAGAAGCTTGGGATATTTTGGAGAAATTGGGGAACTTATTCAGTGACTTAGGGTTTTTAGGAGATGTCGGGGCTCATTGTAAGAGATGCTGGGGATTCCAAAAGAAGACTTTTGTAATTTCAGGGGATACTTGGGGTATTTTAGAGAAATCGGGGAATTATTCAGCGACTTAGGGTTTTTTTAGGAGATGTCGGCGCCCAGATGTTGGGGATTCCAAAGGAAACTTTGGTCATTTAGGAGATACTTGGGGTCTTTTAGAGAAAACGGGGAACTTATTCAGCTACTTAGGGTTTTTTAGGAAATGTCGGTGCTCATTCTATGAGATGTTGGGGATTCCAAAGGAGACTTTGGTAATATCCGGAGAAGCTTGGGGTATTTTGGAGAAATTGGGGAACTTATTCAGTGACTTAGGGTTTTTAGGAGATGTCGGGGCTCATTGTAAGAGATGCTGGGGATTCCAAAAGAAGACTTTTGTAATTTCAGGGGATACTTGGGGTATTTTAGAGAAATCGGGGAATTATTCAGCGACTTAGGGTTTTTTTTAGGAGATGTCGGCGCCCAGATGTTGGGGATTCCAAAGGAAACTTTGGTCATTTAGGAGATACTTGGGGTCTTTTAGAGAAAACGGGGAACTTATTCAGCTACTTAGGGTTTTTTAGGAAATGTCGGTGCTCATTCTATGAGATGTTGGGGATTCCAAAGGAGACTTTGGTAATATCCGGAGAAGCTTGGGATATTTTGGAGAAATTGTCGAACTTATTCAGTGACTTAGGGTTTTTAGGAGATGTCGGGGCTCATTGTAAGAGATGCTGGGGATTCAAAAGGAGACTTTAGTAATTTCAGGGGATACTTGGGGTATTTTAGAGAAATCGGGGAATTATTCAGCTACTTAGGGTTTTTTAGGAGATGTCGGGGATCATTCCATGAGATGTTGGAGATTCCAAAGGAGACTTTGGTAATTTCAGGAACTTCTAGGGTTATTTTGGAGAAATCGAGGAACTCATTTAGCGACTTAGGGTTTTAAGGAGATGTCGGCGATCATTGTAAGAGATGTTGGGGATTCCAAAGGAGACTTTGGTAATTTTAGAAGATGCTGGGGGTAGTTTAGAGAAAGCAGGGAACTCATTCTGCGACTTGTGGTTTTAAGGAGGTGTCAGCGATCATTGTAAGAGATGTTGGGGATTCCACAGAGACTTTGGTAATATCAGGAGAAGCTTGGGGAATTTTGGGGAAATCGGGGAACTTATTCAGCGACTTAGGGTTTTTAGGAGTTGTCGGCGCCCATTATAAGAGATGTTGGGGACTACAAAGGAGACTTTGGTAATTTCAGGAGATGCTTGGGGTCTTTTAGAGAAATCGGAGATCTTATTCAGCGACTTAGGGTTTTTAAGAGATGCCGGCGATCATTGTAAGAGATGTTGGGGATTCCAAAGAAGACTTTAGTAATTTCAGGAGATACTTGGGGTATTTAAGAGAAATCGGGGAACTTATTCAGCGACTTAGTGTTTTTTAGGAGATGTCGGGGATTCAAAAGGAAACTTTAGTAATTTTAGGGGATACTTGGGGTATTTTAGAGAAATCGGGGAATTATTCAGCGACTAAGGGTGTTTTTTAGGAGATGTCGGGGCTCATTGTAAGAGATGCTGGGGATTCCAAAGGATACTTTGGTAATTTCCGGAGAAGCTTGGGGTATTTTGGAGAAATCGGGGAACTTATTCAGCTACTTAGGGTTTTAAGGAGATGTCGGGGCTCATTGTAAGAGATGTTGGGGCTTTCAAAAAAAAATTGGTAATTTTAGGATATGCTTGGGGTATTTTGGAGAAATCGGGGAACTTATTCAGTGACTTAGGGTTTTTAGGAGATGTCGGTGCTCATTGTAAGGGATGCCGGGGATTCCAAAGGAGACTTTAGTAATCTCAGGAGAAGCTTGGGTTATTTTGGAGAAATCGGGGAACTTATTCTCCGACATAGGGTTTTTCAGGAGATGTCGGGGCTCATTGTAAGAGATGCTGGGGATTCCAAAGGAGACTTTGGTAATTTCCGGAGAAGCTTGGGGTATTTTGGGAAAATCGGGGAACTAATTCAGCGACTTAGGGTTTTTTAGGAGTTTTCGGGGCTCATTGTTAGAGATGCTGGGGATTCCAAAGGAGACTTTAGTAATGTCAGGAGATACTTGGGGTATTTAAGAGAAATCGGGGATCTTATTCAGCGACTTAGGGTTTTTTAGAAGATGTCGGCGATCATTGTAAGAGATGTTGGGGATTCCAAAGGAGACTTTGGTAATATCCGGAGAAGCTTGGGGTATTTTGGAGAAATTGGGGAACTTATTCAGTGACTTAGGGTTTTTAGGAGATGTCGGGGCTCATTGTAAGAGATGCTGGGAATTCCAAAGGAGACTTAAGTAATTTCAGGGGATACTTGGGGTATTTTATAGAAATCGGGGAATTATTCAGCGACTCAGGGTTTTTTTAGGAGATGTCGGGGCTCATTGTAAGAGATGCTGGGGATTCCAAAGGAGATTTTGGTAATTTCTGGAGAAGCTTGGAGTATTTTGGAGAAATCGGGGAACTTATTCAGCTACTTAGGGTTTTTAGGAGATGTCGGGTCTCATTGTAAGAGATATTGGGGATTCCAAAGGAGACTGGTAATTTCAGGAAATGCTTGGGTTATTTTGGAGAAATCGGGGAACTTATTCAGCGACTTAGGGTTTTTTAGGAGATGTCGGGGCTCATTCTATGAGATGTTGGGGATTCCAAAGCAGACTTTGGTAATTTCAGAAGATGCTGGGGGTAGTTTAGAGAAAGCAGGGAACTTATTCTACGACTTGGGGTTTTAAGGAGGTGTCGGCGATCATTGTAAGAGATATTGGGGATTCCAAAGGAGACTTTAGTAATTTCCGGAGAAGCTTGGGGAATTTTGGGGAAATCGGGAAACTTATTCAGCGACTTAGGGTTTTTTTAGGAGATGTCGGCGTTCATTGTAAGAGATGTTGGGGATTCCAAAGGAGACTTTGGTAATTTCCGGAGAAGCTTGGGTTATTTTGGAGAAATCGGGGAACTTATTCAGCTACTTAGGGTTTTTTAGGAGATGTCGGGGATCATTCCATGAGATGCTGGAGATTCCAAAGGAGACTTTGGTAATTTCAGGAACTTCTAGGGTTATTTTGGAGAAATCGAGGAACTTATTTAGCGACTTAGGGTTTTTAGGAGATGTCGGCGATCATTGTAAGAGATGTTGGGGATTCCAAAGAGACTTTGGTAATATCAGGAGAAGCTTGGGGAATTTTGGGGAAATCGGGGAACTTATTCAGCGACTTAGGGTTTTTAGGAGATGTCGGCGCCCATTATAAGAGATGTTGGGGACTACAAAGAAGACTTTGGTAATTTCAGGAGATGCTTGGGGTCTTTTAGAGAAATCGGAGATCTTATTCAGCGACTTAGGGTTTTTAAGAGATGTCGGCGATCATTGTAAGCGATGTTGGGGATTCCAAAGGAGACTTTAGTAATTTCAGGAGATACTTGGGGTATTTAAGAGAAATCGGGGAACTTATTCAGCGACTTAGTGCTTTTTAGGAGATTTCGGGGCTCATTGTAAGAGATGTTGGGGATTTCTAAAAAAACTTTGGTAATTTCAGGAGATGCTTGGGGTATTTTGGAGAAATCGGGGAACTTATTCAGCGACTTAGGGTTTTTTTAGGAGATGTCGGAGCTCATTGTAAGAGATGGTGGGGATTCCAAAGGAGACTTAAGTAATTTCCGGAGAAGCTTGGGGTATTTTGGAGAAATCGGGGAACTTATTCAGCTACTTAGGGTTTCTTAGGAGATGTCGGGGCTCATTGTAAGAGATGTTGGGGATTTCTTAAAAACTTTGGTGATTTCAGGAGATGCTGGGGGTAGTTTAGAGAAAGCAGGGAACTTATTCTGCTACTTAGGGTTTTTACGAGGTGTCGGCGATTATTGTAAGAGATGTTGGGGATTCCAAAGGAGACTTTGGTAATATCCGGAGAAGTTTGGGGTATTTTGGAGAAATTGGGGAACTTATTCAGTGACTTAGGGTTTTTAGGAGATGTCGGGGCTCATTGTAAGAGATGTTGGGGATTCCAAAGCAAACTTTGGTAATTTCAGAAGATGCTGGGGGTAGTATAGAGAAAGCAGGGAACTTATTCTGCGAGTTGGGGTTTTAAGGAGGTGTCGGCGATCATTGTAAGAGATGTTGGGGACTACAAAGGAGACTTTGGTAATTTCAGGAGATGCTTGGGGTCTTTTAGAGAAATCGGGGATCTTATTCTGCGACTTAGGGTTTTTAAGAGATGTCGGCGATCATTGTAAGAGATGTTGGGGATTCCAAAGGAGACTTTGGTAATATCCGGAGAAGCTTGGGGTATTTTGGAGAAATTGGGGAACTTATTCAGTGACTTAGGGTTTTTAGGAGATGTCGGGGCTCATTGTAAGAGATGCTGGGGATTCCAAAAGAAGACTTTTGTAATTTCAGGGGATACTTGGGGTATTTTAGAGAAATCGGGGAATTATTCAGCGACTTAGGGTTTTTTTAGGAGATGTCGGCGCCCAGATGTTGGGGATTCCAAAGGAAACTTTGGTCATTTAGGAGATACTTGGGGTCTTTTAGAGAAAACGGGGAACTTATTCAGCTACTTAGGGTTTTTTAGGAAATGTCGGTGCTCATTCTATGAGATGTTGGGGATTCCAAAGGAGACTTTGGTAATATCCGGAGAAGCTTGGGGTATTTTGGAGAAATTGGGGAACTTATTCAGTGACTTAGGGTTTTTAGGAGATGTCGGGGCTCATTGTAAGAGATGCTGGGGATTCAAAAGGAGACTTTAGTAATTCCAGGGGATACTTGGGGTATTTTAGAGAAATCGGGGAATTATTCAGCGACTTAGGGTTTTTTAGGAGATGTCGGGGCTCATTGTAAGAGATGTTGGGGATTTCAAAAAAAAAATTGGTAATTTTAGGATATGCTTGGGGTATTTTGGAGAAATCGGGGAACTTATTCAGTGACTTAGGGTTTTTAGGAGATGTCGGAGCTCATTGTAAGGGATGCTGGGGATTCCAAAGGAGACTTTGGTAATTTCCGGAGAAGCTTGGTGTATTTTGGAGAAATTGGGGAACTTATTAAGTGACTTAGGGTTTTAGGAGATGTTAGGGCTCATTGTTAGAGATGCTGGGGATTCAAAAGGAGACTTTAGTAATTTCAGGGGATACTTGGGGTATTTTAGAGAAATCGGGGAATTATTCAGCGACTTAGGGTTTTTTTAGGAGATGTCGGGGCTCATTGTAAGAGATGCTGAGGATTCCATAGAAGACTCTGGTAATATCCGGAGAAGCTTGGGATATTTTGGAGAAATTGGGGAACTTATTCAGTGACTTAGGGTTTTTAGGAGATGTCGGGGCTCATTGTAAGAGATGCTGGGGATTCAAAAGAAGACTTTTGTAATTTCAGGGGATACTTGGGGTATTTTAGAGAAATCGGGGAATTATTCAGCGACTTAGGGTTTTTTTAGGAGATGTCGGCGCCCAGATGTTGGGGATTCCAAAGGAAACTTTGGTCATTTAGGAGATACTTGGGGTCTTTTAGAGAAAACGGGGAACTTATTCAGCTACTTAGGGTTTTTTAGGAAATGTCGGTGCTCATTCTATGAGATGTTGGGGATTCCAAAGGAGACTTTGGTAATATCCGGAGAAGCTTGGGGTATTTTGGAGAAATTGGGGAACTTATTCAGTGACTTAGGGTTTTTAGGAGATGTCGGGGCTCATTGTAAGAGATGCTGGGGATTCAAAAGGAGACTTTAGTAATTCCAGGGGATACTTGGGGTATTTTAGAGAAATCGGGGAATTATTCAGCGACTTAGGGTTTTTTTAGGAGATGTCGGCGCCCAGATGTTGGGGATTCCAAAGGAAACTTTGGTCATTTAGGAGATACTTGGGGTCTTTTAGAGAAAACGGGGAACTTATTCAGCTACTTAGGGTTTTTTAGGAAATGTCGGTGCTCATTCTATGAGATGTTGGGGATTCCAAAGGAGACTTTGGTAATATCCGGAGAAGCTTGGGGTATTTTGGAGAAATTGGGGAACTTATTCAGTGACTTAGGGTTTTTAGGAGATGTCGGGGCTCATTGTAAGAGATGTTGGGGATTCCAAAGCAAACTTTGGTAATTTCAGAAGATGCTGGGGGTAGTATAGAGAAAGCAGGGAACTTATTCTGCGAGTTGGGGTTTTAAGGAGGTGTCGGCGATCATTGTAAGAGATGTTGGGGACTACAAAGGAGACTTTGGTAATTTCAGGAGATGCTTGGGGTCTTTTAGAGAAATCGGGGATCTTCTCCGGATATTACCAAAGTCTCCTTTGGAATCCCCAACATCTCTTACAATGATCGCCGACATCTCTTAAAAACCCTAAGTCGCAGAATAAGATCCCCGATTTCTCTAAAAGACCCCAAGCATCTCCTGAAATTACCAAAGTCTCCTTTGTAGTCCCCAACATCTCTTACAATGATCGCCGACACCTCCTTAAAACCCCAACTCGCAGAATAAGTTCCCTGCTTTCTCTATACTACCCCCAGCATCTTCTGAAATTACCAAAGTTTGCTTTGGAATCCCCAACATCTCTTACAATGAGCCCCGACATCTCCTAAAAACCCTAAGTCACTGAATAAGTTCCCCAATTTCTCCAAAATACCCCAAGCATTTCCTGAAATTACCAAAGTCTCCTTTTGAATCCCCAGCATCTCTTACAATGAGCCCCGACATCTTCTTAAAACCCAAAGTAGCTGAATAAGTTCCCCAATTTCTCCAAAATACCCCAAGCTTCTCCGAAAATTACCAGAGTCTCCTTTGGAATCCCCAGCATCTCTTACAATGAGCCCCGACATCTCCTAAAAAACCCTAAGTCGCTGAATAATTCCCCGATTTCTCTAAAATACCCCAAGTATCCCCTGGAATTACTAAAGTCTCCTTTTGAATCCCCAGCATCTCTTACAATGAGCCCCGACATCTCCTAAAAAACCCTAAGTAGCTGAATAATTCCCCGATTTCTCTAAAATACCCCAAGTATCCCCTGAAATTACTAAAGTCTCCTTTTGAATCCCCAGCATCTCTTACAATGAGCCCCGACATCTCCTAAAAACCCTAAGTCACTGAATAAGTTCCCCAATTTCTCCAAAATATCCCAAGCTTCTCCGGATATTACCAAAGTCTCCTTTGGAATCCCCAACATCTCATAGAATGAGCACCGACATTTCCTAAAAAACCCTAAGTAGCTGAATAAGTTCCCCGTTTTCTCTAAAAGACCCCAAGTATCTCCTAAATGACCAAAGTTTCCTTTGGAATCCCCAACATCTGGGCGCCGACATCTCCTAAAAAAACCCTAAGTCGCTGAATAATTCCCCGATTTCTCTAAAATACCCCAAGTATCCCCTGAAATTACAAAAGTCTTCTTTTGGAATCCCCAGCATCTCTTACCCCAAAATACCCCAAGCTTCTCCGGATATTACCAAAGTCTCCTTTGGAATCCCCAACATCTCATAGAATGAGCACCGACATTTCCTAAAAAACCCTAAGTAGCTGAATAAGTTCCCCGTTTTCTCTAAAAGACCCCAAGTATCTCCTAAATGACCAAAGTCTCATTTGGAATCCCCAGCATCCCTTACAATGAGCACCGACATCTCCTAAAAACCCTAAGTCACTGAATAAGTTTCCCGATTTCTCCAAAATACCCCAAGCATATCCTAAAATTACCAATTTTTTTTTGAAAGCCCCAACATCTCTTACAATGAGCCCCGACATCTCCTAAAAACCCTAAGTCACTTAATAAGTTCCCCAATTTCTCAAAAATACCCCAAGCTTCTCAGGAAATTACCAAAGTCTCCTTTGGAATCCCCAACATCTCTTACAATGATCGCCGACATCTCCTAAAAAACCCTAAGTCGCTGAATAAGTTCCCCGATTTCCCCAAAATTCCTCAAGCTTCTCCTGAAATTACTAAAGTCGCCTTTGGAATCTCCAGCATCCCTTACAATGAGCTCCGACATCTCCTAAAAACCCTAAGTCACTGAATAAGTTCCCCGATTTCTCCAAAATACCCCAAGCATATCCTAAAATTACCAATTTTTTTTTTTTGAAATCCCCAACATCTCTTACAATGAGCCCCGACATCTTCTTAAAACCCTAAGTAGCTGAATAAGTTCCCCAATTTCTCCAAAATACCCCAAGCTTCTCCGAAAATTACCAGAGTCTCCTTTGGAATCCCCAGCATCTCTTACAATGAGCCCCGACATCTCCTAAAAACCCTAAGTCACTGAATAAGTTCCCCACTTTCTCCAAAATACCCCAAGCTTCTCCGGATATTACCAAAGTCTCCTTTGGAATCCCCAACATCTCATAGAATGAGCACCGACATTTCCTAAAAAACCCTAAGTAGCTGAATAAGTTCCCCGTTTTCTCTAAAAGACCCCAAGTATCTCCTAAATGACCAAAGTTTCCTTTGGAATCCCCAACATCTGGGCGCCGACATCTCCTAAAAAAACCCTAAGTCGCTGAATAATTCCCCGATTTCTCTAAAATACCCCAAGTATCCCCTGAAATTACAAAAGTCTTCTTTTGGAATCCCCAGCATCTCTTACAATGAGCCCCGACATCTCCTAAAAACCCTAAGTCACTGAATAAGTTCCCCAATTTCTCCAAAATACCCCAAGCTTCTCCGGATATTACCAAAGTCTCCTTTGGAATCCCCAACATCTCTTACAATGATCGCCGACATCTCTTAAAAACCCTAAGTCGCAGAATAAGATCCCCGATTTCTCTAAAAGACCCCAAGCATTTCCTGAAATTACCAAAGTCTCCTTTGGAATCCCCAACATCTCATAGAATGAGCACCGACATTTCCTAAAAAACCCTAAGTAGCTGAATAAGTTCCCCGTTTTCTCTAAAAGACCCCAAGTATCTCCTAAATGACCAAAGTTTCCTTTGGAATCCCCAACATCTGGGCGCCGACATCTCCTAAAAAAACCCTAAGTCGCTGAATAATTCCCCGATTTCTCTAAAATACCCCAAGTATCCCCTGAAATTACAAAAGTCTTCTTTTGGAATCCCCAGCATCTCTTACAATGAGCCCCGACATCTCCTAAAAACCCTAAGTCACTGAATAAGTTCCCCAATTTCTCCAAAATACCCCAAGCTTCTCCGGATATTACCAAAGTCTCCTTTGGAATCCCCAACATCTCTTACAATGATCGCCGACATCTCTTAAAAACCCTAAGTCGCAGAATAAGATCCCCGATTTCTCTAAAAGACCCCAAGCATCTCCTGAAATTACCAAAGTCTCCTTTGTAGTCCCCAACATCTCTTACAATGATCGCCGACACCTCCTTAAAACCCCAACTCGCAGAATAAGTTCCCTGCTTTCTCTATACTACCCCCAGCATCTTCTGAAATTACCAAAGTTTGCTTTGGAATCCCCAACATCTCTTACAATGAGCCCCGACATCTCCTAAAAACCCTAAGTCACTGAATAAGTTCCCCAATTTCTCCAAAATACCCCAAGCTTCTCCGGATATTACCAAAGTCTCCTTTGGAATCCCCAACATCTCTTACAATGATCGCCGACATCTCTTAAAAACCCTAAGTCGCAGAATAAGATCCCCGATTTCTCTAAAAGACCCCAAGCATTTCCTGAAATTACCAAAGTCTCCTTTGGAATCCCCAACATCTCATAGAATGAGCACCGACATTTCCTAAAAAACCCTAAGTAGCTGAATAAGTTCCCCGTTTTCTCTAAAAGACCCCAAGTATCTCCTAAATGACCAAAGTCTCATTTGGAGTCCCCAACATCTGGGCGCCGACACCTCCTAAAAAACCCGTACAGTCACCGAATAAGTTCTGCATTTCCTCCAAACTATCCTCAGTATCTTCTGAAACTACCAGTTTGTTTTAGAAATCCGCAACAACCTGTGGAATGTACAATGACGTATTCCAAAATGTCTAAAACTTTTTCAAAGATCTAAGTATCTCTTAAATTTTACCCCGACATCTTTAAAAATCTCTAAAATTCTGTAAATGTGCCCCTCATTTCCTAAAAACTTCAAAGTTACCATTAGAATACCCAACATCCCTTGGAATAAATCCCGTTATCTCTGAACCATGATTTATGTATCGCCAACAATCCCTAAAATTATTCCCCAGCATTATCTTAAAATCCCAAATATCCATCAAAATACGTTATTTGACATTGAAAATTAACAAAACATTTAAGAAAACAATAATACATTTAAACTTGTTAAAAATTGTTGAAAAATACGTTAGCGCACGCCACCCCACCTTATCAGCACCGCAGTTTGACTGCGAGTGCAAGGAATAAACAATCAGCGAAGGATTTAAACACCCCGCCGTAGCTCGTTTCTCATCTGCTCTCCTCGCTCAGCAGCCAACATTAATATCGCTGCGGCTACAATTAATCTTGTACGCACGTCTTTTGGCAAATAACCACCGCGTCGTCGTCTCCATATGAGCGGAGGATCGATGCGATTTTCTAAACCACGCGCGTATTGATCGCATCTACAATAACAAAGACGTTGAGCAGCTCACATGCTACTTCAACTTTCCACACGGACAACCAACTCGCTCAGATTGATGTAATGTTGGTCACACATGACCATACACAGCACCAATCTGAGCGAGTTGGTCGGTCGTGTGCCAACCGTCCGAGTGGTGTGCGAGTTGGCCCTCGATTCTCTTGCCTGCTTTTGGGGAGAGTGCGAGCAAGCACCAAACGGGAAGTGCTGCCAAAGCACGGTTCAATGCAATCGGGGCGATGTTTTCCGCAATTCGATGAGTTTTTTACATAACTTTGAATTGATTATTGTGACCAAACTACAAATCATACAATGTTAGTCACAAAGAAGGTTTTCTAGATAATTAAATAAACAATCTTTTGTAGAAGAACATTTTTCCAAAAAACGTCATTTCCATTTAAATAACATCAAAAATAGTACAAAAAGTAACTGTTTTTATGGCTTCTGCCACAAACATTTTAAAATTTATGAATGAAAATTACTTTTTATCAAGTTTACGTCTAAGAAGCATAAAATCTCAAAGGTTCAAGCTTTTGATTCGTAAAAAAATTTTTGTATTCCGTTAAAAGATCGCTGAGTTATAAGTTTTTCAATTTGGGCCTTTTTCAAAACATCGAATTTTGAATAACTCACTTAGCAGTGACTTCCGACCCCATGTTCCTTGGACACTTTTTCATGGCTCGAGGTCCTCTATCTACCCTTAAAATATGTACAACCAGGAAGCAAACACCCTGTATTTTAGCGCCAGCCGTTTTAAGTTTTCATACAATTTACTATGAGAAAAATCACCAAAGGTGGCCCCTATATCCCTAAAAATTAGATTGATGAATGATTTCTGTAGGAAATTTGACGAGGAATCAACCCTCTGAACACCGCAAATCGATCTAAGGCATGTGGAAAAAGATATTGACTGAAAACCGAATAGCATGGCAACGCCGTTTGACATGTAAGGATTAACAATAAATAATAATATATTGTCATTTTATTGATTAGGTAAGGCTTTATGTTTTTTTTAACGAACATTACATCGCTTTGCGGTTTTCGGAGGTCTGAATTCTCGTGAAGTTTTCTTCAGAGATCACATCATTCATTTTTAGGGATCAAGGGGCGATTTTCTTTGAAGAAGTAAATTCTTCTCATACTAAATAGTATGGACATTTAAAAAAGACGGGCGCTAAAATATAGTTTCTTTGATTGAGCTGAAATTTTTCACAGTTGATATGAGGACAAAATGGCACCCAAAAAGTATACAGGAAAAAGAGTTTTACCATTTTTTCCCATATAACCGTGTCCCAGACTAATACATATGGAACAATACTTATAATCCTGTGTTTGACATCTAGGTTGAAAATTGCATAAACAATTTATATTGATTTTCCTATACTTCAAAATGATTAGCTATTGTGCTTCTTGTCGTATCTAATTCAAAGTTATCTTTTTGTTCAGTAAACGGAATTTAATACTTCTTTTAAACTTCCGATCATTAGAAACCGTGCATTTACATAGCATTTCAAGTACAATTTAATAACACATAATAAATCTATTAGACTTTATAAAACATCATTTATTTATACATAAAATGGTACGTATATAAACGTACGAAAGGATTTCTTATCATTGATTAAATTTCAGTCGTTGCATAGCTCAGATCCAACTCGTAAGAAAATTCACTTTTTAAATTTATTTTACGAACGTCTTAAGCTCCCATACCATTGTGATTATTAAACCCAACAAATAAATGGCTGCAACTTATCGTAAATTGAATCAAAAATCACGCATATTTAATACTAATTTCTGAAAAGGATAACATTTTTGCACTGATGACATATACAGGTTTGGTAGTCGCATGGAAATAATTGGGTTATAGCGATTATAAGTAAAATTTAGGGAAATAGAGTAAATTATTCAAATAACTGTAACTTGAGGGGAATCTCAAAGGAAGGAATTTATCAAAATGTTGTCAAATGTGCAGAAACTTTGCCAAAATTTCATACACGTTGGATAGTATGTGAAAAACTAATGTTTATTTGGGTTGAAATTATAAATGGCCGTAGAACTACGATATGTGCATATTTACTTATATAGGAAAATCCTATAGAAATAACGCAATATGATCAAATGACAAAAACTTCAATTTCCCCCGATGAAAGATTTTCAAATTTTCAGAGTAGATACTAGGATAGTATATCTTTCGAATGACGGGTGCCAAATTGGTGGACATTTTTATTTTTTAATAACGGTTTTTGGCACACCGTGTATTAGTTGATCGAATTTAATTAAAAGTGCTTAAGAAATCGTTCCATTAACTTTTTCATCATTTTTTAGAAAACTTAGATTTTTCCCGGGATTCCGGGAAATCCCGGGATTTGGAAAATAAAAATCCCGAATCCCGGGATTTTTTTTCAGTCCGGGAAACAAGACACTCTAGCCAGGTAATACTTCCACTAATTATTTCGAAAGTTCCTCCTTCTAGAAACTCTTCTGGAAGTTCTTATAAAATCTTTTGGAAAATATCAACATATTAACAACGCAACCATATCGACAACGTATATCAAACAGTTCATAGGCGTAGATATGTAACCGTACAATACTTCGTGATGGACAGAGCAATCAAAATTATGTATAGAGCATTAAAGAGCCAATGAATAATTCTCGATATGCATAAGGCATTGCCTATTTAGAATGCGAACGGAGAAAATCAGTTATATCTCAGTAGGGACAATGGAAATTCGCGGCAAAATTTCTCAAATTTCGCGGGCCAACATTGCGAGTTTCGCGGTGATTTCGCGGCACCATATTTTTGATCGTATTGTTAAAGAAAACATCAATTTTGCATGCGAAACGAATAATTCACTCTGATTTTATGAGTCGTAGCCTGAGATAGAATAACACACTTAATAGGTTAAGACTTCAAAACAAAGATAATTTATTGTACTTTCATCTAAAAATATCTTTTGAATTTTCCCTTTTTTCGTGTTAACCTCCTAATTCTGCACAATGATAGAAAATTTTCACATGAAACCCTTTGGCATATTGTGGTCAAAATCTGGCCAAAATCTACGGCCTGTAAATCTGAACAGCCCGTTAGATAAAAAAAATCAGTTCGGCACCCATCTTTGTGCTGATGAAGTGCAGTCGTTTGTATGTAATAGTTGTTCAGAGTGAACGTGTAGCAAAGGACTGTGGATCCTGTTTCGGAAATGTTGCGGGAGACGATTACTTACGGAAGTGCGTTTGGAAAATATGCGGCAAGTGATATTTTGCTGTGAGGTGCCGGGAATTGACGCGGGTGCGTAAGTAGTTCGAAACTATAGTGGTTACAGTTTCTAATAAAAACTACATGCAAAAATGATACACCTTTGAATGAATGCACTTTATCCATTTCACATTGATTTAGTAATCTGTGTTGAGAAATGTTAGGTTTTGGGAAATACTGTGATTGTTTATAAGATTGAGAAAGTTATATAAAAACTGGGTATAACAAAAGAAAAGATCCATTTAGCAATTAATTCTGACACTAAAAAATTTAACATAATTTACACACATTTTGTTTCTTGGTGTCTGCTATTTAGACTGTTAGTTTAAAATAGTATAAATTATTGGAACTCGGATTATGATCATTGGCAAAGATGGAGCTTTAGAGGTTTAAAGGTTTCTAGCCTACAAATGTACCACTGTGCATCTCTATATGAAGAATGAAAGGCTGTTTTCCTCAGTCGCTCGTAGCCGCTGAAATTTTTATTATTTACATTACATTAGAATCACGCACTGCCATCGCCCCCGTCCAGCTGACGGAAACTCGTTGCATCGCACGCGAGCCAATCATCACTATTGACTGATAGGTGATGGCGTTGCACAAAGGACCGTTGTTGAGAGCTCAACGTCCATCGGATGCAGTACCTATACGATGCGATCCAAGTCCACTCCACGGTGGCGGAGCACAATAGAGCCCATAATAACAACAATAACCACCCCCGTCATTGCTGCGAGGACCACGAGCGGACAGGACAGTTAGTTTTCCACTACCTATAGGTAGGGGTGGCCTGTGATGGTGAGATGCTGATGATGATGATGTGTCCGAGAGTGGCAATGATGGAGAACTGTGGTTTATTGGAGAAATTGTGGTGCCTTTATTCGAGGTTCCATGGAGGACGTTCGGCGCATTCTGATCACGTTCAATTCGGCCAACAAAAGGGAAAAAGTGCTCGTGGACAATGGATGTGGATTGAAAATGAGGTTCGCAGAATTTACAATCATTTTTAGTCAACACGGGTAGAAAAAGGTGATTCAAATAGAATTTTGATCAAAATTAACTAATGTATAGTTAGAAAAGGGCCTTTGTATGTAATACTAAATCTAATAATACATTTCTAGTTCTTTCTTTCTGAATTCCCAATGTTAGACACTGAAACCTCAATAAAACTCTAAATGTTACCAATGAACTATCTGGAAAGCTAAACAATAAGGTTTCAAAAGAATAATCAACACCGTGAACAAAATCCAACAAAACATTTTCCCAACCTCTTCAACTCCCCCTTCAATCAAAATTCGATAAACAAAACCGAAAAATCATCCCTCTTAACCAACTGTTATGACAGCCTCGGGGGAACAATACCATACACGTGAGAGCTCGCCTAACACTTCCCCTCCAAATTTGATTCTAAACGCAATGCAACCCTCCTACTCCTACTCAAACAATCGCACGGTAATCACGACAGCGACGGCGACGACGACAACGACTTCATTGAACACCAACCCGCCCGTGAAAGTGAGAAACAAATGAAGTGTGTAATAAGGGAGAGGATACGCTTATCTTATCACTACACTGTGCGTGGCTGTTACCGGTAACATGGCAAGCAGTTAGTCGATGTGAGCATAGTGCGGTACTGTACTGTATTGTTTATTTTAGTTCTGAAGAAAAAATACACTATGAATGAATGAAATTTCTTTTCAGATACCTATCGAAACCGGTGTGAAGAGGGTGGGCTCGCATGCATCTTGATGGAGACGCTCGGTCTGCTGTGAATGAAGCGAATCTGATACTTTGGGTATGGTGTAGGGCAAAGGCGCTAAAATTAATTCAATGTTTTTTTTTTGTTGAAAATTAATATACAATTTCACACAAAACAATAAGACCAGCAGTCGATTAACACTCCCACTGCCATGCTATAAATCACTTACACCCAGTGCTGAAAATTTCATTTCATCATATCCAGATTCAACCACCTACATCACATTTTAGAAGCTGAACCTGAGAATATGGTATATGAAAAACTTATGCGGCTAGACCAGTTCTGCAAGAAAGTCACGGAAAAACTGCTATTTTTCGAATATTTAAGGTAAATGTCACGGACTACCTGTGAAAAATGCCAAATGATATTCACCGTGAATATCATTTGGCATTTTCCGAAGGTAGTCCGTGACATTTACCTTAAATATTCGAAAAATAGCAGTTTTTCCGTGACTTTCTTGTAGAACTGGTCTAGCCGCACAAGTTTTTCATATACCATATTCTCAGGTTCAGCTTCTAAAGTGAGCTGTAGGTGATTGAATTTAGATTTGACGAAATGAATTTTTCAAGACTGCTTACACCAACTGCCATGCCTCAAAACAGTGGGAACGATATTCTTCAACTGCTAATATCTCAGCCGTTTTTTATCCGATTTGCAAAATTTTTGAAGCTATGAATTTTCCCAGCCTTCTAGATGAATATAAAATTTTCAAACTATAGATTTGACCAAAGTTCTATTTTTGAGTACTCAAAAACTCGGAGCAAGTACCTTAAAAAATACTGTTTTTCTGAAGCCATTCCGAATGTAAATTAGTTTCCACGCTTATTTTAATGTTGAATTGCCCATATTAATAAAGCAAAATTATTGCAAAGAAATATATGGAGATACTCATTATTTAAGACTATAAAATCTTCACAAAATTACGTATAATACAGAAAATTTGTATATTTGATTTGAACTTTGTATTCATCGCGACAACCCCTGTGTTTTATTGCTTGAAACCAATTACGTGCACATGAGACATCTTTTTCCGAACGATTGTGAAAAATGTGAATCTCAGAAACTACAAAATTTTCATAAAATCACGTATAATACAGGAAATTAGTATTTTCAGTTTGAACTTCTCGTTCAACGCGACAATCTCCATGTTATATTGCTTGAAAATAATCACGTGTACATAATAATACATTTACAGATAAATGAGGACAAGTGTAATTCATAAAAACTACAAAATTTTCACAAATTTGCGTGTAATACAGAAAATTTGTATATTCGGTTTGAACTTTACATTCATCGCGACAACCCCTGTGTTTTATTGCTTGAAAACAATCACGTGTAGATGAGAAAATTTTTTTCCGAACGATTGTGAAAAGTGTGTATTATAGGAACTACAACATTTTCACAAAATCACGTATAATACAGGAAATGTGTCTTTTCAGTTTGAACTTCACGTCCATCGCGACAACCCTTGTGTTTATTGCTTGAAAACAATCACGTGCACATGAGAAAGCTTTTTCCAAACGATTGTGAAAAGTGTGTATTTTAGAAACTACAAAAGTTTCATATAATCACGTATAATACAGGGAATTTTTATTTTCAGTTTGAATTTTACGTTCATCGCGACAATCCCCATGTTATATTGCTTGAAAATAATCGCGTGTACATAAGAATACATCTACAGATAAATGGGGACAAGTGTGAATCATAAAATTTCAAAATCTTCACAAAATTACGTATAATACAGAAAATTTGTATATTCGGTTTGAACTTTACATTCATCGCGACAACCCCTGTGTTTTATTGCTTGAAAACAATCACGAGTAGATGAGAAAACTTTTTCCGAACGATTGTGAAAAGTGTGTATTTTAAGAACTACAACATTTTCACAAAACCACGTATATTACAGGAAATGTGTCTTTTCAGTTTGAACTTCACGGCCATCTCGACAACCCTTGTGTTTATTGCTTGAAAACAATCACGTGTACATTATAAAACTTCTTCCAATCGATTGTGAAAAGTGTGTGTTTTAGTAACTACAAAATTTTCACAAAATCACGTATAATACAGGGAATTCGTATTTTCAGTTCGAACTTTACGTTCATCGCGACAATCCTTGTGTTTTATTGCTTGAAAATAATCACGTGCACATAGGAAAACTTTTTCAAAGCATTTGTGAGAAGTGTGAATCATCAAAACTACAAAATCTTCACAAAATTACGTACAATACAGAAATGTTGTATATTTGGTTCGAACTTTACACTCATCGTGACAATCCTTGTGTTATATTGTTTCAAAGCAATCACGTGTATATAAGAATAAATTTACAGATCACTGAAAACATGGATTCCTACAATTTTATTTCTTCTAGGCGTTCCTACAGAAATTGTTTCAAGAATTGTTGAGAAAACTTTCCTGGGATTTCCTACGTAATTCCTCGGACCTGGTGTGATGGTTAGTTAAAGCACAGGCATTTCACCCCGAGGACCTGGGATCAAATCCCACTTCCGAAAAAAAAAACATACACACAATGTGAGTTCTTCCTTCGGAAGGGAAGTAAAACGTGGGTCCCGAGATGAACTAGCCAAAGACTAAAAATCTCGTTAATACAGATAAAAAAAAACTCATGGGATTGCTTATGAGATTCCTCACTGAATTTCTTCAGGAATTCATCGTGAGATCAGTACTTATGTGTTTATTTCAAGAACAACTGCAGGAATAATTTTAAAAATTCCTCCAAGAATTCCCCAGGAAATCTTTTAAGAATTTCTTTAGGACTTCCTCTTGGAATTCTTTCAGGAATTCCTCCAGGAATTAATCCAGTACTTTCTCCAGGAACTTTATATGGATTCCCTTAGGAATGTCTCTTGGAATTGCTTCCAGGATTCATCCTGGGGTTTCTACAGGAACGCCTGCAGGGATTCCTTCAGGAACTGCTACAGGGATTCATCCAAAAGTTCATCCACTCTTTCTAGAATTACTTCAGGATTTCTCCAAGAATTCCATCTGTGATTTATTCAGGAACTTATCATGGGATTTCTCCACGAGTTTGTTCAGGAATTCCTCTAAGAATTCTTCCAGTGATTTCTCTGGGGATTGTTTCAAGGATTCCTCTAAAAACTCCTCCAAGAAATCCTACTGAAACGCCTCTAATTTTTTTATCATATCCTCTAGGAATTCCTTCAGAAATGCTTCCAAGAATTCTTGTAGAGATTCCTCCAGGAGTTTCTCCAGAGATTCCTCAGGAAATCCAAACACGCTTTCCTCTAGAGTATCTTCCAGAAACTCCTCCAGGAATTTCTCCAAGGCTTCACTCGGGAATTCCTTCTGTGATTCTTTCTGGAACAACTTATTTTAAAAATTCCCCCAGTAACTTTTCTTAGGATTCCTTCAGGAATTTCTCCTTGAATTCTTGAAGGAACTCCTCCAGGTATAAATTCAGTACTTCCTTCAGGAACTGTTTAGGGATTCTCTTGGGAATTCCTTGGGATTCTTCAGGAATTCCTCTAGAGTTTTCTTCAGGAACTGCTTTAGGGATTCCTGCAAGAATTTCATCAGGAATTCCTACAGGATTTTTTCCAGTAATTATTCAGGGGATTCCTCCAAGGGTTTTTCCAGATACTCCTACAGGAATTCCTCCAAAGATTTCTCCAGTTGTTTATTCAAGGGTTCCTCCAAGAATTCCACTACGAATTCTCCTCGGCATTCTTCCAGGAATTTATTCAGGGATTTTCCAGGGATTCCAGCTTGGATTCATAAAGAAAATTTTCCAGGGTTCTTTTCAGCGATTTCTTCAGAGATCCCTCCTGATATTCCTCCAAGAATTCAGGCAGGCATTCCTCAAATATAGGAAAATTCTCCAGAAAATTCACCAGGAATTGATCTAAAAATTACTCCATAAATTCTGTCATAAATTCATCCAAGAATTTCTCTATGAAATCCTTCAGGGATCCCTTCAAAAATTCTTCAAGGATTATCTCTAGGAAGACCTTTTGAAATTTTTCCAGGGATTCCTTCAGGAATTCTTCCAGATTTTCTTCCAGTAATTGCTGCAGCGATTCTTTCAGGAATTCTGCAAAGAGAATTCTTCCAGAAACTTCTTCGGGGATTTCTGCACGAATTTCTCTAAGGATTCCTCCAGGGATTTTTCAAAAATTCCCTTGAGGATTTCTTCATGAATTCCTCCAGAAATTCCTCTAGAAATTCCTCCAGGAACTTTTCAAGATTTTTACAAATTTTTACAAAAAAATCGCCCAGAGTTTCTTTAGAGATTCCTCCAGAAATTCATCCAATAACTATTTCATCAAATGATTCCTCTAGGGGATTCCTCCAGGTAAGCTTCCAGATATTCCTCCAGAAATTCTCACAGAAATATCTCCAGGAATTCCTCTAGGATTTAGTCTAGGAATTGCTCCAGGAACTCCTGCAGGAAAATCTCCAGGTAATGCCCCAGGAATTTCTTCAGGAGTTGATACAAAAATTGCTCCTGAACATTCTTCAGAAATTATGTCAGCAATTTCTCCAGGAATTTCTCCAGAAAATCCTTTAGGAATTTCTCCAGAAAATCCTTTAGGAATTTCTTCAAAAATTCTTGCAGGAAATTCTCCAGGAATACCTTAAGGATTTTTTAGGGAAACCTTCAGGCATTTCTCCAGCAATTACTCCAAATATTGTTTCAAGAATTGTTTGAATGATTCCTCCTGGGATTTCTCCATGAATTTCTCCAGGGCGTTTCTCAAGAATTCCTCCAGGAAATCCTTCGAAGATTCCTCCAAGAAATACTTCAAAGATTCATCCAGGAAATCGTTCAGAAATTCCTCTAAGAATCTTCTAGGGATTTCTTCAGAAATCCTTCCAGGATTTTTTTCCAGGGATACTTTCAGGAATTCCTCTAGAAATTCCTCTAGGAGTTGCTTCAGGAATTCCTCCTGGGATTTCTCAAATTTCTCTAAGGATTTCACTAGGCATTAGTTCAGTAATTCCTTCGAAAATTACTCCAGGAATCCCTTCAGTAGTTCCTCTAGAAAATCCTTCAGGAATTTCTCAAGGGATTTTTTCAGAAAAACAAATTTTCCAGATTTCCTTTAGAGATATCTCCAAAAATTCATCCAATAATTCTTTCAAGAATTTCTCTAGAGATTCATCCAGAAATTCCTTCAAGGATTCCTCCAACACTTCTCACAGGAATTCATCTAGGAATTCCTCCAGGCATTCCTTCAGGATTTTATCAAGGAATTTCTCCAGGAACTCCTGCGGGAATAACTCCAGGAATTTCTTCAGGAATTCTTCCAGGAAATGCTCCTGGACATCTTGCAGATTTCAGATTTTTCCAGAGATTCTTCCGGGAAATTCTTCGAAAATATATCCAGGAAATCCTCCAGAAATTCCTCTTAGGATTCTTCCAGGAAATCCTTCCGAAATTTCTCAAGGGATTTTTCTAGAAATTTCTCCAGAAATTCCTTCCAGAATTCCTCTGGATATTTCACCAGGAGTTGCTCTAAGAGCTCCATCAGGTATTTATCCAGGAATTGCTACTGGGTCTCATCCAAGAATTCCTCAGGTGGTTATGCCAGGAATTCATTTAAAAGTTGCTCCATGCATTCCTTCAGGATTCTCTCTAGAGATTTTTTCAGGAATTGCTTCAGACATTCCTCCAGGAATTCCTTCATTACTCCAAGAATTTCTTCAGAGGTTCCTTCAGTAATTCCTCCAAGACTTTCTCTAGGAATTTCTTAAGAGATTTCTTCAAAAACTTTTCTAGGGATCCCTCCCATAATTCTTTCAGGATTTTTTAAGAAATTACTCCAAGGAACCCTCATGAACTTTATATAGGATTTCTTCTAGGAATTCCTTAAGAGATTTCTTCAGAAATTTCTCGAAGGACTCCCCCCAGAGTTTATCCAATAATTCCTCTTGATATAGTTTTAGATAATACTCCAGGGATTCCTTCGGAAATTCTTACGGCATTTTTCCTGGAAGTCTTCCAGGGATTGCACGTGGAATTCTACAAGTGATATCTTCAGAAATTCCTCTCAGGTTCTTTTCAAAAATGTAGTAAGAAGTTCCTTCAGAAATTTCAGAAAATCTTCAGTCATCTTTTACAGGGATGTACCCACGAATTTCTCCAGGATTGTTTGATATTTTTTTTATTATTTCAACAATTTCTGGAGGAATTTATGCAGCGAATAGTATTGGAAGATAATTTAATAAAGATGCATACAAGAACCAGGAAATTATCCAAGGATTCTTTCAGTAATCCCTCCAGCAGTTTCTTCAGAAGTTTACTCAGCGATTCCATTAGTAATGCTTTCAATAAGCGAGACTATAAGTCCTCCAGGGAATCTTCCAAGCAACACACATGCCACAAAAAAGTCACGGCAGGGCAGGTTTTAGATTATGCAGAAATCACAGTGACTTACTATAAACATCTAGACACTTACATGCTAAAAGTGCTTTCATACATTTCTCCAGGGAATCCTTCAGGAATTCACCCAGGAAAGAATCTTTCGGAATTCTTCCATGAATTCATCCCGAAATTTCTCTCAAAAATGCAGCAGGAAATTCTTCTCAAATTCTTCCAAACATTTTTCTTTGAATAAACTCTAGGATTTTTAAATTCTTCTAAGGATCCTTCTGGAAATACGTTCATTGACATTTCTTTAAGATTATGCTCTGACATTAGTGTATGCAGTATATGGGTATATAATACCACCTTTAGAGAGATTCCAGCAAGGATGTACTCGGAACAATTAGACTGAAGGTTATTTCAAAATAATTATACAAAGAGGATGCTGCTACGAACGTTGTGTTTTCACCAAAAATAAAACAAAATCTGTATTTTACGTAATTTTGTGAAGATATTGTAGTTCTAACAGTTCCTCATTCTCACAATCATTCTGAGATTGTATTCTTATGTACTTGATTATTTTCATGCAAAAAAGCAATAAGGTTGTCACGATCAATGCTGAGCTCGACCTTAAAATACATTTATCTTGCATTATACCAGTGGTTTTCAACCAGGGGGGAATTCCCCCATAGGGGGGAATTTCGTTCTTTCATGCGGGGAATTGCCAATTCAAGAATATTATCTTATGAATTTATCTAAAGAACAAAAAAAAATTTTCAACATTGAAAATTTTCAGTGTATCGTGAATCATCGTCGTCAAAATGTAAGTGTATACTCTCAGAAAAAATCATGTAAATTTAAGTTCACTTGAATGCACATAAAAGGAGCGGCCCGTTTGACACTAATTTACGTCTTCTATCACAAATGAAGTCGAGCTAGCAACCGCTAGAGCTGAAGCGAGAGATAAAACATGTGGAAGTAAAACCCTGTACTTCACGTAATTTTTTGAAGATTTTGTAGTTTTCAAGAATCATACTTATCATGCGCATGTGATTGTTTAAAAAAAAATACACAGGGGTTGTCGCGATGAATGTTGAGTTCCAACCACAAATACAAACTTCCTGTATTATACGTAAAATTGTGAAAACTGTGCAGTTTTTATGATTCATACTTCTCCCTATCTCTATGGAAATATATTCTTATGTATGTATGTGATTGTTTTGAAGCAATGAGAGACATGGATTGTTGCGACGGACGTGAAGTGTAAAACTAAAAATACAAATTTCCAGTATTTCACGTAATTTTGTGTTTTTTTTTTAGTTCCTAAGATTTACACATTTCACATTCGAATTTGAAAAAGTATTCTTATGCACATATGATTATTCTCAAGCAATAAAACACAGGGGTTGTTACGGCAAATGTGAAATTCGAACCGAATATACTTATTTTCTGTATTATACGTAATTTTGTGAGGATTTTGTATTTTTTTTACGATTCACACTTCTCACTTTCGCATTGAAAAATATTCCTATGTACACGTGATTATTTTCAAGCAATAAAACACTAGGGTTGTCGCGATGAATACAAAGTTCAAATCGAATATACAAATTTCCTGTATTATACGTGATTTTGTGAAAATGTTGTAGTTCCTAAGATACACACTATTCACAATCGTTCGGAAAAAGTTTTCTCATGAACACGTGATTGTTTTCAAGCAATAAAACACAGGGGTTGTCGCGATGAATAGAAAGTTCAAACCGAATATACAAATTTTCTGTATTGTACGTAGTTTTGTGAAGATTTTGTAGTTTTTATGATTCACACTTGTCCCCATTTATCTGTAAATGTATTCTTATGTACACGTGATTATTTTCAAGCAATATAACATGAAGATTGTCGCAATGGACGTAAAGTTCAAACTAAAAACACGAATTTTCTGTATTATACGTGATTTTATGAAAATTTTGTAGCTTCTAAGATTTACACTTTTCACAATCATTTGAAAAAAGATTTCTCGTGTGCACGTGATTGGTTTCAAGCAATAAAACACAGGAGTTGTCGCGATGAATACAAAGTTCAAATCGAATATACAAATTTTCTGTATTGTACGTAATTTTGTGAAGATTTTGTAGTTTTTATGATTCACACTTGTCCCCATTTATCTGTAGATGTATTCTTATGTACACGCGATTATTTTCAAGCAATATAACATGGGGATTGTCGCGATGAACGTAAAATTCAAACTGAAAATAAAAATTCCCTGTATTATACGTAATTTTATGAAAATTTTGTAGTTTCTGAGATTCATACTTTTCACAATCGTTTGGAAAAAGATTTCTCATGTGCACGTGATTGGTTTCAAGCAATAAAACACAGGGGTTGTCGCGATGAATACAAAGTTCAAATCGAATATACAAATTTTCTGTATTATACGTAATTTTGTGAAGATTTTATAGTCTTAAATAATGAGTATCTCCATATATTTCTTTGCAATAATTTTGCTTTATTAATATGGGCAATTCAACATTAAAATATGCGTGGAAACTAATTTATATTCGGAATGGCTCCAGAAAAACAGCATTTTTAAGGTACTTGCTCCGAGTTTTTGAGTACTCAAAAATAGAACTTTGGTCAAATCCATAGTTTGAAAATTTTATATTCATCTAGAAGGCTGGGAAAATTCATAGCTTCAAAAATTTTGCAAATCGGATGAAAAACGGCTGAGTTATATCAAGTTGAAATTACCGTTCCCACTGTTTGGGAGGCATGGCAGTGGGAGTGTTAACATACAAAATTTTCATGTCATGACGTAACCGATTGAGCTGAAACTTCGTCATTGGGGAAAATTATATCACATAGGGTCTTGTACCATTTGGGCAGGTGTACCTATTTTGGGCACTTGCCGCTATAACTAAGTCAATTTCAAACCGATTGATTTGAATTTTTTATAGATTTAGATACTTTACGTACCTAAATCTATACAAAAAATCAAATCAATCGATTTGAAATTGACTTAGTTATATCGGCAAGTGTCCAAAATAGGTACACCTGCCCAAATGGTACAATACCCTATTCCAAATACATATACTTAATAACTTGAGCTTGAGCTTGATTGACCGCCCGCAGTTGCTATTCCAGTATCGCCAGATCAGCTACACTCACACAAGGAACCAATGTGATAGCTGCTTGGGACTAACTGGCATCTTCAGTGAGTGAGCGTTGGTGGTCTTGTAATTTTAGGCGACGCTTGCCCACAGCAGGCCGTTGAATCCTCTGCGCCTGCACAAGGTCATGCGGATGTTGGTGGGAAATGTTTTGCCTTTCTCGTACACTAAGTGTACTGGAAAGGCTATATGTTCACTCCAAAAACGACTTTTTGATAGAAGGCTCGGAGGGTCAAGTCACATATACCAATCAACCCAGCTCGACGAATTGAGGTGATGTCTGTGTGTGTGTATGTGTGTGTGTATGTGTGTGTGTGTGTATGTGTGTGTACAAATAAACTCACATCACTTTTTGGCAGTAAACCTCAACCGATTTTAATGACCGACGGTTCATTCGACGCGGAATCTGGTCCCATTGTTTCCTATTGAAAATGGTTCGGATCGGTCCAGCCGTTTCGGAGTTATGGCCATTTACGTGTTCCGGACTAGTACCCTTGGAAGGGGCCATACATAGAAATGTAACAAACACATACATGCGATACATCAAATTGCGGCATTTTGGATAACCTGATGAACAGTCAGCAAGAAAACAGTCTCAGACCATATCTGAACCGGTAGTGTTCCGGAACCGGTTCCGGGAGTCCCGTCGGAAGTGGCCAAATATAAAAGTGAACCAAATCCATGCATGCGATATATCAAAGCGCGACTTTTTTGATAACCTAATGAAAGGTTGGCATAAAAAAAGACTCAGACCATATCTGAACCGGCAGTGTATCGGAACCGGTTCCGGGAGTCCCGTCGGAAGTGGCCAAATATAGAAGTGAACCAAATCTATGCATGCGACACATCAAATTGCGGCATTTTGGATAACCTGATGAACAGTCAGCAAGAAAACAGTCTCAGACCATATCTGAACCGGTAGTGTTCCGGAACCGGTTCCGGGAGTCCCGTCGGAAGTGGCCAAATATAAAAGTGAACCAAATCCATGCATGCGATATATCAAAGCGCGACTTTTTTGATAACCTAATGAAAGGTTGGCATAAAAAAAGACTCAGACCATATCTGAACCGGCAGTGTATCGGAACCGGTTCCGGGAGTCCCGTCGGAAGTGGCCAAATATAGAAGTGAACCAAATCCATGCATGCGACACATCAAATTGCGGCATTTTGGATAACCTGATGAACAGTCAGCAAGAAAACAGTCTCAGACCATATATGAACCGGTAGTGTCCCGGAACCGGTTCCGGGAGTCCCGCAGGAAGTGGCTAAATATAAAAGTGAACCAAATCCATGCATGCGATATATCAAAGCGCGACTTTTTTGATAACCTAATGAAAGGTTGGCATAAAAAAAGACTCAGACCATATCTGAACCGGCAGTGTATCGGAACCGGTTCCGGATGTCCCGCTGGAAGTGGTCATATATAAAAGTGATCCAAACCCATGCCTGCGGCACATCAAACTACGGTATTTTCGATAACCTGATGAGCAGTTAGCAAGAAAACAGTCTCAGACCTTATATGAACCGGTAGTGTTTCAGAACCGGTTCCGGGTGTTCCGCCGGAAGTGGCCGTATTTAAAAGTTGACAAAACTCTTGCATGCGGCAAATCAAATCACGGCTTTTTCGACAACTTGATGAGCGGTTGTTGAGGAAGTAGGCTAAGACCACATTATGGACTGTCACTAGTGCCGAAACTAGTTCCCTCCGAAAGAGGCTAAATATAAAATTGAACCAAACCCATGGATTTTTTGATAACCTAATAAACTTTAGCAAGCAAATAGGCTCAGACTATTTAAGAGACTATCGGTAGTGTTTCGCAACCGGCTCCGGGCCGGAAGTGACACCAAACCCATGCATGCGATACCTCAAATCACGGCTTTTTAGGTAACATAATGAACAGTTGCAAGAAAATAGACGCAAGCCCTATCAGTGTGTTACGGAACTGATTACGGGTGTCTCGCCAGAAATGATCAAATGTAAAAGAGAACCAATACATGCGACATATCGATGACTTATTCAGTAACAAGATAAACGGTTAACCAACAAATAATCTCAGGCCGTATTTGGAAGAACCGGTAGTGTTCCAGAACTGGTGACAAGACCAGTAACGCGTCGGAAGTGGTAAAATATAGAAAGGAACTAAACCATAGCGGCGTTTTTGATAATCTGATGAACGGTCAACAAGAAAATAGTCTCAGGCCACAGTAGTTCGGAATCGGTTGCGGGTGTGATTTGATAGAAGTGAACCAAAACCATGCATGCGATACATAAAATCGCGGCATTTTCAAAAATTTGCCGAACGGTTAGCAAGAAAATAGCCTCAAATCACATCAATTTCTGGCTTTTCAGGTCACGTGATGAACAGTTGACAAAAACATAGTCTAAGACCATATTTGAGACAACAGGAATCAGTTCCAGGTGTCCCGCCGGAAATAGTCAAACGTAAAATTTAACAAAACCCATGCAAGCTGCACATCAAATAGCGGATTTATAAAGGTTAACAAAATAAATGTCAAAGCGATAAATCAAATTGTGGCTTTTTTGATAGCATGTAAACGTTGGGTAAGATTATAAATGAAGAAATGATCAAAGTCTTCATATATGCGAGAGAACGAAATCGTGACCAAAGCGATCTCTTCAAATCACACCATTTCAGATTCCTGCGGTGTAAATGTATAGTAGGATGGATCAACGTTTTATATAAAAATATAATTTAATCGCATCAACCTTATACAGTTTTTCAATCTCCAATCTCCTTATGCTTCTAAAATTACTGCTCACAATTTGGGTGCGGCTGGTTGAGCCCTCACTCTTCTCATTGCGATTGAAATTTGAATGGAAAATCTACGTTTTCTGCATTTTCCTCGTAGGAAGGTCAAATTTTACATGAATCGTGTTACCAATGCACTAAGGGCCAGAATCGCAATCTAGCGGAACTAAATTATTTAATCCAAAACGAAGCATTTCCGACACATGGTGTCTTCGACAAAGTTGTTTGACATCAGCAGGGGCATCTATTGCTAAGAACGTCGTAGTTCGCAACTCGTCCGCATAGGTGGCGCCACCATCTAACTTCTTTGTTTTACGTCCTAGAGACTTGGCGTCTTCGGCAAAGTTGTTTATTTTGGCAAAATAAACAACTCTCCCTCAGACGTCAAAATTCCACAGCCTACTGTTTACGAGTTATTTAAAAAATAAAAACCAATCAATGAAAAACTGTTTTTTAAGCTTATTTTGACATTTTTACTAGAAACCATGTGAGTTTTATTTTTTTCCTAATCCATATATGTCAAACCAAACACATTGTACGGGAATATGTTGAATATATATATTGCAATGATAATAAAATATAGCCTAAAGTGTGCTGAAATAAACATTGGCGAAGATCACAAAGTGATCTGTGATTGTGAATAAAGTTAACCTTCTTCAAGCATTAGCTCACCCCGCTGCCGTAGTGGATGGAATGGAGTCACAATGACCCCAATACACGACTAGGGTTAAGGTGGTCAAGCAGTCAACTGAGAGGTCTGATCTTTTTCTGCTCTGTTTTGTTGTTGAACATATTATTGGAATATGTATCATCAATAAGTTTCGAAAATCGATGATGGCTTTGTTAAAATTGTTGCTAGTGTAAAGTGTTTTCAGGATTCAGGATCATTTTGGCTAACGTCGAAGAAAAGTTTATGAGTACATATTCGACGAGAAAGGCACTATCACCACTAGGTGGATTAATCTGGTTTTTTTCTTTATTTTTGGGCACATGGATCATGCATTGGTACAAGGATACCAGGCGTAATGCGATAGATTGTGTGAAGATTACTGTGAAGCGGCACAGTCCGCTTGGTTGCATAACTTGTAGGCGTTATATGATAGATTGACACTGTGCTGTGATGAAAGTTGGAAGGAAGTGAAACGGCTTCTGGTTCTAGCGATCGCACATTGGAGTAAATCACATCAAAACCTGATCATAAGTGGAAAAACTCAAAATGAAGTAATTGTGTTTTCCGTTGTGTTTTTGCCAAGTGTAGTCATCGTGTAATCGTTTGACAGCTAAGCAGGGTACAAATGTTTTGTTTACGCTTATCAGAAGAGGTTAAGTGAAGCTGAAGTTTAGCCGTTTTCTTTGATATAACTCACAGCGCGTGCTAGTTTTGACCGTACAAAGTGAATGAAATTGATAGTCAATCAATTCAACAATGTAGTTTGTTAAATAAGGTTAATGTTGTTATTCTGTTAATTTGAAACCCAAACAAATTGACGTTGAATTTACATACAATATATGAAAATATTGAAAAAAATATTTGATGGAATCCTTTACCGTACATTCAAAATGAAATAAGTTGATTTTCCGGCTGTTTCCGGAAAATCTGCGTTTAGTGTATGATAAAACTATTGTTTCTCTTTCAAATGCAGAAAGAAAACCTTCCGGATGTTTCCGATTTCAAAAGTTGCAACACTTTGAAAAAATCGTGATAATTATATTATTATATGATATTATTTGCCTTAAAACACTATTTTGCCCTCTGAACGTATTTTTGCTGAAAACTAGATCTCAACAGCTTTCAAGCAAAATAAAGAAGTTTAAAATCGGTCAACTGGTTCAAAAGTTGTGATTTTTTGAAAAATTTTAGTTTCGAAAAATCTTGACTTTTACAATCATAAAATTGGTCACCCTAATGACGAAATAAAAAAATACGAAAACTATGAAATATGTTTCATTACTAATTTGGGTTGCATTTGGGTTGTGAAAATGCGTCAAAATAATTTTGATCAGTTTTGATGTACTAGGTGCTCCACTGTGGATCGCTACGAACATACGAATATACATGAGATGTATATGTAGGAGAGAGAGAGTGAGAGAGAAAGTAGATAGAAAGATACAAAGTATGAGGAAAGGGACGAGCCAGGGATTGAACCCAGGACCTTCTGCATACAATAAAATTATTGTATTCCTTCTGCAGCCGGCTGCCGGAAGACTTACCAACCCAAAACTTAGCTCGCATCACTTACCAAACCAATGTGATTCTAGAACTATGTAACTATCTACCCTCTCCCATTAACAAACTTCCTTCCTGTGACAACCGTGGAAATGTGGAGATACACAGTCTTTAGTAGCTAGGGGTGTCATACTAACATTCCTTCCCTTTCCCGATGACTGCAAAGACGTGACCGGCGGTTCTGAACTCTCGGAAGTGCACATTGTGGTTGGAAAGCTACATCCAGTCAGTAACGGAGTAGCAAGAGTAGTAGAAAATCCTCCAGGAGTTCTTCCAGAAATTCTTCAGGATTTTTTTCCTAAAATTCTGAAAATTCTGCGAGAAATTTCAACAAAAATGTGTTTAGGGCTTTGTCCAGCAATTACCCGTAAAATTCTTTTTTCACGCGGTTTCTGAATTTTGAACTGAGTTTTTTTTTACACGGTACGTATCTCCCGCGTAAAAAAACCCTGACTGTAATTATTCCAGCAATTCTTCTAGTAATTTTCCAGAGGATTTTTTATACGAATTACTGTGGAGTATTTTCCAGAAGTTCTTCTGAGAAATATTATCAGGAGTTCTTCCAAATTTGTTTCCAAAAGTTCCTCCAGAAGCACTTATCGATGTTCGTCCGGCAATTCAAATAGTACATAATTTCATGGAAGATCTTCCAAGACTTCCCAGATTTTTTTTTTGGGAGTTTCAAGTTCAACAAAATTTTCCCAGCTTTCACCAGGAATTTATACTGGATTTCCTCCTGGAATTTTCGCGAGAATTTTTTGAATTATTTTTCTGAGACTTCATTTAGAAATTCTTGTATTAGTTCCTCTGATAAGTTGTAAGGAGTTTTTTTTTTTTTAATTCCTCTAAGCAATCATGTAGGATTGACCATTCCTCCCTTCGGGATATTTTTTAAAGATTTTGAGAAATTTTTTTTCTGGAATTCTTTAGAATGGTTTTGTTTGATCAGAAATGTTTTCCGAAATTTCGCCAAGATAAATACCATCAATTCCTTGCATAACTCCTCGAGCAATTACTTTAAGAGGTTCTTTGGAAGTTACTCTAAGGATTTCTTCAAAGCCTCCTTCATGGGTTTCTTTGGGATTTTAAACAATCCTTTCTAATCTTTCTAATGAAGCTTTCCAATGATTCTACCAGGAAATTCTACAAATCACTGAATATTTCTTAAATTTTTATCCAATGATTGCTCCATATTTTTTTCAAGTTTTTCCTCTCGAAATTTCTCCAATTCATGCAAGAGTTTTCCAGGAACTTCTTCAAGTATCCCTGTAGTATTTTTACGATGCATTGCTCCAGAAATTAATTGCTTTTGCGTGCGGAATACAACACATTTTTTTCCTAGAACTTACTGCATAACTTCATACAAGAATTCATACCAAAGATTCTTTAATTCCAAAGATTCTTAAATTGATTACTTCAGATTCTAGATTTTTTCAACCGGGCATTCTTCTTGTATTTCCTCTAGAACTCTTCCAACAATTCCTTTATAAATTTCTCCAATTACTGTAACATGAATTACTCCACAAATTTTTCCAAGGATTCCTCCAGAAATTGCTCTAATCGCCGCTTTCAATACTTCCTCCAAGAGTTCTTCCAAGTTTTTCTTCGAGGAAACTTCCAGAAGTTAATCAAGAATCTCTGTAGAAATACTTCTGAAGATCCTTCCTAAAAGGTCTCCCAAAGACACTTCTAAGAGAACCTTGAAAGTATTTTCGGAGCAATGCTAAGAAGAATTTGAAAAAAAATGCAAAAGAATCCTTGCGCGGTATCCTTATATGAATTTCGCTTGAAATGATTTCGGGATAAATCTTTGGAAGAAATTCCGGAATAATCTAGAGTTCCTGGAAAAAATTTAAAAAAAAAGTCCTTGAAAGAAATTCTGGAGAAATCTTTGGAAGAATTGTTTAAAAAAGGTCATTGCAAGGTTTACTTGAAAAACCCTTACGACCTGAAAAAAAAATGTATGAATCTTTGGAATAATGTACTGAAAAAACTTTAAATTAAAAGGTACAAAATGTTGCTATTTGACAAATTGAAAGATGAAATTTGTGAAAAATCGCGTTCTGGTGGAGTTCGAACCTACGACTCGCTAGACCGGCGTTTTAAGCAATCTCCACATAAAACTCCTGGAGATATCTTCAAAAGGAACTTCTGGAGAAATCCCAAGAAGGAACTCCAGGATTATTTCCCAGAAGTTACTTAAAGAAAAAATCCCAGATGCAGATGAAAGTTCTGAAGGGATCCCCGAACAAATCTCCTAATGAATACTGAAAGAACATTTTGGAAATCACCAAAATGAACTCCAGGAGGGATTTTCAAAATTCCTGTAAAAAAATGCAGACGAAATTTCCAGCGATATCTCCGGAGCAGTGAAGAGAATTGTCAGACAAAAGAGGCACAAAACAAGCAACAAAGAAGACGCGGCGATTATCCCAACTGGTAACAGATAACGATATGATCTCGAATTTTTTTGTTGCAGACAAAACGGAAGCTGAATTTGTTGCGTACTTTTCAACTCGTGAATAATCAATTATTACTAACCCAAAATCGAAACTTTTTGATGATACATCTTCAGCAGCGTTGCAGTGTTTACTGAATAGAAATTACCGCTCGAAAATCACAATGCAAGGCTTAAAGCCTAAACTCGTGGTGCACGATCTTTTTCCTATTCTGTTCAAGTTGGGACAAACCTATGTCACATTGGGTAGAATGTCGCAACAAATTCAGTTTGCGACATTGTCGTCATTGTTGCGCGATGGTCAAATTTTGATTCACTGCTCCGGAGTGAATTCTTGGAGAAAACCATAGAGAATCCTTAGAAGGAACATCTGGAGAAACTCCAGACTGAAGACAACTTTTCTGGCAGTGTCCGCATCAAAACAAAGGAGCCACCGTATATGGGCTTTAACATTGTGCTAACAGCAGTCGAGTAATGTCAAACACACAAGGCTACCGTGGCGCAATCTGTTCATTTTATAGCGGCCGTTTCAGTTATTTCAATGGTCCATTCCCAAACGAATCTCCTGGAAAATCGTCAAACGGTATTTCTGGACGATTTTTCCGAGCTCGGAAAAGATTCAGTACATGGAACTCCTGGAGGAGTCCCCAGAAAGAACTCATAGAATATGTTTTGCAGGTATCCCTAGATGAAACTCTTAAAGGAATCCCTGAAGGAATCCCCAGAAGGGAACAATCCACAGAAGGAATTCCTGGAGGAATTCCCAAGAGAAACTCCTAGAGGAATACCCATAAGGATCTCCTGGAAGTCTCCAGAGAGAGCTCCTGAAGAATTTTTCAGAGGAACGCATAAAAGAATTTCTCCTGGAGTTCACAATTTCCTTCCTAGGAAACCTCCAGATTTTTTTTGTGAGGAAACCAGCAATTTCTATCGAGGAATCCTCCAGCAGTTTTATTCAACTTTTCTCTGACATTTTTTTACCAGCAATACCTTCCACGAAACTTGGTGTATATCAGTGGAGTACACTCATCTGCTGGAGGTCTTCAGCAATAGATGCCTGCGGTATATAATTCATGCATGGTGGCCTCACTATTAGATCTCCAACGTGGAGCTTCATCGTCGATGTCATCAAAAACCGATCTGCTAGCAAGTGTTAGATTGGAAGGAACCCAGCAGGATATCGCAGCAGAGGCAGACCCAGAGGCTCATGGCAGCGTAGCGCCAACAACGAAATAAATCAAGTTGACAAAAATTTAGACCTGGTCACAGGTCAAGGCGATGGCAGGCAATCGCCCAGGAAGGAGATCTTTCAATTTGGTCCTCTGTACCACCGTGGCTGTACAGGACTGAAAGTAAGTAATAACTTCCACGAAAACCTTCAGCAATTCATCCGGAGAATCCTGCATGTTTACAATCAATTCCAGGGAATCCTGAAGCTTTCCTGCCAGGGATACTCACCAACAATCCTGGGGATGGGTCTACCAATCCTTTTCGAAAAATCCTCTAGCAGCTCCACCCGAGAGTATGCAGTTAATTTCAGTATCAGCCACACACGTTCAAGCTGCACGTATAGAGCGTCCTTGTCATTATCAGCGTTTTCAGAGTGTGTGCTGTGCGCGTTGATTACGACCCTTGCCACCAACCAATCACGTGCTTATTCGCGTATGTTACCGCAGCTCTGCAGCTTATCTCTAAACGTTGGCACTATGGATCCTGTCCAACACCTCCAGTAGCGCTACGTTACCAAACTCGCGGCGAGTATGCGGCGGGTGCTCCCTATGAAGTTCAGAGATCGGTAGTTCTACGTACCGAATTTCCAATCTCAAGTTCTTTTGTTCGGTGTGGCCATTGCCGTTGGTCTCATTTCGTATTATTCTGTTGCTGAAGTAACAGGGTTGGTGGAGCGGACCTGGTGTGATGGTTAGAACTCTTGACCATCACGCCGAGGACCTGGGATCGAATCCCACTCCCGATAAACTCGCAAAATGTGAGTTCTTCCTTCGGAAGGGAAGTAAAGCGTTGGTCCCGAGATGAACTAGCCTAGGGCTAAAAATCTCGTTAATACAGATAAAAAAAAACAGGGTTGCGGAAGCAAAACTTCCTTGCCTGTCAGCCTACGACCAAAGATACCACCGGGATATGTTACCTGATCTTACCTAAGGTTGCTCGCAACCAGGCCGGTGCCACGTGGAGGTAGACATAGGAGTTGCTGGGCAGAGCCTAGCGACGGTGCCCCCACAGACTAGCTAGTGGATCTCAATAGGATCTGAATTACGCAAAATGACCAGCCTCTACCGTGCCAAACTCATAAATTCTAAAAATCTGAAATGTCTTCGTTGGAAAAAATGTGCTTCGCGAGTCTAAGGCTTCAGCCAACTATTCTAAATTATGGACCTATGTGCCACTGTTACTATAGCTTGAGCTGGTCTGTTCTATTCAACAGTTTTGAACAATCGCTTTTAAAATCAAGCGTATGTTATTTGACTGTTTATAAGCATACGATGCCAAATTCAAACGTTTACCCTAACTCTTTGTTTCTCTAGTTTTACTAGGGCAACACAATCACCCCACCACAGATGACATTTTTCAATTTGATTTTTCTGGTGCGGCTTCAGGCTATCGGTCGGCGATGGGCAACATATTCTAGCAGGCAAAGATAGAATCATGCCAGAATTAATTTCTGGGAAACGATGACACTCTCGGCATGGAATAAAAGAAAAAAAAGAGCATTTATGAGTTGGATGAATGAAAACGATGAAATCACCCGAAGTTTATGATAACAAATGTAAATAGTGGATGTTGATAACGAAGAATTTACCGTTTCATATGACAGACATTCACAGTTTGTGTGATCGATTGACATTCAACAAAGGTAGCTTAATAAAACCTTTCATTGTACTCTTAACACAGCTAAGTTATTTATGAATTATGCGTCATACCTTTTTTACTCCAAACAAAAATATCAATTACAAAACATAATTTTCTTCAAAGCGGAAGTCTTTGTACTTGAGCAAAACAGCACTTTTTCATGCGCAAAATACCACGCGCTAAATCAAGCGATTAAAACACGATAAGAGCCTGGGTAATGAGGCGGGAAACTGTTTGCAACAATTTTCCGCCCGCGCTCACGCCAGCAATATTTTTCTCGAGTGGAAGGAAAACTTTGGAACGCCAACGTGAGTCTTTCCGTTGTTGCCACTTTCAGGAGAAAAAAAGTAGTACCTCACATCTCCATAATCTTCAGGCAGCCGCATTCACTGACTGGGTGATTAATCGTCTTCCGTCTCCGGTGAAAGCGCGACGTTGTTTTATGAACTTAATAAGAGCAGCATCTTTGCATTCGCGAGCATCATCATCCGCGATGCGGCTGGATGGTGCGAGCAGCGTTCGGCAAAATGCGGTTTTGTGTAAATTACTGTTTGCGAAACAATTTGTGTTCAGCCAAAATCGTGCGCGATGCTTTGCTGCCAAGTGCTGCTTTTAAGAAACAGGTACGGTAGAGTGTGGTGTCTTTGGTAAGGCGAATAATTTCACCTATTGAAAAATCCTCGAATCAATTAGTTCATCATCGGATTGCTTTTGAACAACTATCTCGAAGGCGAAATTTTGAGTAAAATTTGTAAGACACTGTGGTAACACTTCATCATGCTAAAACTTTGAACAGTTAAAATTTTGAATAAAAAGAAGAAAAAATGAAAAAAATCCTAAAAAACTCAAATTTTAAATGATTTTGGAAAAAAAAGTTATATGTACAAGCTTATTCAAAAATCTATTTGACAAAGATTTATGCTAGAGTACGTCCATAAATTACGGTACGCTTAGACATGTGCGCCGACTATATTTTGCTCGGCGGCGGCGTGAGGGCTATTTCTGACCAGCGGCGGCGGCGTCATCGGCGTCACGCCGGTGGCAGCTTTCGGCGGCGGCGGCGGCGGCGTGAATCGGCGTGACCAAAATTTGATCATAATTTCAATATTGGCAAACCGAAGAAGTTGTCATTACGCTCTAGAATTTGGAGTCTGAGCTTTTTCATGACCATTGATGACATAAACTATTATTATAGAATGAATAGCTTTTTTATTTCTGTTCGCGCCCGTAACTACGTGATTAGTCCTATTGCGACATTTTTTTTTACTTATTCGGGCGCCACATCCCAAGAAACAGAACAAGTTGAATAACAGTTTCTTAAACTAAAGTTTGCTCAAGAGTTTTGTTTGTTCATCTCAGCAAACATTTTAGCTGTACAGGAGAGCTAAAATGTTTGTTGGGATCAGCATAAATGAGCTGAAATGATTTGAACATTTTTGTTTTCAGGTTGTTTACATTTTTCAAATTTTTAACTGCCTTAATACTACCGTCAAGGCACCATTCATCGTGGATTTAAGAGGATTCGGGGCAAATAAGGGCTGTCATTTGACACCAGTCTTATAAACATTGTTGGTGCCGCTTTTAATTGCCTTCATTATAGGTTAAAATTAAAGCAATGTCCACAGAAATAGAAAATTTTTCACAAAATTTGATGATATAGTACAATTAGTAAAGGGTAGCAGGGTCGCCTAATTCCGTGGTAGGTTACCATTCACCGTGTATGAGAAATTTTATTCTACTTTGTTTAAAAATGATCAAAACAACCCAGCCAAGGGAATTTTCTTCGTTTAAATTCATTTCAAGTAATAACTTGCAAGATTTTATTAGAAAAACGGATGTTCAAATTTTCGATTATTTCCAGATATATGGGACAATATGGGGCACGGTGAATGGAGACCATTGATTTTTAGGGTACCCATTTACCGTGCCTTTTTGTTTCAATTAAAAAGTACGAGTAATCGTACTTTCTTGTTAAACTTACTTCGATAATGCAAAATACATACCTGATATGTGAATTTAATTTCTTCTTGGTGGAATAAAAACGTTACTACATTTAGTTTATCGCTTAAATCACCTTAGCGCAGTTTTCGTTTTTTTACTATGAATGCAGTGAACGAGCAGAAACCCGCTTCATGTAAACACACTTTAGTGTCAAAATGATACTTTTAAATGTTTCTAATGAGCGTTTTGACATGGTGACAATACATTTGTGTTGTATTGGTGAAATTGAAGGGAAATTGTCATATCATTCAATCATAATATGGAAATGATGAAAAAATATTCGTAGGCACACGGTGAATGGAGCCCCCCCGGTGAATGGCGCCTTGACGGTATATAAGTTTAGAAAGCCGAAGTACTCGCGGCTGTTTCAAGGTTAGGAATAACAAATATTTATAATTGGAAAGAAATATTGAGACATTACCGGTATCCTTAGTGTAATTAATGTTGCGTTACTCCATTGCAAATGAAGGGCAACTAAATATTGGTTTTGCTACAGTTTTTTGTTATGTTTTTTCAGAATCTTCAGAAGCTATCAAACTTGATAATTAAGTCACACTATTTACACTAAGGAATCCCCGAATGATATCAGGGAGGAATCTCAAAAGGAATCCTAGGAGGAGCCTGAACGAAACTACTGAAGAAATACATGAAGAAAACTCTGGACTAATATCTGCAAGAACTTCTGTATGAAACCCTGAAGAAACTTCTGCAGGAATCTGTGGCGGTTCATAAAAATTTCTTTAAGAGATCTCTGCAAAAAATTCTGAAGAAACCTCTGATAAAAGTTTTCGGGGAAATTCAGAAGGAAATCCAGGACGAATCTTCGAAAGAAATTCCAGGAGGATTCTCCAAATGAATTCTAGCAGGAATCCCAAGGGAATTATAGCAGAAATTTCCAAAGGAATTCCAGGAGGAATCCCTGACGGAATTCTAGCGGGAATTTTGAGTAAGAATCTCCAAAGGATTTCTAGGAGGAATCAACGAAAAATATCGAGAAAGAATCTCTGAAGGAATTCCAGCAGAAACTCCTGAGAGAATACTAGGAGGAATTTACGAAAGAATTCCTTGAGGAATCCTCGAAGGAATTTCTGGAGGAATCCCATAAGGGAACTCCGAAAGAATTCTAGGAAGAGTTCCCGAAGAAACTCTAAGACGAATCGTCGGAGGAATTCTAAGCGGAATCCCCGGAGGAATTCCGTGAGGGATCCCCGAAAGATTTGTAGCAGAAATCTCTGAAGAAGAATCACCATAGGAATTTCAAGATGGAGTCCCGAAGGAAATCCAGAAGGAACTCCTGACAAAATATCAGGAGAAATCTTCGAAGGAATTTCAGGAAGGCTCTTTGAAGGAAGAACCCCTCAAAAGAAACCCCCTAGAAGGAATCACCGAAATTACTCTAAGAGGAATCTCCGAAGGAATTCCTAGAAAAATCCCCGACAGAATTCCACGAAAAATTCTCGAAAGAATTCTAGGAAGAATCACCGAAGGAATTCCTATAAGAAGGAGAACTCCCGAAGGAATTCCAGTAGGAATCTCCGAAGAAATTGAAAAGAAATCACCATGAAAAAATCCCTAAGGAATTCCAGGAGTAATCCCCGAATGAATTTTAGGAGGAATCCGCGAAAGAAGTTTAGAAATAATCCCCGAAGAAATTACAGGAGAAATCCCTGCAGAAATCCCAGAGGTCATATCCGAAGCAATTCTGGGAGAAAACTCCGAAGGAATTACAAGCGGATTCCTCAAAAAGGAAACCTCGAAGGAATTATAAGGAATCCTCATAGGAAGTGGAGGAGGAATCTCCAAAGAAATTTAAGAAGGAATCCTCGAAGGAAGAATCTTCGAATACCAGAGGAAATTCCCACAGGAATTCAAGGAGAAATCACCGAAGAAGTTCAAGAAGGAAATCCCGAAGGGATTCCAGGATAAGTGATTCCATGAGGATTTTATGAAAGAATGAAAGGAAGAATCCCCGAAGGAAATCTAACAGGAATCACCAAAGGAATTCAGGAGGAAACCGCGAAAGAATTCCATGAGAAATCCACGACGGAATATCAATAGGAATCCCCGAACATATCCCAGGAAGATTTGATGAAGGAAGTCCAGGAGTCTCCAGTTAGCTAGTGGTTAAAGTTATGGATCGCCAATCCGAAGACGGCGGGTTCGATTCCCGTTCCGGTCGGGAAAATATTCTGGACTCCCTGGGCATAGTGTATCATTGTGCTTGCCTCACAATATGCAAATTCATGGCAGGCAAAGAAAGCCCTTCAATTAATAACTGTTAAAGTGCTCAAAGAACACTAAGTTGAAGGGAGGCAGGTCAAATTTCAGCAGCAACGTAGAGCCATACAGAAGAAGAAGTCCAGAAGGAATACCCAAAGAAATTCCAGATTTTTTTTTTGAAGGAATTCGAGAAGAAACCATCGAAAAATATCCAGGAGGAGTCCTCGTAGGTATTTCATGAGAAACCCCTGAAATAATTTTAGGAGGAGTTTCCGCAGGAATTTCAAGAGAAAACCCCGAAAGAATTCCAGAAGAAATCTCCGAAAAAAATCGAAGAGGAATTCCCGTTGAAACTTCAGGAGGAATCCCCAAAGAAATTTAAGGAGAAATCCCCGAAGGAACTCTAGAAGGAATCCCCGAAGGAATTTAAGGAGGAATCTTCGAATTAATTCCAGGAGGAATTCCCGAAGAAAGCCCATGCAAAATCTTTGAAGAAGGTCCCGCAGGAATATCCAGCGGGATTCCTGAAAGAATTCCTGAAGCAATTTCTGGAGAAATCTCCGAATTAATTAAAGGAGAAAACTCTGCAGGAATCCCAGGGGGAGCCCCTAAAGGAATTCTGGGAGGAATCTCCGAAGGATTTCCAAGCGAAATATTCAAAGGATTTTCAAGAGGAATTCCCAAGGATGGGAATCTAGTGATCATGACCAGATTTCGAATGTGTCGCGGTCGAACGGTATCGCGCGATCATAGCAACAACAATAACATTTTGTCGTCAAGCATCATAACAAACTTCGGTCCGAGAAGAATGATTCGCTCGGCATGTGCGGGCGCGATGCGATCGTTATCATGAAGTCGAAATGATAAATTAGTGATTTCATTCACTTTTTGAGCATTCTTGATGATTTAACTTCCAGATATTCTTATGAACGTATCATTTCGAATCATGAATGCGGCTTACGGGTGCATAAGTGGCAAACAATGTGATGAATACAATTTATCATGACTTGTAACATGATCCGATAACGGGTCATCACGCGATAAAGCGTGCATCAGATGCTTTAATTGTTCTGTGATACGAGCACGGCGTGAGGCGTCGGCATCATGCTACTGCATGAACAAGGCTACCTTGGATTATTCGTATCCTGTATCATTTATCGCTTGAAGTGATTTTCTGCCATCCTTGGGAATTCCCATAGGAAGTCCAGGAAAAATCTTCGAAGAAATTCCATGAGGAATCACTGAAGCAAATCCCGGAAGAATCTGCGAAGTAATTCTAAGAGAAATCATTAAAGAAATTCTAGAAGGAAACTCCGGTGAAATTTCAGGAGGAATCCACGTTATTATATCAGGAGAAAGCCTCGAAAAAATTTCAGGAGGAACCTATGAAGAATGTCTAGGAGGAGTACCTGATGGAAGTCCAAAAGGAATCCCCAAAGGAATTCCAGGAGCCATTCCATAATGAATTCTAGGAGGAATCCCCGAAGGAAATCCAAGAGGAATCCCTAAATAAAGTGCAGGAGAAATTCCAGGAGGCATTTCATGAGGAATCTCCGAAAGAATTCTAAAAGGAATCACCAATGAAATTTGATGGAATATTAGAAGGAATCCCCGAAAGAATTTCAGGAGGAATCCTCGAAGGAAGTCTAGCAGGAAACCCCGTAAGAATATCTAGGAAGAATATCCGGGGGAATTCCAAGACGAATCCCCAAAAGAATTCCATAAAAAGCCAGGAGGAATCCTCGAAGGAAGTCCAGGGGAACTCCTGAAGGAAGTCTAGGAGGAAACCCCGAAGAAATTACAGGAGAAATCCCTGCAGGACTTCCAGGGGAAAGCTCGAAGGAATTCCGGTGGGAATATCCACAGGATTTCCAGACGGAATCCTCGAAGGATTTTTTGCGGATCTTTCCGGGTAGATGGAAGGATTTACAGGAGGTATTCTCTAAAGAATTCCAAAAGGAAATCCTTGAGGAATTCTTGTAGAAACTCCATGAAAGATTCCTCAAGAATATCCTGGAGATATACCTGATTATAATCCTTAGGGAATTATTGAAGGAACTCCTACAAGATTTCCAGAAGGAATTCCTGTAGAATTCCTGAATGAGCTTCTGGAGAAATCTTTGATGTAATACCTGAAAGCATCCGTGAGTCTTCCTGAAAAAAATCTCAATCTCAATCTACAATCTGAAAAAAAAAACAGGAGCGATCTCTGGAAGAACTTCTGAAAGAATTCCTAAAGAAACTTCTCGAACAATCCCCTAAGGATATCCTGAAGAAATCTTGGAAGGAACTCTTATATAGGAATCGCTGAATAAACTTCTGGGGTAATCCCTGAGTTCATCTGGTGGTATCCTTGGATCTTCGTATAAGATTATCTGTAATGATTTCTGCAGGAACTTCTGAAATTCAGCAGGAATCTCTGAAGAAACATCTGTAAGAATTCCTGTAACTTCTGGAGGAATCTGTGATGAAACTCCTGGAAAGAACTGCTGTAGGAATTTCCAATGATACTTCAGAAGGAATCCATACAGGAACTCCTGAACTAATTTCTATAGACCTCCTGCAGGAATTCCTAAAGAAACACCTGAAGATTCTTGATGGATCTTCAGGTGGCATTTATGAATCCTCCTGAAAGAATATTTGAAGGGACTTCTGGAAGGATACCTCTGAACGAACTCCCGTTAAAATAGCTTAGGGAACTTCTGAAGGAATTCCTAATGAAAACATGGAGAAATCCCTGAATCCTCCTGTAGCTATAAGGGAGACTCCTGAGCGAATTCCTGGAGAGATCTCAGAAGGAACTTCGGGAGCAATTCTTGAAGAACTCCTGAAACAATCTCTGCAAATTTTTCTTGAGGCATCCCGAAGTAATTCCAAGAGGAATCACCGAAGCAATTTCAGGAGGGATTCTTGATCAAATTCCAGAAATTTCTGATGGATCTCCTGGAGGAATCTCTGAGGAAACTCCTGGACTAGATCCTAGAGAAACTCCTGTAGGAATTCCTGAGGGAACTTCTGAAAGAATCCATGAAGGATGTCTCAGACTAATCTCTGAAGGACCTCCTAAGAGAATTCCTGAAGGATCTTCTGGATGAATCTCTGATGTATCTCTAGTAGGCATCCCTGAATTCTCCTGAATCATCCTTGAGGCATCCCTAAAGATTTTTCTGGAGGAATTCCAGGTGGATTTCCAGGAGGCATCACTGAATCCTTCATTTAATTACCCCCATAGTAGAAATTAAAGGTATAAATCATATTCTACAAGAAAAATAATTCTCTGAAGAACTTCTGAAGAGATGTGTTCTAAGAGTTAAGAAATCAATCATTGTAATCAAACTCTTATGAAAGTGATTGTGAGATTTTTTTATCTCAACTTTATATAAACTTAATTTTGTTCGTGCAATGATCACACTGATCACACTGAAAATCGGCGGCGTGACAAACGGCGGCATATGGCGCGCCGCCGATACCTCGGTCGGCGTCGGCGTGGGACAAAAAGTGTCGGCGGCGGCGGCGTGGCGCGGCGGCGCACAGGTCTAGGGGAAAGGCGATGGGGGTACGGCAATGTGTGACGACTAAGGTGGCCCACACTTATATGAAAAACAAAAATTTCGAAAAATGCCAAGTCTTACCTCCTAAATCGATTGTTTTGGACTCCCAGAAGCTACGTTCAAAATTTGAGGATAAACTTTATTGGTGTTTTTCCAATACATGTAAAGGAATAATATCAATAATGAAATCTCAATACTTTGCCTCACTTTCCCTAGGGTATAACTTTTTTCACAGCCGTCGGATCACTTCGCAGTCTTCGACAAAGTTTTTTGGCATACAGTCACCTACAATAATACCAAAGAGTTTGATTATTGAACGCTTACAGCGCCACCTAGCGGCAAAATTCGAAAACTTAAAATGTCTGCATACATTTGGTCAAGTTTTCCCATACAAGCTTCAAGCGTTTTGAGCGCCCCTTAGGCTTAATTGATTTTGCTCAAATTTTGAACGAAGCTTCTGGGAAAACAAAACAACTGATTTAGGGGGTAAAACTTGACATTTTTCGAAATTTTTGTTTTTCATATAAGTGTGAGCCACTCTAGTGACGACCCATACAAAAAAATAAGAGGTCTTATACAAAAAGTATGACATAGGTGTGATGGGAGGTGTGATTTGAGAATTGACCATTTTTGCGTGACGTATTTTATGAACTTTCCCCAAGAAGATTAAACATCTGTGGGAAATTTAGAGTTCTATGACAATTAAAGTCAAATCATCTCTTTATTACTCGAAAATTCAGTGTTTGCGCCCCCTCTAAGTCTCAATATTTTTGGCTCAAACTCTGAGGATTTATGTGGGGAAGATGTGAAGTCAATATGTTGACTACTAAAATATAAGCAAACTAGAACAAATATAGAGTTTATCAAGCTTAAGAATAACTGGTATAAATTTATGTTTTTTTTTTCACCTGCATTATTTTAAGTCACGTTAGATTTGAAAAAAAGACTGGAGGTTTCAGGGATTCCAGGATATTTCAGGGGGCTTTTAGGGGCGTTTAAGGGTCGTTTCAAGAGGTTACAGGGCGTTTCAGGGAGGTTCCAGAGGCATTTCAAGGGGTTTCTGGGGGCACCAAGGGGCTCCAGGCAGTGGTGGAAAGCATCATGCGCTTGACGTGTTTTTTGGTTCGCATCAAACACAATCTTTGCTCACGCGCTCGCGAACCCAAAAAGAGAGAACGGTTCACGATTTCCCGGATCGGCGAACCAACACAAAACAAATGTCGAACGAGCAGAATCGCAGTTGGTTCGCCAGAAGGATCACAATGTAGAACACTTGGTTTGTTGCCATTTTTTGTACACTTAAAGGTAATTAGTTGGGTGTTTTTTGATTATACTGGTCAGGTACCATTCCAATGAATGATATCGACGAAAAATATTACCAAAATTTGATTTCATTACAGAAATATCGGCCGCGAACCTCTAAAATTAAAAAAGCATCACGCTTGCAAAAGATGCGATGCACTCGTTGGCGTTCGTGTCGTACGATCGTGTGCCACAGACGTACGAACACCATCGCACAGCAAAGGTTTGCGATGCGAGGGCATTTTTTTTGTAGCGCGTAAGCACACGTTCGCGATCAATTTCCACCACTGGCTCCAGGATGTTTCAAGGAGACTTTTAGGACCGTTTCAAGGAAGTTACATGAGATCCGAGGGGGTTTTAGGAGGATTCAGGTATCAGAAGGCCGGCTCCAGAGGCATGTTATCCTCCATTAAAAACATTTGTGCCATTAAAAATTTCAGAAATTCAGATGATTTTCGGTGGGTTTCCGAGACGATATAGAGCCGTTACATATGCGTTTTCGGGAGTTTCGGAGAGATTCTGGTGCGTTTCTTGGAGTCAAAGGGGGTTTCAGTTCTGCAAAGTTGTAAAGGATTCATAAATATATGTTGTGGAGCGGACCTGGTTGGATGGTTATAACCATTGACTATCACGCCGAGGATCTGGGATCGAATCCCACTTAGCTTAGCTTAGCTTAGACTGACTGCACACATCTATGGTTGCTATTCCGTGATTGACCCGAACCAATGACAGTTGCACAATGAATCAACTGTATAATTGACTGGGAGTGGTCAATATTCGCACTGTGCACGCTTCAGAGACTCTCTTTAACGGTACAATAACGGCGCCGGCCACGTCCTTGCAGTCAGGTTTGAAGAGGGAAGGAATATTAGTAACAACCTTTGTTAAGTGAAGGCCCGCGTTTACCGCTGCGACTCCACCAAAGGCTGCAGGAAGGAGTGTTTGTTAGTGGGAGAGGTATCGTTGGGACTGGATTCACTTTGATAAGTAATATGACCTTCGTGTCATGCTGGTTGCCGCGCTATTGTTTGCTTTACGCGGAAAGCAAACAATCGACCACCCGCGTCAGGTAGTCGCTTAATATTTACTGCAATCGACGTGACAAAATATGCAATCTAACACACTATTATTCGCTTCACACGGAAAGCAAACAATCGATCACCCACGTCAGGTGGTCACTTAATATTTCGAATCGAACCGCGGAAGCTAGTCGCCAAATATTTAACTGCATATGACACGACCGAACATGCAAGCTGACGCGCTATTGTTCACGTCATATGAGAAGCCAAACAACTGATCACCCACGTCAGGTGATCGTTCAGTGTTGCTACAAAAAACGCGACACAACGAAATGCTGATTTCCGAATAGGGAAAAAGAAAAATCGAACGACCGAAGCAAAAGCACGCGACACCGGCACCCGGACGAAATCCCATTTACACACTGATGCACGCTGGGTCCGCCGCCGTCGAAATGCTCACTTCGGAATAGAAAAAGAAAAATCGAACCACCGGAGCAACGCGCGCGAACTGGCACCCGGACAAAATTCTATAGCACACTGATGCACGCTGGGTCAGCCGCCGTCGAAAAATCCCACTCCCGACAAACTCACAAAATGTGAGTTCTTCCTTCGGAAAAGAAGTAAAGCGTGGGTCCCGAGATGAACTAGCCTACGGCTAAAAATCTCGTAAATACAGATAAAAAAAAATATTTTTGAAAAAGTTCAAACGTCATCAATATGCAAATTTCAAAACATATTGTAGTAGAAACAGGCAGCAATTGCATGAGTGCATGATTTCGTAACAAATTTAATTTTCCATAGGCATCGCTAAGGTGAAATGGGCGATACACATGATGATACATTTTTTTTAAATAACATCAACTGGTTCTTACCCTGGCAACGCCTATGGTAAATTAAATGTGTTACTATATCAGGCATTTACTACAATACATTTTGAAATATGCATTTTGATGACGTTTGAGCTTCTCCAACAATTTTATATTTGGTCAAATTTGCCCCCTTTTTTTTGTCTTTATTTTTGAGATAATTTGCCCCTTTGAGGGGCCCCTCCTGACTACACCACTGGCCCATCACTCGAAAGGCTTTGGATTTATTCATATTTCCACATGTAGAATGCAACAAAAATAGTCCGGTTGAAATCCCCGAGGGACACCATGGTAACCCTCCCTTGTGAGGCATTCCAAAAAGTTTCAGAGGATTTTCAGCTGGTCTCCGAGGCAGTACAGATGCGTTACATAGGAATTTTCAAGAGTTTTTGATGGCTTCAGGTGCGTTACATGTACGAGGGTGATTTCGGAGACATTTCAAGAAGCTTCAAAGGATTTTCGGCGGGTTTCAGAGACCTTACAAAGGCGTTACATAGGCGTTTTAGGTGATTTTAAAGAGGAATTCAGGTGCGTTACATGGAGTCCGGGGGATTTAAGGAGATTAATGAGGAATTTCAAGAAGTTTCAGAGGACTTTTGGCAGGTTTCCGAGACGTGTCAGAGGCGTATCATAGGCATTTTGGGGGATTTCGAAGGGATTCGGGAGCGTTACATGGGGTCAAAGGAAATTTTAGGAAAATTTCTGAGGCATTTTAAGAAGCTTCAAAGGATTTTTAACGGGTTTCCGAGACATTACATATGTGTTACAGGGGCGTTTTCGGGAGGTTTTAGGGAGTTTCTGAGGTATTTCAAGAAGCTACGGTACAGATACGGAGGGTTTAGAGGTGCGTTACATGCGGTCTGAGGGAATTTAGGGGGATTTCTGAGGCATGTCAGGAAGTTTCAGATGATTTTTGGCGGGTTTAGGAGACCTTATAGAGGCGTTACATAAGCGTTATCGGGAGTTTCAGATGAATTCAGGTGCGTTTCAAGGGGTCCGAGGGATTTTATGGGGATTTCAGAGGCATTTTAAGAAGAATCAGAGTATTTTCGATGAATTACAGAGGAGTTCTGAGGGGGGGGGGGGGGGGGGTTTCGGAGGCTTTCAGGTGCGTTACATTAGGTCTGATAGGTTTTAGGGAGATTTCGGATTGAGGCACGCTACGGAGGCGTTTTCGGGAGTTTCAGAGGGTCGTTACAGGGGGACCGACGCGATTTTAAGGGTTCCTGGACGACTTTCAGTGGGTTTCAGAAGCATCGAAAAACAAAACACAAGAGCACAAAACCTCCCTGAAACGTTCTGTAACTCCTTGAAACGCCCTGAATCTCCCTGAATCGCCTTGAAACGCCCCTAAAAGCTCACTTGAAACATCCTAAAACCCACTGAAGCCCCCTAAAACCTCCCTGAAACCTCAGGTAACCCTTTGAAATGCCCTGAAACGCATTGAAACGCCCCTTAAAGCTTACCTGAAATATCCTTGAATACCCCGAAACGCATCTGAAACGTCGTGCAACTCAGTGAAATGCCTTGAAACGCCCCCAAAAGCTCACCTAAAACATCCTGGAACCCCCTCAAAGCCCCTGAAACGCCTCTGAAACATCTTTTAAACGTCCTGTATCCCCTAAAACTCACCCTGGAACATCCAGGAACTCCCAGAAGCCACTGAAACTACCTGAAACGCCCTGTAACCCCTTGGATCGCCCCTAAAAGCCCCCTGAAACATAATGGAAGCCCTGGAATCCGGCGCAGACGAAGCTGGAATCCTGGACTCGAGGCAGAGTATATGGCCGGATGCTGTCGGTCGGAGATTGAGCCTCAAATGCGGCGCGGCTTCGCATGAGCTTCAGGTGGCCAATTGTTTCCCGTGCCAGAAGACCAGGTTTCCGAAACTAACTTTTCACTTCTCTCCCAAGAATTGTGGGGGAGGGGTGTGGGTTTAGGAGGGTGATTTTTTTTACGGTAGCCAGAGTAGTAGATTCCTACCTTGATTTCTTTAGAAATTTCCCCTTGATTCTTTCAGCTTCAGGTATTTCTTCCGGGAGTCCTTCATTGAATCCTCTGGGATTCTTCAATGAATTTCTCCCAGTATTCTTTTAAAGATTTGTTTCCAAGTTTTCTCCTGGTTTCTGTCAGGGTTTTTCCATGAAATCCCCTAGAGTTCATTAAGGAATCATCTTTGGAATGGCTTGAAGAATTCCTCGCCATACGGTTCCTTTATGGATTCCGAACGGGATTTCTCCAGGGAATTCTTTTTTGATTTCTCCATAAATTTCTCGCTTGATTATTTCAATGATTCCGTCAGGAATTTTTCTAAGCTTCATTTAGGAATTCCTCCTGAATTTCTTCGGAAATTCTTCCTGGGATTCGGCTACTAAGATATTGGAAGTTTTCAATATTCTGCACTTATACAACAACCGTACAATTGAAAGAGCTAACATCCAGTATGATTCTTTCAGGTATTATTTACGGAATTGTTTCAAAGATTCCTCCAAGATGCTGTCAGGAATCCTTTCTATTTATTTATCATTTTTATTGATATTTTTCGGTGAGCCAAAGAAAACACGCTTTTATCTGTGTGACGTTTCGGCCTACTCTTTTCTTTCAGCCATCCTCAGACACTAAAATTTATTTGAAAAAGATACACAATTTTAACAATTAACATATAACATTAAGCACAATTAACTTTTTTCCCATCACAACTCACATCAGATCACCGCAGCAACTTTCACCTCCTATTCTGCTGGGCGATCACGTACTACTATCTGGTGGGGTACGTCGTGGTTGTGATATTCGTCGTTGGTTTTCGTTTTCTCGTCGTCGTCGCTCATCGTTCGTCATCTGTCTCAGCTTAACCACTAACGCATTGTAGTTTGCGTTGAACGTTCCACATTCACGTTGGAGGTTGACTGTGTTGTTTTCGCCTGCCAGCTTGATGTGGAATGTCTCCGCTGCAATCCTGCTTTCCTGGTCAGCAATTCGTTCTACTATTTTAGTTTCGTCAAAGTTGAAAATGTGTCCGTCACATAGTGTGTGTTGCGTTAATCCTGTTCTGTTGTCGTTTCTTCTGACGTCATTCTTGTGCTCGTTTATTCGTGTGTCCAGTTTTCTGCCTGTTTGTCCGATATACACCTTACCGTCATTGGTTCCACACGGTACGGAGTACACCACATTTTTCTGCGACCCTGGTGGAATGGGGTCTTTTAATTTGGTGAAAATCTCGTCCTTTATTTTGTTTTTTGCCTTAACTGCCAAAGTTAACCCATTATTCTTGAAAATTTTATTAAGTTTCTCACTTAAGGACATTATATGACGAAGCCATACCTCAAATTTTCAAGGGCACGAGCTGAATGAACCAAACGACGGATGGCGCTGAAAAGTTGATCGATTGGTCACAATCCGGTGGTGACCAATCGATTAACTTTTCAGCGTAATCCGTCGTTTGGTTCATTCAGCTCGTGCTCTTGAAAATTTGAGGTGTGGCTTCGTCATATATTCACCTTAAGTGTGGGATGTAAGGTGTGGAAACATACTTTGTTTCTTCCACCTCTCTCCCATCTTCCAGTCTAATGTAATGCTTATGCACTCTTTGCTTTAGGACATTTAAAATTAACCATTCCGGATAATTATTGCATTTTAATATCCTTTTAACCATGTCTATTGCTTGTGGGCGGTTTTCCGCATCCGTGAGTTTGATCGCTCTATCCGCCAGAGCGATCGTTGTGTTGAATATCACAACCACGACGTACTCCACCAGATAGTAGTACGTGATCGCCCAGCAGAATAGGAGGTGAAAGTTGCTGCGGTGATCTGATGTGAGTTGTGATGGGAAAAAAGTTAATTGTGCTTAATGTTATATGTTAATTGTTAAAATTGTGTATCTTTTTCAAATAAATTTTAGTGTCTGAGGATGGCTGAAAGAAAAGAGTAGGCCGAAACGTCACACAGATAAAAGCGTGTTTTCTTTGGCTCACCGAAAAATATCAATAAAAATGATAAATATCAGTTAACGGTGATTAACACAACCAATTAGGAATCCTTTCTGTTTTTTCTTCTAGATTCTTCCTCAGATTCCTTCATAATTTTCTTCCTCAAATTCCATCCGGAAGTACTTCCAAGATTTCTCCCTGATTTCGTTAAGGGGTTTCCTCTGTGATTCCTTCCGGTATCACTCCTAGAATATCTACCGGATTTTTTTCGAAGACAGAATTCCTAGAGATAATCCTGCGAGGATTACTCCATATAGTGAGGAAGGCGGAAGGAGTCTTTGGTTTGTGTATCGAATAATGTATTCTGTAGGGGAAGATATAGGGTCTGGGACCATTCGGGCAGGAGCATCTATTTTGGGCACTTGCTGCTGTAGCTCAGTCGCACAGTATCTAGCCATGAACAAAATTTCATATCAATTTTTTTGAAATTGACTGAGTTATGGCAGCAAGTGCCCAAAATAGGTGCTCTGCTCAAATGGTCTTAGACCCTACTTCAAGAGTGAAGGGAATGTCAAAAACTGATTGAAAAAATACGAACTCAAACACTGTAAGCATGTTTCAGCTGAATGCAAAAGTTAGAATTAGAGCAAATGACAGTGGAAGAGTAAAATAAAAACAAAGACATACTTGTGAACCGGATAGTCTTATCTGCAGTAAGTCGTAATGCTATTTGACAGCTCTCTTTCTATTCTTTTTGAGTAATTATCATTTCTTACAGTTGTCCTTTATTTAAACAGATCAGAATGTAGCAATACTATGACATTTTTGCTGATGAAGAACTTAAGAAAATTATCAGTTGTTGGGGACCCAAATTATAGGATTTATTTTTGGAACTGTACTGTAGACTATCATTTTTTAACTATAGTATTTTTTATTGGAACTTGTTTGTTGGTAACACACTTATTTGAAAGTTTAATTTGTGGGAAATCTTTCGCTTAACCCATCAGCGTGCGCGCCGTTGTAAAAAGTACAACACTACCAAAAAACCTCGATATTCGTATACAGCGCGAGCGCGGTGCAGTTTCAGCTGTTTGATGGCGCGCGTCCTGGAAGGTTAAGAATATTTGAATACTGAAAGCATTCAAATCTACCTCCGTCAACGGTCGGAACAACCCGAAAGTTTCCAGCAAACAAAGTGATTTCCCATTTTCCGCCGATGAGCTCCGCACAGTGAAGAGACGTTCTTAATGGAAGAAGTTTACAACGCTATCGGTGAACCTCTTCGCACCGCGATTCCTAGCTATGAGAAAACTTCCGTTGCCTTGAAAGTTTCTATAATTGATTACACAAATGGAGAACAGCGCAGGAATCAAGATTATTGTACGTTTAGGACCCATTTGTTTATTCGGAATTACATACATATCATTACGAATAATAGTCGTCTATACAATCATTCCTAAACTAGTAATCCTCCATTACAAATCCTGACACCAAATCGCCATTTCAATCCCTTCCATTTGAGCAATTTTTCATTCGATTTGCCAACAATCGAATTATTTCCGTCCAAGCAGCAGATTTCACCCGCTCGGAGAACAATAATTCCATTATCACCGAAAACTGAATTTACATCAGTTTGACCGGACAAATGTCAACGAGCATACAACCACCGGTTCGAACTGTTCGAACTGAACCCACCCGGGCAACAACGGTGTTCTCCCCATTTCGACATGGAATTCACTTTACATGCCTTTTTTTTAATCCGAACAATCTCTCGGAAAAGCCACGGCCATATTTGACCCCAACAACGGCGATAAATCGACAAAAACGACAACGATAATTGGAGAAAAACAATCTGTTCCTATCTGCTTTTTTTTCTGTTGGCTTTTCTCCGGTTCGACGGTGGCATCCCTTCGGGGCTCAGCCACTTCGAGAGGGAAAAAAATCCATCGAGCTCATGCGGAAAATCGCTGTTTTTCCACTCAAGCATAACTCGACGACGGTTGCTGTTCTGCGCGCACACAGAGAGGTTACACAAACCGGGAAAAAGCCATCGAACCGGTCGGAGGCGCGAAAAGTCAAATGGATTTCTGTGTTTTTGTGTGCCACCCCCATAAAGTTACATGAGTTGATGCTACCATGTTGGGCCATTGATTCTCAACGTTGGGATTTTAAACCTCAAAATAAACCATTGGTCATCGAACATTTCAGTTTGAAATGCTTTGAATGACGGGCGATTAAATAGAAATCCAATCGTCATTTACCTCATGCCATATTTCTTTTTATCTATCTCCCTTCTCTTGAACAAAAGTTACTGCAAATTGATTTAATTTTTAAAAACCAATGAAAATTTAAAAAAAAATCAATAAATTATTATTTTTTTTACCTACTATTGAAACAAGAAGTTAGCGTTTGAGCACGTTTTTGAGTTTACCTAAAGTGGATACAACATGTTTTCAAAACTATTTCATCCAATCCCCTTTGTCTCGAGTTCGTCGAAAATCGATGGAGGTCTAGGGCAACCATGGATCAAACTTCCCACCAAATGTACAATGTACAGGAAGCTTATGGGGATTTTTAATTGTCGTACAAATTGGGCCGAAGGGTCTCAAAACTCAAGAACGAAGCACCGTAGAAACAAAGTTTTTTTAGATAATGAAAGCAAATTTTCTCAAGAATCCAAAAAAAACTGTAAAAAAATCTCATTTTTTCGTTTTTGAGTTTGTGTTAATGCTAATGTGCTCCCTTAGTGGAGGTAGTACCAATAGTGGTGGTACAGTGATAGACATTCGTTTGGCCGAGACCAAAAAAATTTCAAAAAAGTGTCTGGAAACTCATACAAAATAAAACTTTTTTATCATAGTAATAGTATATCTAATACTGTTTTATAAAAATGTGATACATCACACTTACACATACACTGAAACAAAAACGAGCGTTAAAACCCTTCAAATGTCATTTTTTGCCTAGACATTCGTTTAGCCGAGGTAAATGAAAAATTGGTTTTCAATATTTTTTTTTGCAATTTCTTGAGTATATTTCGAGGATATACCCCAAGGCATTTAGTTTAGAACGTGGTAGCAAGATAATTGACATTAAAAGTTTATTCATTTGTGAAATTCAGAGAAATATTATAAAAAAATGTCCCGATAATGAGAAGCGATGATAAACAAATTAATCTAAGAAAAATGATTTCTGTAAACACTCAAACGTAAGCTGGATTAGCAGTTCTGAAAATATGACACAGCATTATTGTTAGAAATGCTCAAATTATTGCATAAAATGTCATGAAAAAATTAAGTATATTGGTTTTTGGATCGTTAAACCTTAAAATGGGATTGATAAAAGCTAAAATCATAGTTCTGCGTTGAAATAAAGACGTGCCCTAATGCCTGTGGAGTATACCTGTTTGATACTAGCATTACTAAATGAGTTAGAAGTCTGCTAAGTGAAAGAACTGCAAGAAGTGTCAGATTTTTTGTACCCTGGTCAAACAAGTGAATGAAATAATCAATCTGAAGAAATATATTATAAATGAGCCTTAGCTTTGAACCACATTCATTTTCAACATAATTTATTTGAAAAGAATGTCTAAATTATAAAACAAGTAGTTCATGCTAGAAATTTGAATAATTTCGGTGCCATTTCTCGAAATGTGAGCCGACCAAAGTATGTTATTTCAGCCAGACTGTATTCTGAAGAATATTGGGAACTATAAGAAGACGTAATAGTAGTAAACGCTGTGATTTATGCAAGTGAAACCATCATATTTCATCAAAACAATACTTAAATAAGTGATTTTTTGATGGCTTGCGTTATTTTTTTCTGTTAAAAACATTGTTTTTCGTAAATTTTTAACCTGCACTCGTCATGAAACTTTCATTAGAGTTTTTTGAAACACTTCCGATAAAAATAACTGCATTAAATCTCAATTTGGAAACATTTACAATATTATGACATAATTAAATGAGATGCATGCAAAATTAATTGGCAACACTTCCAAAAACGATCAAATTCATGATGTACAAGTCGATCTATAATGCAGGTCACCATACGAAATGGTTTTGTTGGATTTTTTCGAAATTTGTTAATTTTTTATTATTATTCCAAAAATTGTACAATTCGGCTAAACGAATGTCTAGGCAAAAAATGACATTTGAAGGGTTTTACCCTCGTTTTTGTTTCAGTGCATATGTAAGTGTGATGTACACTGAACGGCGGCTTGTGGTGAAAATTACTATTCTGAGGGTCAATTTAAATACACAACGCCACTAAATTTGTGCAGACTGAGTTTCGTTTCAATTCAACAGAATGATGTTCTCAATTTTACCATGGACTCGATTTTCAATTAAAAAAAGTTTTTGTTGGCAACCAGATTCGAACCAAGAACCTTGACATCACCAGCCTCGCACGCTACCACTCGGCTATCGAACCGGTTGATGTGAGTAGAAACAAAACGCACGATGATCATGATTGCCATGGTAAATTTAAAAACATTTCTATGCTTGTCATTACTGCAAGCCGCCTTTCAGTGTATCACATTTTTATAAAACAGTACTAGATATGCTTTTAGTTTTATCATAAAATCTTTTGTATTAGTTTCCCGATACTTTTTGGAAATTTTTTTGGCCTCGGCTAAACGAATGTCTATCACTGTAGTGGCAATTAAGCACTATTTCGTCCAAATAGCTTGCAAATTACATTTTTAAATAGATGCATCATACCTAATTAATAAATTAATTAATTAATCCTTATTTTCCTTTTTTTTTTGCTCTAGTGTTCCTATAGTGGTGGGTCTCATAAATAGACATAAATATATATTTATATATATATATGTACTTCTATTGTCTCATAAGAATTCAATGGGATGCGCCACTATAGGAACCAATGTTAAATTTTACGTCCATAATAGGAACCGTGTGCCTATAGTTGGTGCAAGTGATTTATGAGCAAAAACTGAAATAATCAATGGTTTTTACATTTTTCCTAGCAAATTTAAGTGAAAAACTTCCGCTTAACGTTTTCAGACTTTTTATGTTGGTGATATTATCAATTTTATTCAATTATTTTACTACAAGGAGCTGCTAATGCACCACTATTAGTACATTTACCCGAATAAAAATTTCCGCGAGTTCGGACATAGTGTTTTCCGACTTTTCTTTATAAATTTTCTCAACGGTGAAAAATTTTGCAGAATTTTTTTTCCACTTCATATTTTCTGAGAAAATTTGCTTTCATTTACATACAAAACTTTGTTTCCACGATACTTTGTCCTTGAGTTATGATTTTTCGAAGAAAATTGATTGATTTGTCTTTATTTAAGAGACTTTCAGCCCTTGGCTGGTTCGTCTCCGTTTTCGAAGAAAAGGCTTATATGGTACATTTGGACATTTTATACAAAATTGGCCATAACTCAAAAACGAAAAAAAATGCTTTCCGAAAATTTCAGCAAATAAAGCTTATAAAATTACTTTCTCGAAAATATTTCTTTTTTCAATCTTTTTCACGAATTCAAGAATAATTTTCCGGTATTTCTTTACAAATTTTCTCAACTGTGGAAATAAATCCAGTTCGTATTTTTTTGCCTGAGAAAATTTGCTTTTATTTTCTTAAAAAAAACTTTGTTTTTACGATGCTTCATTCTTGAGTTATGATGTAAGTAGTGTTGTAGTTATCAAAGTAAGTAGTGTCAGGAGAAAACAAAAAAAAATATCCTGAGCTTTCTGGGAAAATAGGCGACCCTGAATTTTTCTCAATTTTTTTATTCATATATCCATGAAACTGTGGAAAAAGTTTCATGAAAATCTGAAACCCTTCGCCTTCGGCCCACACGGTAATAAAAAAATATCCCCTTTTGTGACCGGTATTTCTCTACGGACATGACTCAAAGTTCCTTCATCTTTTATTTTTCACAGAATCCTTTGGAAATATCCCCAAAGATTCCTTCAGAAATTTCTTCACGGATACCTTAAAAAAGTCTACCAATGAATGATTCGGACAATTTCTTCAGGATATGCTTTAGAAATTATTCTTGGGATATTTTCGGAAATTCCACAAGAAAATCCTCCAGAAAATTATAAAGAATTTGTTTTAGGAAATCTTCCCGGGATTATTTCAGAAATTTCTTCAACATTTTATTTTTCAAATTTGACCATAAATTATTTTCGAAAATTCTCAAGATATTTAATCACAAATTCCTACAAAGTTATTTTCAAATCAATCGGCAACTCCTTCGGAAATTCTTCATATGGTTTTTGCACACCGTAACAATTATTCCTTCTTTCAGTAATTTTTATCTGGAATATATTCAGACGAACTCTACAACAAATGTTTCAAAAATGTCTCCCAGGATCAATTTGGAAATTTTCTCAAGAAATTTTCACAGGCATTGTTCATAAGTTTCATTAGGAATTCCTTCAGACATTTACCACGGACTTTTTTTAAGAAAATTGCTTCCAAAATTCCTCCGTGATTGGTTTAAGGGATTAATCCAGAGATTCTTTAGAAATTCTACCAGAAATTCCTTTGAAAAAATTTTCAAAGGATTCTATTAGCAAACTTTCCAAGGATATCTTTTGATATTCCTCCATGATTTTATTCTGAAATTAGTCTAAAGATTTATGTAGACGTGAGCTGTAAGTATTCTATTAGAAAGTAATCCAAGGTCTTCTTAAAAGCTTCTTTCCAGGGATTCTATCAAAAAATTTCCAGGAATTCTTTAAAAAAATCCTCAATCTTACAAGGATTTATTTGGTTTTTTTTTTCAGGAATTCTTTCAGAAATTACTACTCGGATTTGTCTACAAATTCCTGTAGAGGTTTCTTCAGGAATTTGACGAGAGGTTCTATTTAAAAAATATTCATGCGTTGCTAAGAAACTCAGGAATTGCTTCAGATATTTTTTCAAAACTTTCATTATAAATATCTCCAAGAATTTTTGCAGATTGCCCTCAGGGATACCATCAGAAATTCTTCTGGAGATATCTCCAAAAAATTTCCAGGAACTATTCCGGAATTACTTCCGAAATTGCTTCATGGATAATTTTAGAAAACAATTTAGCGATTTTTTCCAGAAAATCTTCACGAATTCCTTCACAAATTTGTCCAGAGCTTTTTTCAAAAAAAATCTTGCATGAACTGCTTTAGTATTTCTCCGTAAATTTCATGGGAAATTTATCCAGAGTTTCCTTCCGAAAGTTATCTAAAGATTCATTCAGAAATTTCTTCAAATATTCCTCTGAAAAAAATCCATGGACTTCTCCAGATTTTTTTTCATGGATTTTTTTAGATTTTTTTTTAAAGAAAAGAAATTGTTACAGCGATTGCATCAGAAAATCAGAAAACATAATTACCGCCTTTGCCAGGAGTTTATTTAAAAAAATGTCCAAGGATAATTTCTGTTCTTTCATTAGAAATTCTCCACTATTTTCTTGAGAAACCTTCCAAATTTGCTTCAGGGATTCCCTCAAAAAATCTTCAAGGATTTAAAAAAAAAATCAATGTATTCGTTCAAAAATTTTTCCATGGATTCCTTCAAAAATCCTCAAGGGATTCTTTCAAAAATTCTAACAAGAACTCATATGAAAATTTTATCCTGGAATTCCTTTATAAATTCCTTAAGGGGTTTCTTTAGAAATTTCACAAAGGGTTCTTTTAGAAAAATATCCATCCGTTGCTATGAAATTCCTCCAAAAATGTATGCGGAAATTCCTATAAAAAAATATCCAAGGATTCCTCTAGAAAACCTAGTTCCTCCATAGATTCCTTTAGAAAATTATCCTCGGGCTTTTTTTCATCAAATCTTCAAAAGATTTCTTTAGAAATTCCTAATCGATTTCATTCAAACATTCCTCTAGAGATTCTTGAAAAAATTTCCCCGGAAGCTCTTCTATGGGGGATATTTTTAGAGAACCCTCTTCGGATTTTTTCCACAAAATCTTCCATGAATTCCTACAAACACCGCTAGCCATTATGGTTTCCCATAGCGGAAATCATCATGGTAACAGGTCGCAAGCCCTGGTAAAGTGTGGAACGTTTTGATGGTTGTGATCCCTGACCATCATGTAATCAAAATCCCAGGGATACTCAAGTGGCCATACTGTTGGGTTGTGGGGGTTGCGTGTGTGTGGTGCATATATTGACAAGCATTGCTATGGATCGTTAGGGCTGAGTAGGAGCGAAGAATGGATCTACGATTGCTTAATTGCGATTATACCTACTGGTATAGTCGTGGTTCAACAGTGGTGGCGCCGATTTTCGCTTGTGTTCGGCCTAGGTGGTTTGTTTAGGCGGTGCGGGTAGGTCTGTATGTACTTCGTACGTGCAGTGCGTACGGCTTCAGCATTGTGGTTACTTGGGTAGTGTAGGATAATTGGGTTTGGGACTGAGGGGGTCGTCATTGATTCTACCGACACCATTGAGTGCTCATTGTTGGCGGCTGTGTTGGTGACGATTTCTTCAGCTTTATAATCTCATGTATACCACGCACAAACTTTGGGAAGAGGGAATGCTTTGTAATGCAAGAGAGGGATTTAAACTCTGCGTTACGGGTTGGGTGAGGTCATGCAGATAGAAGCAACCCAGGTGACCGTGCGGCTCTGGTCGTGATGAATGCATGAGTGCAGTGTGTGTGGAGTGCGCTACCCTGTGGGTGCAGTTGAGTCCGGGTTGGAGTGGAAAGAGACCCTTCTCTACACTAGATCGGTTTCGGTTGTACGGGCGGGGTAGTGTTTGTCTTATTTGTGACGTGTTGTGCGTGATTTGCGGCCCGAGCTGCGTGGTTACTTGGGAAGTATTGTGCTCTGCAATCTAGATTTTGGTTTTAAGGTGAAGCTATGGCTGGGCGGTGCCTCGGATTTGTTGGGTGCAGGTCGGGAGAGCTGGAGGCGGTTTGTGCTGGAGGGTTTGCTCGATTGGTTATTCACTGGTGATGGCCAGTCGATCGACTGTTCGCGCAGCCTGTCATTTGGTTCTTGGGGTTTGTGCTCTCGAGGTTCGGGGCGTTGCTTCATTGTATCTTCGCTTTAATACTAATATTCCTTGTTTGATTAACTGACTATTATGTACAGGCGCTTAACTCATTCTATTTCATAGATTGACAGATTTAAGGGTAATGGTTCAATAGGGTGTTAGCAATCAGAGTGGATTAGAACGAGTTGGCGCCTACAATACACCAACACTAACACACATACACCAATACTTACACGCACACATGCACCTACAACTAGCTGTAAAAGACCAGTGGGCGGGACAATGGTGCCTACCCAACAGTTGTAGGTGGGGTGTTTGGCTTAGCTACATGACTTGGTCCGGCAAGCCCATAAACATCAATTAGTAGACGTATTGCCTAGTGAAAAGACAACGCAGATGGGTGAAAGCCAGGGGATGCGTTGATAATAGCAGAATAATAGCAGAATAGAATAGCAGAAAATCTTCCATGAATTCCTACAAAAAATTCTTGTACCTACTCTAGGGATTATTCTAGAAAATCTCCAAGGATAGCTTCTGTTATTCCACTGGAAATTCCACTGAAAATTTCTCCAGTTTTTTTTTTTTTGTGAAAGCTTGCTATGAACTCCTTTTTTTGCTTCAGGGGTTTCTTTGAAAACTCTTGCAGGAATTTCATCAGAAAATTTTCAATCAATTCCTTCGGAAATTCCTCCATGGGTACCTTCAAATTTTTGTCAGAGTTTCTTGCAAGAATCATTCCAGATTTTTTTTAGAAACTCTTCCTGGGACATCTTTAGGAACTACTCCAGGAATTACATCTTGAATGCTATTGAAAGTTTCCGAAAGAATACAGTGGTACAAATTCGTTTGGGCGCACTTGATTTTTGAACGGTAAACTTTACTTGAAGACCATCTTTGTTTTATTGGTATATATTTCGATAGACACTCTCGTTATATACTATCTGCACGAGTAACGGAGAATTCTTGATGATGATTAACCTGGGCTTGTTAGGGGAATATCTGTAAATAAAAAGAAAATCGCGTTAAGTACTGTTCCTTTGAATTCCACTAAGAATTTGCATCCCTTGACAGATACGTATTCCGACCTCAACTGTAAGGTCGTCTTCAGTGTCTTCAGTCGAGTCAAGTACAAGTCACTGAAGACAACCTTACAGTTGAGGTCGAAATACGTATCTGTCAAAGGATGCAAATTCTTAGTGGAATTCAAAGGAGAATTCTTTTTAGTTCGTTTTATTTTTATCAGGGAATAACTATCTATTTTTTTATAGAAAAAATCGTTTAAACGTACTTTTTCCGTTTTTTCCATAATTGTCATTGGCAAATTATTTCACAATTTTTCATATCATTATGCATTTTTAGAAGTACTATTACTAGTGATGCTTTAAGCATTATTATAATAAAGTTTTAATATGCAGAAACATAAAGAGAATGTTTTGAGAAATATGTGCGTTTATACGAATTTGTACCACTGTATCTCCTGGAATATTTTCAGGGACTTCTACACAGAATCTTGCATGTTTTTTTTTTCAGTGATTCAAACAATGTTTTAGAGGAGTTATTCAATATATCAAGGATTTTTTTAGGAATACAAGTAGATAATTCATAAAATGTTCTTCAATGAACTTTTTGTTTATATATAACACCTCTATAATCTGCAGAGATTGATTTAGAAAGTGAGAATTTAGTTTTTCTTGAAAGATGCTAGAGTAAAAATTGATGTGGAACTTATACATTTCACGGCCTATTTCCGAAAATAGAAACTTAATTGCTGTTACATGTTAGCTCACCCAAGCTAGGATGGGAAAACAATCACATAGTCGATTACCCTAATTCCGAAATACGCACAATACCAATACAATTCCCGAGAACTCACCTTCAGCAGGAGCACATCCTTGCCTCACTCCAGCGACGAGCTGGATGGGATCGAACAAAAGACTGCCGTGCAGTACTCTACACAAAAATGACATGTACTGTGCTTCAATGAGGCCAAAGATTTTCTCAGGGACGCCCTTACGCCTGAGGGCCTCCACATGTTTTCATAATCAATGAGCACCAGGTAGAATACATTGCCCATGTAGTTTTCATTGCACGTCAGATATCGTAAAAGAGACGAATTTCGTCGATATTTGTAGCTCTTTCTCTCCTTCGTCGGCTAGACAGTTCGTCCAAGCTCTTTTGTGACGCCTACAGAAGCGTTTAACTTCTCGATAAACGAATAGTGCTGAAGGGCTACGGCTCTGGTACCTCATGTTTTCGCTCACTCAATCCCGGCGATTTTTTATCGCCAAATGGTGTGTTTACACGTATTCCTTCAGAAACCACTTTTGGTAAGTGTGCTTTGTTCGGAAACTCCATGACAACAACAACAAGTCAATTTGTCCCATGTTCGATTTTTCAGCATAAACTGTCCCAAGATATGCTTTTCAAAAGTTATCCTATGTTCAGTTGATACGCACAAAAAGCTGTACAGTCATTGCACAATTATGGGTCACTCTGTCACAATTATAAGTCAGACAGTTCACCATGCAATGCAAATGGATTTGACCCATAATTGTGGGTGACCCATGATTGTGCTATGACTGTACCACAAATGATAAAGAGTGAGGATTGCGCAATGCTGAATGTTCAATAAGAAGTTTGAATGAATTGTGAGAAGGAACCTGTACATCTCTCTCTCTTCTTGGCGTAACGTCCTCATTGGGACAAAGCCTGCTTCTCAGCTTAGTGTTCTATGAGCATTTCCACAGTTATTAACTGAGAGCTTCCTCTGCCAATGACCATTTTGCATGCGTATATCGTGTGGCAGGCACGAACATACTCTATGCCCAAGGAAGTCAAGGAAATTTCCTTTACGAAAAGATCCTGGACCGACCGGGAATCGAACCCGTCGCCCTCAGCATGGTCATGCTGAATACCCGTGCGTTTACCGCCTCGGCTATATGGGCCCTAGGGTGAACCTGTACATAGTGCAGAGTATGGGGCAGTGAGAAGGGATAATTGAGCAGTGGGAAGTTCAGCGTGAGCAGTGAATAATGAAGAGTGTGAAGTAAGGACTGTGAGGCAGTAAAGACTGAGGATTGAGCGGTGTGTAATAGGAGTGAGTAGTGGTTACTTATGATTTAGCAATGAAGAATGAGAAGTCGGATGTGCTGCCGTGTGCAGCATAGTTACATGGGACAACTATGCTGCACACGGCAGTGTGAGTATTTCGGGATGAAGAATGAGTAATGAAAAGTGAGTAGAGATGAATGAGCATTGGAAAGTGAGGAGTGAAATGTTAGCAGTGTCAAGTGAGGAATAAGAAACAAGCAAAGAGAAATGAACAGTAATACAGTTACAGTGTGGAGCGTTAAGCAGTGAGAAATTATCAGGGAAGAGTAAGTAGTGAGCAGTTAATAGTGTGAAGAGAACTGTAAGAAATAGGAAGTGTAGGATCAAGGAGTCAGAAGTGAGGAATGAAGAGTGAGTAATGATGAATGAGCAGTGAAGAGTGAAGGATGAAGAGTGAGTGAAAGTAAGAAGTGAGAAAAGAGAAGTGGGAAGTAAGTAGTGTGAAGTGAAGACTGAGCAGTGAAGAGTTAGAATTGAGAAGTAAGGACTGAGCAACGAGAAGTGTGGATCAGTGAGGAGTGATCATGAACGGTAAGGATTGGGCAGTGAAAATTGATGTGTAAGATGATTCAGTTGGCTGTAGAAGTGTTTGTCTTGCATTTCGGCAGCATTTATATCATTGGATTATTGTAAGGTTTCAAGCCAGTGTTATGAATCTGAAAACTTTTGTGGCAAGTACCATTTTCAAATATCTGGTGTGAGAGTCGTGATTTCTCGCGTACCGTCTTAGTAGAAAGCTTGGGAACCCATCGATTTTTCACTGTTACCGTTCCTGTAGCCATCAACCGCTAGCAGAAAGAAAAAAAAAGCGTGAAAATGGTTTCTCTTCAAATTCAATTTAGGGTAATAAAAAGCGTATGAAATAATTTCTCTTTCCATTTTTTTACGCTCTCCTCCAATCCGAGCGCCACCATTTGCGTCCCGATTGAGACAATGCGATTACGTAGAAATGTGGCGTGAATTTGCGTTGATTCGATTTGTCGGCTGGAATATGTAATGCGCGACAACGTGCGTCATATTTCCGCGGTTCGCTCGAATTGCGGAAGAGGCCCTGCGGACCTGATTTGGTTATTTCCATCACGAAAAAGCATAATTTTAGTTGCAATTCTCTTTCGCGCCATAACGACCAACCGACGGCAGTCAACATCGGAGGGACCACTTGTAAAATCCAATCATGAAAGGCTAAATAAATTTTTCATTATTTTCATTATGTGCTTCGCATAAAACACCCGATTTGAGGCTCCGGGTGCGCCATTACGGTGACAGTTGTTGTGTAGAATGCCGCCCGTGACAAAACATGGCGTTGTTGTTGGTGGTGGTTGTGTTGCCAACGACTCGCTGCCGGAAGGATGCTGCAGAGCACAAAATGACGTCGGGGACGTCGATAAATCACGAAACATTATTTCTTGTAAATCCCAAGAAGAATTTCCTGAGGATTCTGCAACGCCCATGGGCATTTCAGGAGAATTTTTGGAGAAAGTATTCGCAAGACTCTTTAAGAAATTGGAACGATATCAAGTGCAGCTCCCAAAAGAAATTCCAGCAGAATTCTTACAGAAATTTTTCTTCAGAAGATTCTGAAGTAAGTCAATGATATTGAGGAGTTTTTCTACCTGGTGTTCAGCTCCGACGAAGAATCTTTCGACCATCTCATTCATGATAATATGTGGGTAGCCCTGATAAGTGTCATCGGAAAACCATGTCCACCCATTATCTGTCGCAGCTTATTCCTCTTCAACAAATTGTGCACTGTCATAGATCACATAAATGTATAACGAAACTGCAAGTTGTAAGTACTTCGGACATTAATCCAGCGCCATTAGAAAGAACTTCATTTGTGAATTATAACATCATTTATGACCGCACCCATCTCCTCTGCGCCTTAGGTAATTTAAAACATTGCCATCACCGTCTGGTTCTACACGGCACACAATGTATTACACAGTGCAGCTAAATGGGTCTTTTAAGCACACTATCAACAGACCATTTTGCCACCCAGGAGCAGAGCACGCCAATAGGTCCCGGTTGCACAACCGAGCCTCGACAACAGTTTAGCACCATCATCAGTAGAGAGGTATAGTACCTGCCAACAGAGGCGCTACAATGATAATTCGATTTCCTATATTGAAAATTACTATAATAGTCATTCTACTGTTTAAAAAGGTGTGATAAAGGTAATTGAGCGTGGAATCGAGATAAATGGAAAAATCGTTCCGTACCTTGCTAGGATCCTTCCAACCTGGTCCTGAGCGACCGGTTCGGTTCATAAACAGGGTAGATGGTTTCGGCAACATCGTCGGAATAGAGCCGCTATCCTGTTGATAATAAATCTTCATCTACGGTGGCAACGACGAAAATGATTGACGCCGGTTATAATGAGGTTTTATGGAAATCGAACAGATTTTTACCGGAGCCAATAAAAAATCCCATTACAATCAATTCGCTTATCGCTCCACATCAGATCGTTCCGATCAGGGCACGATTCGATAGATGGATAAACGAGCATCTTGGAAAAAATAATAATCACGTTTTGGCTAATGGTAAAATGAGTTTCGATCATTTGGTTTGGATTGGCGAAAACTCAAATCGTGGGAAAATTCCCATCAAACTGTAATCAAATGAAGAATGAAATTGAAACTCCGATAATCCCAAGTAAAATCGATAGCTTTTAAACCGCAATACAATCACATGATAGCCCCCAAAACTGTGAAAAGCAAAATCTAAAAATATTGCTGTAAATCGAAATTGAAAGAAAGGATTTCACAAGAGAGAGAAAAGCCTTACCACAAAATCCACTCAAATGTATCCCTTTCCTTGTGAAATTGGATGACTGCAGGTTTACAGAACAGATATAGATATTCGCACAGGGGTTTCGCCAGGTTTGAATCATTTCGATGACGGTTTGACACGGAGAAAAACAATTCACTTCGAAGATAACGAGAATGACGGTCCGTCCACAGAGTGTGGACCGTCATTGAATTCAGAACAGTGTATGGAACACATTTGAATCGAGACGTTTTAGCTAAGTTACGTTGAAACCATAAACAGATATTTTTCTCCGTGTCACCTAGCTAAAAGCAATACAATTGGAATTGTTGTCGGTAAATCCTTTCGTTTTCACACCATTGGGATTTTTTTTTTCATTTCTTTCTATTTAGTCAATTCCATACGCCAGAGACCGACTCAGGGCCGTCGTCGTGATACTTTTCACCAATCTTTTCACACTCTCTTGAACGCGATTGGCAAGGATTTCCCATTTTCTTTTCATATGGAGACGGGAGGTTTTTCCCGCAGAATAATACCTACCACATCGGTGATGGTACGACACAATACATCGTTCGAACTCTTATTTTTATATACCATGCAAAACGTTCGTATCGCGCGGTGGAGGGGGTGATATCGTTGTCCCGGTATTGTCGTGGCATGGTCTCTTTTTTTTCAAAAGTTTATTTCTTTTCTTGTGCTGTCCTTCTGTATTTTCAAGAACAGTTTGATAGAGATGCATTTGGCTAACTCAGTGACGAGGGAGTGAATTAAGCATTTAGGGTGGGTTATCGGAACATTTTTGTCAGATCAAGGTTTTTTCGACTCCATTTGGGGTCCCTAACATCTGGATAAAATTTGAGAGGGATCGGTTACGCCTACGTTTTGCGCATCGCGATTGAAATTTGTATGGAAATTCGTATGGGAAAACGTGCTTTTTTGTATTTTTCCTATTTCATCTACTAATTTAACCAAAGTCATAATTCTAAACCCGTTAAAGTATAGTCCATGATATACCTTACAACTTTGCCGAAGACAGCAGGGTGCTAAAATGCTCACAAAAAAAGTTATTATGCTCCAAAGTAAGGTATATCGAAATATATGCTGAAAATGACTTTTTCTGCCATCACTGCCCGCTTGGTCAATTATAAACTGCTATAGCACTTTGTGGATGCATTCTATCAATTTGGTGTCTTCAGCAAAGTTGTTTGGATTTACATGCTCTTTGAATTGCGTTTGGACATTAGTTCGAAATTTCACCGCATAGGTGGCGCTGCGATACAAACTTTTTTATTTCGCATCCTAGAGCTTTGGCGTTTTCGGCAATGTTGTAGAACACAAAAAAATATGAAAGTTTGTCGAAGACACCAAAGCTCTAGCACTTAACACAACGAAGTTATAGCAAAAGTAGTGAATCGAATTCGAAAATTTACGTTTTTGCACTTTTTATATACTTCTTATAGTGCCATGAATCGTTTATCTTATACTAGCTGTCCCGGTAAACGTCGTACTGTCTGCCTACTGTGTTTTTTTATATACAGCTCAATAGGGACGTCCCCCGCAAAGTTATCAGTACGGGAGACCCCGTTCCAGAGACCGGAAACGTCTTACACCAAGCTAAGAACCTTCCCCGGCCCCAGAATAATTCACATACAAAATTTCACACCGATCGGTTCAGTAGTTTCCGAATGCATAAGGGTCAGACAGACAGAAATTCATTTTTATATACATAGATACTTAGATATTTGTATTTTATACCAAATATAACTCTTTTATCTCCCGAAATACCATTTCCTGGGACGACACACTTGCCGGAATGGTCGATCTCTTGGAATAGGATTTTGTTTATATTAACATAGTACGAAACATTAGGGGGATTCACTAAACAGCGTAAACCGATTAAACTGATTAAACACCGCAATCACCAAGGCAATCTTTGATTATTTCATCCGCAAAATCATGAAACATTTCAAATAATCAGAAAATCATGGCTTACGCAGCAATTTAATCTGTTTAGTGAATACCCCTATTGTCTTCTTTCCGTGAAACGACTTTAAGGCAGGGGGAGCGACACTAGTTTTGCCAAGCCAAAAAACCTCAAAAAAGCTGAAAAAAGCCCAAAAAAGTCGCTAAAACCCGCAAAATATTTATTACCGGGTTTTTTTTTCGACTTTTTCGGCTGTTTTTGGGGTTTTTCGGCTTGGCAAAACTAGTGTCGCTCCCCCCGCTTTAAGGACAACGTTCCGGGAAATGCCAGTCCGGGAAATGACATTCCACGAAGTGTTATTTCGGAAAATGTGATATCACTAGCACAATAGGAATTGAAAGATTTATTATCGAGTATAGTGCACCTTCAAATCAACAAAAATTCATTCATCTCATCAACAAAATTCAACAAAGTTTAGGATTTTGCTTCCGGTGCTGCTCAACAACTTGAAGCAGATATTGTTGCTGAGCCGGGTCTCGAGTCGACTTATTGTTGAAATCTGATATTAGTTTCACCCCACGTTCAGCCACATCGTTGACCACCATTAAAGATGCCACACGTTGTTGGGCCTCCAAATACGATCCATCGTTTCTCCATTCCACCGCTGGTTTTCGCATAAACTCGGTTGATATCTCCATGATCTCAAAAAAATCCTGCGTCTCGGAAGTGATGAACGAAGAAAGTTTGTCCGTCGGAGCTATGCGGACTGCTCTAACCACCGGTGCTTTCTTTGAAATTCGCTTTTTTCCCTTAGTTTCTTCGATCACGCTGGTTGTTTTTGAAAAATAAGTCTCCTTCATAGATTCTTTTTCTTCAGCCGGCCCGTTTTCATCGAAGAACGCCAGAGCAACATTTCTTGGCGAAAGGTACCAAAGATGTTTCTCAAACGATTTTACTGCAGTCTTGGCATAATCTGTGAATTCAAATTTATTGATCGACCTCCAGAATTCGATGTCAATTCGAGGTGCTGTTATCTGTAAAAAAAAATCAACTATTTTAACTATACACTAACACAGCATACATGCACAAACCGGGTTGTTCAAACTGAACCAATACTGAACGTAACACTTCGAAATCAAGAGACACAGTTTTTCGTAGTGTTTTAAAATTTTGTCGTCAAAATGGTCTTTGAAATTCTCACAGAGCATCCAAATTTTCAACACATAAATCGCACGTGCCATCCACCGTGCTCTGCTGATGCATCCTGCTTTTCTGAATCTGGTTCCTTTTGGCGGTTGTCCTCCTAAGAATATCACAACGAGCTCTAGCAGCTCAACATAGTCTCCTCTTGGATGTACTTCGTTCAGCTGATCCAAGCAAAATTCGATGACATGTTGGCGCCAAAGCGATGTCATCTCATTCAGCGCGGGAATCGAGAAAACATTACGGTGGTTAAGTATCTCGCCAGAACCGAGTTTGGTGTTGAATGCCTCCTGAAATCCTTTAAACATGTCGAATTTGTCGGATTGAGACCTTTCGCCATACAACTCAAAACAATGCTTCAACACAAGCTCGGCCACATGATGGCGACAAGCTAACGATAGGAGTTTCTTCCCCAGCATGGCTGGCAGACGGGTAATTACTCCATTTTTGCACCCCGAGTTCGTACTCGTTGTGTCAAAACTCATCGCTACAATTTGTGTTTTCAAATCCCATTCTTCAATTGCCTTTTTGATAGCTTCAGCTTCTACAGCTGCTGTGCCGTTCGGCAAAGCTGGTACTGCCAGTAGCTTAGATGTTCCTTCTCCAGTGACAAGAATTGGTAATCGGTCTTCTTTTTTTCCAGTAATATTGTTCGGGATAAGTTTTCCATCCCAATGTACGGTTAAGGGGACATTTGGGTTGAAGTCTTGTTTGATCTAAATGTGAAAAAAATTAAAAAGAAATACATGCATATTTGATAAGTTTAAACTTTATCAAGATTACAATTAATGTAAAAGTAGTAAAAAAAAAGAGTAATAAATATGTTCTCAGAAAACAACGGCACAAAACAAGGTCTACAGTAGAGGAAGGACATAGTGTGATGTGAATGCTTAGCTTGTTCTAAACAATAGTGATAGTAATAGTAATCAAGAATATCAAAGCAATACGTCTGTAAAAACTCACCTCCTCTGCCATTTCTTTCACCCGAGATTGACGCGTTAGTCTGATCGTTCTGTGACTGATTGAGTAATTAGACTCTTCTTCCATCCTCATATGCTTGTCTTGAATGAGAGCTTTGAAGATAATAGACGCGTTTCTGTTTGATGTTCCAGTTCGTTCGAGAGCAGCGGCTACATTGGACGATATAACTTTACGGGGTCTTTTTTCCACGGGTTCATCTACAAAGCTTTGATACGATTCTGTTTCTTGATCGGGATTGTCTGACATCGTTTCACTAGACGTTCGTTTTCGATTATTTTCCTGCATTAAGTTAATCAAAAGAAATACCTATCAGTTTTTTTTTTAGATTTTACTCTTACACATATGTATCTATTAAAGGAGAGTCCACAAATGACGTAGTATCTTTTGACCAAATTTTTGATTCCTCCTCCTTCTCGAAGCCTGTTTTCCTTAACCTAATACATGGTTCGTAGCAATTTCAGGGATTCCCCCTCCTCCCTAAAATGTTACGTAATTTATGGACGGTCTATATGTAATAGTTTGGATAAAGCAAACTATATAACGCAAATAAGCATCTCAAAAACATTACATGTAAGCTCTCCGCCATTTAAATATGTTCTAACTTCATACAAAAATATGTATTTTCATGTTAAGTCTCATCATCAATGTTTAAGTTATTCTTATTACATATTACTAGGTTCCGTTAGACGAGACAAATATTTGGCCGAACAAGCTCAGCAAATGACCAACAACAACTTGAATCATAGCAGGCCCGTGCACAGAAAAGCGACAAGGGAGGGGATTTTCTTGGTTTTGGGCAAGGTCGGAGGCGCCTAGTGTATGGAATATCGGCAATGGGAGGGGTTTTACCCCCAAAACCGCTCACTTGTGCACGGACTTGAACCATAGCAACGTTGGATAAATGTCGGACTTCAATGGCAAATAATTGGCATAATGACAAACAGTCTAATGGCACCTCAAATAATCTCACAAATTACTAAGTTCAATACATACCTTTGCAATGTCATGTGGCTGCACACAATCCACCTTTTTTTCAATCATTCTCATAAACGCGTTTCGTTGCTCCAAACATCTGGCACTGTTCCGATTTTTACTCCGCTGCAAAGCTTTATTTAAATAATTATGATAAATATTCCAAATCATTAAATACAACTATTACTTCGCAACTCGTTGAATGCTCCTTTTATTTGCCGAACGATATTTGACTTTGATTTGAACACATAACCAGGGAACGTCATGCGTAACAAACTATCGGTCACCTCAGAAAAGCACTTCTGTATGGGCTGTTTCTCCAGAACCTTCAAGTGGAATACAACTTGAAGAACTTCCTTCAAGGATGGAATCACGTTTTCTGACAAGGATGATTTCACAATTCCAATAAACGGTACTTTGTAATCAGAACGCAAATGTTTTGAATGAAGCTTTTTCTTCTGTCTCATTTTGAAAAAAAAACGCGAAACCTGTGCGAATCTTGTGAGCAGAATCTTGTACTGTTTGCTTTGAACTGTCAACAATCACATTTTATACTACACATGGCGTTTGAATTAGTTCACGCCTACTTTGCCATCGAACAATTCATAGTTTGTTTTGAGTTGCTGCGATGGTCCACTGCACGAATTTATGCTGGCCTGCTTACTCTCAAATTTCGTGTGAGAGTAAGCAGGCCAGTATAAATTCGTGCTGTAATCTATTGGCAATTGAACAGTAAGCGTGCAGCTGTGTTATCGGACTGGTAGGTTGTGCTTCACAACGCACATTCCTAATTACCTGGGGGGGGGGGGGGGGGTGTCTGGGCAGGGGGTTTTGGTTTAGGGTGTTAACCCCCCCCATTACCGACGCTTCATACACTGGCGCCCCTCTGCACTTCAAAAACCTGAACTTTGAGATATGATTTACTATTTTCGCTATAACTTCGCTGTGTTAAGTGCTAGAGCTTTGGTGTCTTCGACAAACTTTCATATTTTTTTGTGTTCTACAACATTGCCGAAAACGCCAAAGCTCTAGGATGCGAAATAAAAAAGTTTGTATCGCAGCGCCACCTATGCGGTGAAATTTCGAACTAATGTCCAAACGAAATTCAAAGAGCATGTCAATCCAAACAACTTTTCTGAAGACACCAAATTGATAGAATGCATCCACAAAGTGCTATAGCAGTTTATAATTGACCCAGCGGGCAGTGATGGCAGAAAAAGTCATTTTTGTAATTACGTTGTGAAAAGTAGAACATTTCAGTTGGCTAAAGTATGCTGAAATGGCCTACTTTTCACTCCTGATACAAGTGTGCCGAAAAGTACTACTTTTCGGCACTCTTAAGAGTGCTGAAAAGTAGCACTTTTCGGCACTTTTGCTCGTACGCACTTTTTACTTACCATCATGCCTTCCGTAGATTCAGCCTCTGCCTCCTACATCTACTGAGTAGCTCGAATCCGAATCAGGACAATTTCAATTCGGATACGAACTACAAATCAAGTTTAGAGGCAGCTGCTGAATCTGCTTTTGCTTTTGTCTGCACACAACTCTTTGACAACGGGAGCTCGATCATTGGTGACGCCTACTACACCAGAGCCTACCTGATCAAACGAAAAACTACGCCGACAAGCATGAGCGCGCGCACGTGGTTCCTCCTGATAGGTACATGTTTGTGCAGCGGCAGCTGCTGTAGATCGCACTAAATGGGTATTTTTCGTAATTACAAAAAACTTTGTATGCAACTCGTTGCAAAACTCGATTTTTTCAGCACTCGTCGTATTTATCCAACTCGGCAAGCCTCGTTGGATAAATGTACGACTCGTGCTGAAAAAATCATCATTTTGCAACTTGTTGCATAAATAACTATTTCAGCATATATTTCGATATACCTTACTTTGGAGCATAATAACTTTTTTTGTGAGCATTTTAGCACCCTGCTGTCTTCGGCAAAGTTGTAAGGTATATCATGGACTATACTTTAACGGGTTTAGAATTATGACTTTGGTTAAATTAGTAGATGAAATAGGAAAAATACAAAAAAGCACGTTTTCCCATACGAATTTCCATACAAATTTCAATCGCGATGCGCAAAACGTAGGCGTAACCGATCCCTCTCAAATTTTAGCCAGATGTTAGGGACCCCAAATGGAATCGAAAAAACCTTGATCTGGCTAGATACGACCGAATTCACGTTTTTCCATATAACCCTTGACCCACCCTAATATATATATCATATGCAGTAAGAGTAAATGATGGGCGTTACTGACAAGATGGAGGCCTTTCAAATAGTCTTATGACTGTTGGCCGAAAGACAAATTCCCAAAAAAAATAACAGAAAGTACTTACCAACATGAATCCAGATTATGTAACTTTTCATCTCTTTCGGTATTCCCACTAACAAAAACTCCTTCCAGTGAAACGCAGAAGTGATTTCGTCTCTAGTAGCAACGGATGCCGAACTAACTAATTCCTCCACTTGCTCAATGACTAGAAGGACGTGACTGGCGCCGATATTGGATAAAACGTATGACTCAAAAAGGAGCGCATTGAGGATGGTAAGCCATTCTTAGGCTCCATTTGTTAGCTCTACAGTTATGTACGCATTGGTCAGTATACATACAAATTGTTCAAGTCTGGAGCTCTAAATCGCAGCGTCTAGTGCACAGATTGACTGTAAATTGAAACTAGGCTTTCAATGTAACTTGCTGAGAAATTAGATTATTCTATTGAAGAATTTTTTGAAATATCGCAAATTTATCGCGATATTTCAATTTGGAATAGTTCTGAAATTGGATTATTTTCACGAATATGCTCGTCTTCGAAGTTGATCATGATCAGTCTTACGAATCTTGCCGGATGTAGGGGAGGGGAGGGTGCCAGGGCCCTGGGCCCCCACATTTTAGAGGCCCCCACAATATTTCACTTCACGAAAAAAAAATGTGAAGCAAGAGAAAAGAAGTAGTGCAAGACACATCTCTCGATTTGGTTTTTGTCACATTACTGTCTAATGGCAAAATATTGGTGATATGTTGTTGTTCGGATAAGAACCAATGTTTTGTAGCAACACTTTTTGTATGGCAGCTCAAACTTGTAACGACTTCCTAAATAAGTGCCTTAGGAATTCCCTCCTAAAAACAACTGACAGCATGTAACGGTGCCATGCTCAAGAAAAAGGGAGATTTCTACGCACGCGATAGTAGTTGGAAGGCCCCACTCACTATTCTCCTCCTCTTCTTGGCGTAACGTCCTCACTGGGACAAAGCCTGCTTCTCAGCTTAGTGTTCAATGAGCACTTCCACAGTTTTTAACTGAGAGCTTCCTCTGCCAATGACCATTTTGCATGTGTATATCGTGTGGCAGGCACGAAGATACTCTATGCCCAAGGAAGTCAAGGAAATTTCCTTTACGAAAAGATCCTGGACCGACCGGGAATCGAACCCGTCACCCTCAGCATGGTCATGCTGAATACCCGTGCGTTTACCGCCTCGGCTATATGGGCCCCCTACTCACTATTCTCCTATAACTCAAATCAGGGGGCGAAACCAATCTAAAGAGTATGAGTACCGGCGAAGTGAGATGGCTCACACCCGAGTGATATGGATCACAACTGGGATCCCGGCTTATATGATAGGGAATGTAAAAAGAGGCTCCCTGGATCGGGGTACGCGGCATGTGCATGGGCGAAACTATGGATTTTTGCCAGGGGGTGCACTACAAACAAATATTCATTAGTTCATCCAATCATTATTCATCGCCCCATATCTTACAACAATGAATTGAAATTCTAGGGGGTGCCTGGCACCCCCGGCACCCCCAGTAGTTTCGCCTATGGGCATGTGTTGAAGAGCTGCTTTAATCTGCCTAGCAGATCTAGATCAATGCGAACAATAGTTGTTTACGCCAATTTGTCCATTTCCCAGACCTATGAGGTGGCGTGATCTGAAAGCTACAATCATTCTTGTGAAGCCAAGCGATCTACACGTTAGTGCCAAGTGTTGAAAACCCTATTAGTAAAGCCATAGTGGTTCAGTGCCAGTAGTTAGAGCCTTGAGGTGAGATTTAGCTATTCTAATTAAAACACTAAGTGACCATTGTGTATGCTATATAGTTTGCAGGAGGTAAAAAAAGCATTATTTTCGAGCATCGAAAAGCATAGAAGTGATTGTGAAAACGTTAAAAAAAGCATTGGTAAGCGAATTGTGATGTTAGAAGTTATAAGGTGCTAATTTCGTTGTGGGATAGCTTTCCCTTCAACGAAGGGTTTTTTTTCTGCTCAAAACCCCGAGCGAATAGGTTTTCCGTGTATCCGCTACACGCCAAGTGATCAGCAAGTGAACTTCCGGTGGAAAGAGTGAGACCTGAGACCACGACGCCAAGAAGCGCCTCCTCTCTGCTGGCATTCTCCCATCCACGAGACGCCCAAACCACGTGCGTTCATCCGCTCCCGCTTAGACGGTCGTAGCACTCGGTCAGGTCACTGCATCCAAGTCTCATTCCACCCCGCCGATCACGTTGTCACCCGCCGAGCGTCGGATAGCACTCATCCGGACACACCCTCTCGGCTCTGGACGTTGAGACGCGAGCACCGCCGATCGGTCGCCTCTCGCCGGTTCTGAACATTGCCTCTCCCCATCACCCGAGTGAAGAGCACGTGCTACATCGCCTCAGCTACCATGAGGTCTACAACCTACAAGTGACACCGAAGAAGAACGAGCGTGTCACGAGCGGTGCATCTTTCTGTCGCACGACATCGGGAAGGCTGCCCGAGTATCACCATCGAATATCAGCACACAATTTGCACTAAACTGTAAGTCATTAGTATAGATCTTTGAGCTCAAAGTAGGGACCAATATTCAACAGTTCGTAGAGAAAGAGGAATTGTAAAATCGTGAATCCAATAAGGTCCAAATACAGCGCTTTCCTTCTTAGATTGTTTGAAGCTTTCAGAATTAGTTTTTACTAAATTTTTATTCGGAGATCCTTTTTTCAATTTCTTGATTCGGTTAAGCTTCCATTTGGGTTCGTCGGAGAACACGACGTGTTTGAGCCACTTTAGAACTCGCCCTGATATTGAGTCTTTTGCCGGGCCGGTAAAAAAGCGTCAGCAGCCTCTCTAACCCGAGAGTGGCGCTTAAGCTGCTGAACGTTGTGTGCACTACACAAGCGTTACAAACTAAAACAATAACTTTATTAGAAAACAAATAGACAAATCTTGATTCAACTTACAATGTTTGTTTTCATTTCCTGTACACTACAGCCGCTTCCGTAGAGCGAATTCTCTCTAAAACTTCCCTTTTTATCTTTTCTGCATTCGTCGGTTCCTGTTCATCAAAACTATTCTTGTTATTTATTTTTCTTCTCTAGTTTACATCTGACAGTTACCTTCAACTGCAACAGCGTTTTACAAACATCGTCTTAGCAGTTATCACTGATCGAATGCACTTTATTGTTTTGCCCAAACTTACTCCCTTCGTTAATTCACTTCCTCAACCATGCACTAAATTCAATCTTCTAATTTACCACTATTTTCTCAAACTTTATCTCCGACCTACGTCTCTTCTTTTGTTTTTATTTTGGTTCAACTAGGGGTGGCACGGTAAAGGCTGGGTATGCTGCGCAATTCAGATCCCATTGTGATCCACTAGCCTCTGCCCAGCAACTCCTATCCCTACCTCCACGCGGTACCGGCCGGAAACTATGAGCAACCTTAGGGAAGATCGGGTAACCAACCCCGGTGGGAACTTTGGTCGTAGGCTGACAGGGAAGGGGGGGTTTGCTTCGGCAAACCTGGGCGTCTGTTCTCCAGGAGGAGCGGCTCACAACAGCGTCTGATCCCCATGTTAGGGGCGGCTGAACTACGTCCGAGTGCCAGGGAAGGACTCTAAGCTCAACTGTGCACTATGGTCCTCCGGAAAGTAGGGGGTTGGTGTCAGGCCCTACGAGCCAGCCGTAAAAACCCATTGTAACGGAAAATCAGCAACAGAATAATACGAACCGAGACCAACGGCAACGACCCCAGCGAACAGAAAGGACTTGCGATTGGAAACTCGGTACGTGGAACTGCCGATCTCTCAACTTCATTGGGAGCACCCGCATACTCGCCGATCTACTGAAGGACCGCGGGTTCGGCATCGTAGCGCTGCAGGAGGTGTGTTGGGCAGGATCCATGGTGCGAACGTTTAGAGGTAATCATACCATCTACCAGAGCTGCGGCAACACACGCGAGCTGGGAACAGCTTTCATCGTGATGGGTGATATGCAGAGGCGCGTGATCGGTTGGTGGCCGATCGATGAAAGAATGTGCAGGTTGAGGATCAAGGGCCAATTCTTCAACTTCAGCATAATAAACGTGCACAGCCCACACTCCGGAAGTACTGATGATGACAAAGACGCATTTTACGCGCAGCTCGAACGCGAGTACGATCGCTGCCCAAGCCGCGACGTCAAGATCATCATAGGAGATTTAAACGCTCAGGTAGGCCAGGAGAAGGAATTCAGACCGACGATTGGTAAATTCAGCGCCCACCAGCAAACGAACGAAAACGGCCTACGACTCATTGATTTCGCCGCCTCCTAAAATATGGCCATACGTAGCACCTTTTTCCAACACAGCATCCCTTATCGTTACACCTGGAGATCACCACAGCAGACGGAATCTCAAATCGACCACGATTCTGATTGACGAACGGCACTTCTCCGACATTATCGACGTCAGGACCTATCGTGGCGCCAATATCGACTCCGACGACTATCTGGTGATGGTCAAACTGCGCCCAAAACTCTCCGTCATCAACAATGTACGGTACCGGCAACCGCCACGGTACAACCTAGAGCGACTGAAGCCACCGGATGTCGCATCAGCATACGCGCAGAATCTCGAGGCCGCGTTGCCAGACGAGGGCGAGCTCGATGAGGCCCCTCTAGAGGACTGCTGGAGTACAATGAAAGCAGCCATCAACGACGCAGCCGAGAGCACCATCGGGTTCGTGGAACGGAATGGTTCGACGAAGATTGCAAAACGGCTTTGGAGGAGAAGAAAGCAGCGAGGGCGGTAATTCTGCAGCAAGGGACTCGACAGAACGTGGAACGTTACAAATAGAAGCGGAAACAGTAGACCCGCCTCTTTTGGGAGAAAAAGCGCCGCCTGGAAGAAGCGGAGTGTGAAGAAATGGAACTGCTGAGCCGTTCCCAACAAACATGGAAGTTCTATCAGAAGCTCAACGCATCCCGCAACGCCTTCGTGCCGCGAGCCGAAATATGCAGGGATAAAGACGGAGGCCTCTTGACGGACGGACGTGAGGTGATCGAAAGGTGGAAGCAGCACTTCGATCAGCACCTGAACGGCGTGGAGAACGTAGGCACGAGAGCCCACGGCAACGGAGGAAGAGACGACGCCAGTGCAGCGGAGGACGGAAATGAACCAACTCCCACGGTGAGGGAAGTCAAGGATGCCATTCACCAGCTCAAAACCAACAAGGCAGCTGGTAAGGATGGTATCGCAGCTGAACTCATCATGATGGGCCCAGAAAAGTTGGCCACCTGTCTGGTCTGCATCGGCTGATAGTCAGGATCTGGGAAACCGAACAGCTACCGGAGGAGTGGAAGGAAGGGGTAATCTGCCCCATTCACAAGAAAGGCGACCATTTGGAATGTGAGAACTTCAGGGCGATCACTATTTTGAATGCTGCCTACAAAGTGCTATCCCAGATCATCTTCCATCGTCTTTCACCTAAAACGAATGAGTTCGTGGGAAGTTTTCAAGCCGGCTTCATCGACGGCCGGTCGACAACGTACCAGATCTTTACCGTACGGCAAATGTTCCACAAATGCCGTGAATACCAGGTCCCAACGCATCACCTGTTCATCGACTTCAAGGCGGCATACGACAGTATCGACCGCGCAGAGCTATGCAGAATCATGGACGGAACCGGCTTTCCTGGGAAGCTGACTAGACTGATTAAAGCAACGATGGACGGTGTGCAAAACTGCGTAAGGGTTTCGGGTGAACTATCCAGTTCATTCGAATCTCGCTGGGGACTGCGACAAGGTGACGGACTCTCATGCCTACTCTTCAACATCGCTCTGGAAGGTGTGATGCGACGAGCCGGGCTTAACAGCCGGGGAACGATGTTCACAAAATCCGGTCAATTTGTGTGCTTTGCGGACGACATGGACATTATTGCCATTTGGAATGGTGGCAGAGCTGTACACCCGCCTGAAACGCGAAGCAGCAAAGATCGGACTGGTGGTGAATGCGTCCAAAACAAAGTACATGTTGGTAAGCGAAACCGTACACGACCGAGTCCGTCTAGATAGTAATGTGACGATAGACAGAGATACCTTTGAGGTAGTGGAGGAATTCGTCTACCTCTAATCCTTACTGGCGGCTGGTAAGGATGCTAACCTTGAAATATGAAGGCGCATCATCAGTGAAAACCGCGCCTACTTTGGGCTCCAGAAGAAGTTGCGGTCTAAAAAGTTTCAACCGCGCGCCAACTGCACCATGTACAAGACGCTGATAAGACCGAGACATAGACCATGCTCGAGAAGGACCTGCAAGCATTCGGAGTTTTCGTGCGACGCGTGTTAAGGACGGTGTGCTGGAGAATGGTGTGTGGCGGAGAAGGAAAAACCACGAACTCGCTGCACTTTACGGCAAACCCAGCATCCAGAAGATGGCCAAAGCCGGGAGGATACGGTGAGCAGGGCATGTTGCAGTAATGCCGGACAACAACCCTGCAAAGTTGGTGTTCGCTACTGGACCGGTTGGTACAAGAAGGCGTGAAGCACAGGGAACACGACGGGCGGATCAGGTGGAGCGTGACTTGGCGAGCATTGGGCTTGACCGAGGTTGGCGAGCGGCAGCCACGAGCCGTGTTTTATGGAGAAATCTAGATTGAGTTTAAATAAGGGCGAAAGTAACATGAGAGAGTTCTCTTCATCGACTCTCTCTTCCTCAAATTAAAGTGACAAGATGCAAGTATGGTTGCACTTCATGGTCATAAATCGCTAGGTGGCGATGCAACCTAGCGTCTAAGTGTAAAAAAGTTCGATTGAATTTGCATCTTGTCACTTTAATTTGCAGAAGAGAGAGTCGATGAAGAGAACTCCCTCATGTTACTTTCGCCCTTATTTAAACTCAATCTATTTCAATCTATCTTAATATTTAATATTGTTGATTCAGTTTTATCTTGAATTTTATGTAATACTAAGTAATGAAAAAATGAGCAAGTACAGCCACCAAGAAAGACAGCTGCTGCAGTCCCATATGAATAGGAAACCCAGCAAAGATGGGACTAATATGCGGGACTAATAATGGCGGCAGTACAGTATCGAAAAGTTGATAAACCGTTTAGGAATATCCGACTGCAACCCACCGCGAACTCCGATGGAGCAAGGTCTGATGGTGAATCGAGAAAGTGCTGCAATTAAGGACAGACTTGTTAGAATCCTAAAATGGCTCATTTAGCTGAAATCATTGCTACTAAACAATCGATTGATAATATGACTTCCCGTAAATTCTATGTTTTAACATTTTTGTGTAGCCTTGGTTGGGAAGTTTTGTAGCTAATCAGAACATGACATAGTTAAAAATAAGTTCCTTTTTATGATGAAATAGTCAATTATTGTGGTAGAAATCATTTATTACAAATGACATTGCCTACCTTTAGGCGTTAAAGAGGAAATTTCATCATTTAATTTTGCATTTAAATCATTAAATTCACTATTTCTTAGATCTTAAACGCGTTATTCGGTTTTAGAAGAGCAAAATAAGGCGGAGAAGGATATTTACCTTTCCAACTTCCAACCGATGCTTAATTGTATACTGATCAATTTCGCCCCAAAGTGGCATTTCCAATTTTTTGATATTTGGAGTTATTTTACTTAAAGTTTAAATTTGTTGAACCAAATTCTGTTACATGGTTCCATGGAGATCCACTGGGTACTGGTTTTACAGAAATTCTTTTGGCAATATTTGAATTGACACCAATGTTATCCGCAAAAGTTGTTTTAAAGTGATCAGTTTGACCCCGGATTACGGTACCTACTCACGATTTTGAGGGCACAAATCTCTTCTTAAACAAAACCAGCCAAGATCAGGTGCCTTCTTATTTTAAGCTTATTACGAATGAGCAAGAACAGAATAATGAAAAGCACTGTTGTGTGAAGCTTGCTTCCTGAGATTTGTGCGTTTGAAATTCTGATGCACTGTTGAAGCGGGATTTCAAGACGTTTGTCCTTAACTAAACCATACCGAGAGTTGCTTGGTTTGCTTATGTGCGTGATACTGAGCTGAGCGTTAAGCCAAACATTCAATATCCTGAGATAACCATCTCGGACAATTCTAGTAACAACTATCCAGAATCAACCGATCGGACATCTTTAGAAAGGCCCTGGAGTACAACCGATTCAATACCATGGGAACGAAGATCGAGTTCTACCTCTCAAAAAATTACCGTATGGATGAATTGAATGCCATTTGCTAACTACTCATTGGCATTCCATATGATTAATTTTTCTAACGGGATAAGTTGTCATCACAAAATGATAACACGAGTTATTCTTAAAAATAGTTCCATGTCTTTTATAAAAACCACCGTTTTTTTACTTGTTTTCCCAATACTTCACCCCCAAAAACTAAACCAGGTAAAACCGTACAAACACCTTAAATACAACAAAGGATCGTTTGGATTCAGTCCAGACCTGCTGAGTAAACCACCACCGCACTAACCTGTTCTCCATCTAAGCCAAGGTGGCCCGTTTCGCAACGAAATCCCTCGAAGGAGGTTCTTTGTTCGTAAACCGAGCATATCTGTCGAATGGGTAAACGTTATCAACTGGGTGGTAGGTACTTAAAATGCAAAAACACTCTCGTGAGACTACTTACGTGTCCTTGTACTTTTGCACATCCTGCGGGCTTAGCGAGGGGCGGGTGCTGGCAAACGCTTCCAGTAGGTGTCGCTGGTTAACCGTTATCTTCTCCGGAACATGCTGCACCGCGAGTCGAGTGAGAAAGAAAAACGATAGGAAGACAAGCGTTATTAGACGAATATCGTTCTGGTAATCGACATCATCAACAGTAGCTTTGTGATGCGGATAGAAGAGTGTTTAAAGGGATTAAACGGGAGACTATTTTGCATTGAGAGAATCCCCTCAAGAACAGCTACTATGTTGCTATTAACACAGCACTTCAGAATCTGTGGTTGGAAGAAAGTTCGAAATTACTTTTAACGATTGTTCGATATCATCCCTGTAATCATATGTCTTAGGGAAATCTGTTCGTCAATGCTTGTAGCATATAGTAAGCAGTTTACTTTAAAAGCAGCCCAATAGATGACTGTAGTTCTTACCAAAATTCCTTCAAAGTTTACATTAGGAATTCCATAAAAGATTTCTTCAGAGATTCTCCTCTGAGTTCATCCCGGTATTCTTCAAGAGATTTCTCCATGATTCGGAGTTTTCATCAGGAATTCCTCAAATCCTTTCGAATTTTCACACGGGATTCCATCAAAGATTCCTTTACGGATTTCCCCGGCACTAAACTTGGTGCATCGTGCATGAGCACATAAAATCATAGCGGTAAAAATTTCTAAACAAATGAGACGAAAACGAATCTTGAAACTATTAGCAGTCATTACTGTCGTCAACGAAAATAGGTAATCATCATTCTTTAGATACTTTGTTCTCACACCCCTCTTTCCCAGCAAATCTTTCTATGTAATAAACATATCCTGCCCTTCCTTACAAATCGCTTATGACTATCAAAGCACCCCTCTCAAGACAACATTCACGCTTTCTCAAGCACAAACAATGTATTGCAACCGCTCGAGCAACCGCAACGTTGTCCCCTCCTCGCAGCCAAAGCCAAAAGATTGTACTTTACATCACGCTTTCCGCTCAGTGGTAGGTGATGCAATAAACGCGAAACGGAAGCCGCCGAAATCTCTTATCTTTGTCTTGCGGCGACTGCTTTGCGAGCGACTTTCGTCTTCAACCGTACAACTCCCACTTAATCAAACCAGCCTGACTGACACAGAGCAGCAGTAGGTAATTAACTGTCCTGATTGTTGGCGGAGTTGCGAGCAGACAATAATTGAAATCTGGTTGTAATTTAACGTGGATTTGGAATCATCTCTGTGAAAGGTGCCCCCGACGACCGTCCGGGCATGGAAAAGAAGCACCAGCAGTCAGCCAGTTGCCATAATTGGATTAGTTTTCCAAGTGAGCGCAGGGATTGTCATAGAACTTACCTCATCGTCCTCGGCACTGGTGAGACACTCCTGCACGGCAAGCATGTTGGCCGTCGTCAGGATGGACTGGATGTCCGCCCCGGTGTAGGTGTTGGATTTCTTGGCGAAGTACGGAAGTTGCACATCCGCGGCCAGGTCCAACGTGCTGCTTTGGTTCTTGAAGATCTCCAGACGGGATTTCTGAGGGAATGAATGATGGGAATATATTAATGAGATATTGGTAAATTGGAATAGGCTTCAAAATCTTTTTGAAAGTAAAGAAAAATGCTAGAATTTGACGATTTCTAACTAAGGCAAAGTTTGAAGAAACTATTGGAGTTCCTGTAGAAATGTGTACAAACTTTTTTTTAAAAATGCTTTAATCAACTGAATCAACAATTTTCCGCCGTAATACACGATTTGCAGCTGCAGCTCTCCAACGTCGGTCACGCTCAACGCTCACCAGATCACGCTCCACCTGGTCCGCCTATTGTGCTCTCTGCGCTCCACGCCTTCTTGTACCAATCGGATGGTTAGCAAACACCAACTTTGCAGGGTTGTTGTCCGGCATTCTTGCAACATGCCCTGCCCACCGTATCCTTCCGGCTTTGGCCACCTTCTGGATGCTGAGTTTGCCGTAAAGTGCAGCGAGCTCGTGGTTCATCATTCGCCGCCAAACACCGTTCTCCTGCATGCCGCCGAAGATCGTCCTTAGCACGTGTCGCTCGAAAACTCCAAGTGCCTGCAGGTCCTCCTTGAGCATCGCCCATGCCTCGTGTTCGTAGAGGACCACCGGTCTTATTAGCGTCTTGTACATGGTACATTTGGTCCGGCATGAATCTTATTTTACCGTAATTTCTTCTGGAGCCCGTAGTAGGCACGACTTCCACTGATGATGCGCCTTCGTATTTCGTGGTTTACGTTATTTTCAGGCGTTAGCAAAGAACCGAGATGGACGAATTCTTCCACCACCTCGAAAGTATCCTAGTCTATATCGTAACATTGCTACTAAGGCTTGCCCTGTCTCGTTCAGTCCCACCTACCAGCAAGTGCTTTGTTTTAGCCGCATTCACCACCACCAATCCGATCTTTGGTGCTTAACGTTTCAGGCGGGTGTACAGTTCTTCCACAGTTTCAAATGTTCTAGCAATAATATCCAAGTCATCCGCAAAACAGACAAATTGGCCATATTTCGTGAAGATCGTACCCCGGCTGTTGAGCCCGATTCATCGCATATAACACCTTCCAGGGCAATGATGATTGATTGTGCTACTTTTCCCCGAAAGTCAGTTCCCCGAAAAGACTACATCATTGTTCGAAATGATCACTTGCCACAACATGCTCGTGATACTTGGGACTAGGTTATTCAAAAAGTTAACCGATCATAATTTGACAAATCGTTGGAGTCAATTTGGTTCTAGAAAGAACGAGCAGCAATGGTAAGAAAGAGTAATATTAATCTTCTTCATTCAGCAGTGTTTCAACAGGTCTGAGGAGCAATAGAATTTGAAAGAACCGCCTATAAAATAAAGAAGGGTGTCATTTGGGGAAACGGCATTCGGAGAATCGGCGTTCGGGGAAACGACATTCGGGGAACCGACATTCGGGGGAAAAGTAGAACAACCATGATGAATAGTAGGTAGGAAACTCCATCACCTTGTCGCAGTCCCCGTCGAGATTCGAATGATACTTCACCCGAAATCCTTATGCAGTTTTGCATATCGTCCATCGTTGCTCTTATCACTCTGGTAAGCTTCCCGGGAAAGCTGTCCTCGTCCATGATTTTCAATAACTCTGTGTGGTCGATTCTGTCGTACGCCACTTTGAAGTCGATGAACAGGTGATGCGTTGGGAGCTGGTATTCACGTCATTTCTGGAGGATTTGCCGTCCGGTAAAGATCTGGTCCGTTGTCGACCGGCCATCGATGAAACCGGCTTGATAACTTCCCCCGAACTCATTTACTTTAGATGAAAGACGGCGGAAGATGATCTGGGATAGCACTTTGTAGGCGGCATTCAAAATGGTAATCGCACGAAAGTTCTCACACATTAACTTGTCACCTGTCTTATGGATGGAACAGATTATCCCTTCCTTCCACTCCTCCTGCGGTTCCTGCTGTTCGGTTTCCAAGATCTTGACTACTAACTGGTGCAGACAGGTGGCAACCTTTTCCATCTTGATGAATTCTGCTCCCGTCCTTACCAGTGGAGTTGTTTTTTTAAGTGATGGATGACATCCTTAATATCCCTCAGAGTGGTTCATTCCCGTGGTCTGCTGCATCAACATAGTCATTTCCTCCGCTACATTGATAGCCCGTGCCTACATTCTCTTCGCCATTACCGCCACTGAGGCCTCTAGCGCAGCATCGTAGTACCCATGGAGGCAGTATTGGACGAAATTAAAAAAAAAAGACAATTACACCGTCTTCGACCTTGCGGCCTCTACAGACTGACAATACTAACATTCGACAACGGACAACACATATAACACCCAGTGGCCCAGTGGAGAATTTCCCGTTTGACGAAAAGTTTTCTCCGACTGGAGTGGGAATCGAACCCACACTCCGAGGCTTACGAGACACCTAAACGACTGACGCCGCTAACCGCTCGGCCACGTAGCCCACGAAATTCAAGATGATGTCGACCTTAATTCTCCAAACGTCCCTTAGATGAACGAGATAGGTCCTCCATCGGTGATTGAACTAACTCGAAAGCGGCTACGACCAGTCCAATTTTATCTTCCTCAATTTCTACATTCATACAACGACCACCACTGATCCGGTAAATTTAAGAGCATCGAAAATGTTGGCAATTGTCGACAACACTTCTCATTTGGTAAAAAACTCCATCACAAAATCTCAGTCTGACTTGAAGGTGCAAATATGTATTAAGATTCTCTCGACACTGCCATTGAACACCGAGGGTCTTGACGACTTCGCTGTTGCTGTTGTTGACTGTCTGGACCGGACTAGTAGCTCAATCTTCCGGTTAGACATCGGTTAACACCTCCTGATCATTGGATGTCCACATTCGGATCGTGAATCCAATTCGTTTGAGCCTGAGCATTTCTGTGATTTGCCGCCGCTTGTTGGTCGTTTTTTCTCGAGTTGTCGCGCCGGTGAGAAGCTGCTTCAAGATCCTGATTGCTAAAAAGGGTCCGCACGACATGCCGAATGTGACGGTGTTGACTCCGTACTCGGCCAAAGGTTGCCCTGGATCCGGTATTCGCAGTATTCGCTATCTGTGGCTCTAATTTGTAGGAACATGTTTCTATGTCCCCAGTAATGACGAAGGCATGTAAACGAAAGCTGAGCAGCAAGTTATACAGGGAGTCCTGTACGACTGGACCGCCAACATCATTGTCATTAAATGACACATCATTGGTTGACTTCTGGGCTGCATCGAACACGAGGCGACGCTTCGTGGTGATGCTATCGGTTTGGATAACTCCGCGGCGTGACACGTATATAATTTATGGATGATTGGGATCCGGATGTAATCTCGGAATGTTGTTTGCAGCTAGAAATTCTGGATCACGTTGTTGTTCTAGCTGCATCGCTGTGAACTGTGAAAGTACGGAATAATCAGTTTCACCGACCGCCTTTGGGTCTCGCACGAAGGAAAGATTCACTATGTAGCGTCCGCTAGCGCCACAGACTGTTGTGCGAACGTAATGTTCCTCGCAGAACTTCTCATCTCCTGTCAGGTGTCGGCTTGCCATGAAATCTTCAATTGCCCAGAATTTGACAATCGGCTGGCTCAAAGACGTATCTTCCTCCAGCTGCACCTGCGTAGAGGTCTTTTACCGCTGGGTCTGGTTTCGTGGAACCCGTGGTTGCCGAGTTTCAGCCGAGAGCGGCTTCCTATAGAACGGGCTTGGTAGGTCCTAATGAATCCACTCTGAGGAGCTCTGAGCGGTGCAGATTGCAAAATACACTGGCGCCACCCGAATAAAAAATACAGTAGAAAAACCGAACGTTATTTAGAACCATATTTTTACAATAGACACCACTGTAAAAATAAAAATACAAAAACAATAAGATGTAATGTTGGATACCATACCGTGAATTGTAAATAAGATTTTTACAATATATTATACAGGTTGTTAAGTATCGTAACAATATAAAAAAAAATTTCTCCATATATATTTTTTTGCAAAACCATACATTTTATTGTTAATGAATTGTTTAAAATACTGATACGTGGGTTTAAATATACCGTACATTGTATGGTACATGAATGGTTTCAAACAATAAAATGTACCGTAAATAAATTGTTTTTAATTGTAATTTCACTACTGGTTATACATTTAATCAAATGGTTTTGGAATGGTTCTCTTTTGTTGTGTTGAATTGTTTTACATTACATAAACCATATATTGTTATATTATCTTGCCATTTTCCTCCTGTTAATGGCATCTTAGGCTTATTAGATTTATTAGAATGCGCTTTGGGAATTCCCAGAGCGTTTTGGATAACCCTTCATATATAGGATCGCCCACGTCTAAGTCTGAGTAGTCTCTGATTGCATTAACAGTTGAAGCTTAGGCTCCCATTCCCCACCAGCCAGATAACCGGGTTTCGCAAACTAAGCATTATTTGTGGCAACACTTTGAGCGGCATGATGGAACTATGCCGAGCGCGCTAAGTGTTATTAGACCACTAATGTAGTTGCATGAAGTGGGTGACGAGGTACATAAGTATCATTACAGCGTGCTTAACCGTTATTGCAATAATGAGGCACCAGTTTGACTAAAGTTTGAAATACATAACAACTCATGAGATAACTGTCAAGTTCGATTCAAATATAAGTTAGGTTAAAAAGCGAACCCGCAGATGAACCTATATTAAAAGTCATTTCTGTGTTCAGTCCAGTCCATATGTTAAAGATGGCTCTACGTCAAAGATAAAGTTTGTCAACCGCATTTGATTCGATTGTGGTCGAAGGCAAGTTCACATGAGAGAAGAGGAAAAAACTCCCCTAAATGCAAATACAGAAAGAATAGTGTTGAAGTGTTGAACTCATCTACTGATTTACGGTAATCTGACCTGCATCTTTCCGGGTTGGCCTACATTGCATTAGTATTTATCTCATCGCACTCTACACACCTAGCCCGTCCTCGAGCCCGCCATATCTCTTGGACCCCTGCTTGGACCTGCAGTTCTTAGGACATCTGGTTTACCACTGATTTAAACATGTTATTGGCATTAACCCTTTGGAGCCGGAGGGGTCATATATGACCCCGGCGATGAAACCGAGCATAACAAACGTGTTCGACACCAGCGAGGTTGCGTCAACAGCGGCGAAAAAAATCGATTCCAAAAGGTTAAATTGATGTTTCAACTTATTCACTTTTTTTTCTTTCCTTTCCTTTGCATCAAAAAAGTCACAAACATCAACAAAACAAAGCACGGAAAAAATCTTAAACTGAATAAATCTGGTGTTCGATTTGAATAGGTCGAATCTGCATAGGAATCACAGCAAACATACGATCTATTCAAATCGAACACCAGAAATAATTAAAAATTCACGGAAAAATAATGTTCGGAAAAGTGAATGGTTCAAACGTAAGAAAAACAGTATAATATATTGTTATATAAAAATCCAATGTAAATGTATAGTATAGCAAACCATTTCATTACAATACACTTTATTGTAGCTGGTACACTGTATGGTGCAGGAATGGTTTTCACCATACACCCTATGGTTAGTTTTTATCCGGGCAATTAGTATGTCGACATAGCCGGGAATGTCGAATCTTTCGTATACCAACGGTGCTTCAAGATGTAGTTCCGGAAAATTGATGCGGAATTTGATCCGCGATCGTGGGCAAGACAGGACAATCGATTTGGATATTGTAGTCAGAGATTCGTTATTTCACGATGATTGTAACGGTCTCGGTGGTCTTTGTTGTCAGCCCAGAGATACGCTTGAGCGGCAGGTTGATTCGGTGCGGTTTTAGACCCGACTTCTTAGATAGATTTGATTTATGAATTTGGCAGGTGAAGTTAAATCCGAGAGAACACGGACGGCGAATTACTGAATATGCGAAGTTGACGGCAGCCGTTGCTAGCAATACCGACGTGAATAAGTTGTTGTAGGAGAGTTGACTGGTGACTCCGAATGACAGCTGGCTGACATCCGTCGGAACTGATTCTAGAGACGATTCTTCGTGGAGCAGAGTGTGATGGCGTTTCTTGCATTTGCGACAGTCTCCAGCGGAACAAGAGGCTTTACCGTGTGGTGCACAAAGGCCCAGCTGGTTCACCAACCGAATTCTTTCAACAACAGGGATTTCTTGGAATCGCTTGCAATATTACAAGCGGTGTGACGAATCGTTACATACAGACGGAGAGCTTCTGTGGTGGAGTCTTCGTTGACGCTATCATAACTGGAGCTTCAAATGGGAACCTTTGCAAGGTGCTTCATGAAAGGTTTCGATGCCGGAACGTGTTTAGTTTCCTGTGAATAGGTGCGTTGCTCGAGATACTCGAGAAAATCGTGCCAGGTCACTGTTGTCTACTTTCTGGATCTACCTTGGCCAGGAGAAAGTAGATCAGCCTACATTCAAGATCTTCGCGTTGAATCGCCTGAAATTTCCGCTTGGCATCGTTGCCGGTTGTTTCATGGAGCTTCCGCTTTGGTTCTTCCAGGCCAGAGCTCCAACGTACGCATTGTCTTCTATCTTGATGTACTTTAGAAGCACAGCAAAACGTTCCGTGGTATAAGTCTTAAGGTAGACCAAGCATTGGGCGTTCATCCGTGCTGTGCACGGAACAGATCATGAAAGAAGTTCCATTCCCCGAAATCTCCCGAAAAGGTAGGTAGTATTCCATTAGGAAGGTGTAGCTCGGGGGAACAAGCGCAACAGGAGGGTTCACTGCCAAACCTGAGCTTGAACCGTTACGGAGGGTGAAATGTCCCAGTTAGTGGTCACCCGTATGCACTGTAGCTTTCAACTTCAGATTTTGCTTCTCCAAAGCTGCTTCGGCAACCAGATAGAATTCAATGGCTGCGGCGTCCGGACAAAAATCCAGAATGGCTTGATCAATTTCTTGTTTCAAAGTCTTGCCAAAGCAGATGTAGATTTTCGAGTTCGGTGTAAAGATCATTGACAGTGACCGTGGCTGTTTTAAGCTTGCTCATCCGAAAATCAGCCCATGTGAACTTTGACGACCTATGTTCGTAAACAGGTTGAAGATACTCAAGTTCTAGCATTTAAACATACTAAATACCATCGTGGGATAAAATTTAGTCTACTTACCTCATCCGGCAAACTGCACTCGACCAGCCGATCAATTCGACCGGACCGCAGCAAAGCTGGATCCAGAAGCTCAGGCCTCGAAGTAGCTCCAATCACAGTCACCCCCTGAAGACCTTCCACGCCGTCTAGCTCGGTGAGCAATTGGTTCACCACACGATCCGTAACTCCCGTCGAGTCGTGTCCTCTTCGAGGTGCCAAGCTGTCAAACTCGTCAAAGAACAGAACACAAGGTTTGGCACTTCGCGCCCGATCGAACAGATTCCGCACATTTTCCTCACTCTGTCCAATGTATTTCGCTAGCAATTCTGGACCCTTAACCGATATCATCCGGAGGTTCCACGTTTTCGCAAGTTTAGAAACTGCAAGATTTTCAAGGTTATTAAAAAGTATCAACTATAACTGAACAGCACACAAACCTAAATAAGTCTTGCCGGTTCCCGGCGGTCCGAACAGCAAAATCCCCGCCTGATTGCGCAGCGGCGAGCACTCGAAGATTTTCGGGAACTTGGTCGGCCACATCAGCACCTCCTGGAAGACATCGATGGCATTTTCCAAGCCAGGAACCTTATCGCCCGGAACGTCATCTTCGTCATCCAAGTCATCCGAACGCTTGTGACTTTCGATTCCTTGCAGACAATACTCGTTGGTAACATCCAAGGCACTACGAATCATTTCATCAGTCACCAGCGGGGATTTGGAATCTACAATATCCAATGGTCAATTTTAAATGTCCAAATCTTAAAAAAACAATCACTTACTTTTTTTAAACGCATAAAACACCGCCCGATCGACCATCTGCACCAGGCTACCCACCGAGTAGCCCTCGGTCGAGTTGGCCAGCTTCTTCCAGTCGATTCGCTTCTCCAGCTTGCAGCGTTTGTTGACGAACAAACTTTTGATCACAATTTCTCTATCAGTCTTGTCAAGATTTGGCACCTTTTGGAGATCGTGGAACAGGTGAGATCCCCGCGAGGAGTACAACCTCCGGTTCAGGTTGGAAACGCTACCGATGGAGGCGATCACCGAGATCGGGTTGGTGCTGGTGAATTCCTCGATCTGCTTGCGTACCACATCGGAAACTCTGCAGTTAGTAATAAAATGTAATGTTTGAAACAAGCCTGTTGATATGAATTAAAACCTACTTGTTATGATACTCCGCATCCTGAGTATTCTGTTCACCGGGATTGTGCGTTAGGACGTCCAGTCCTTCCAGGTAGAGTACCGCAGGACTGTGAAACATGCACATGTAGAAGGCGTGGCGAAGATCTTTCTGTATCGAGTCCGGTTTGCGTCCTTTGTGCTTCGAACACTGGAAGGTGGTGGTGAAGCAATGGTAAGGAGGTTCGGCTAACCGACGCAGCACAGTTTGAACAATGGTTCTTTTACCACTCTGATTGGATCCTGAAAAAGATAGATATACGGCTCTTATTGTAAACAACTGACTTACAAATGAGACGACTTATTCAATCTATTTAATTTCTTCAATTCTGAGACTACAATATCGGAATAAAGTGATTCTCAATTAAGGAAAAAATACAAGCTTTTGAAACAACTCACCTGCAATAATCACATTGTAACTTTTCCTTACATTACTTCTTTTATCCAGGCACAATTTCAACTTCAACTGGTCCACACATTCATCAACTATCTTCTGAAACTTTCCGATCTTCACTTGCCTCTGTTCTTCCTCGAGCACCTCACATCGCTTTTTCTTCTCATCCTCTTCACTAGGAATCACTCCATTTAAGTTTTTCACATCCTCCGAACACACAATCTTGCTTTGCCTCAATATCACCGCGTTCACCAAACAGTACTTCAAATTAGCCGGCTGCAGCTTCACCGTCAGATAGTACTCCGGCAGCCGGAAAACCTGCCCCTGATTCAACAGCACCGGATGCACTTTCGAATTGAACAAAATAAACTCCTTGAACTTTTCCATAATGTCGCTCTCGATCTTGCAGGCCACTTTCGTAGCCGGAACCAACTCGATCATACCAACGATGTTCAGAGCGTTCTGCTTGGCTCGGAGGGTAATCTTCTCCCCGTGGTGGATCTCCAGCTGTTCCATCAGCTTGTCGTTGATTTCCACGGTCGGGTAGGCATTTGCGGGGAAACGTTCCCCGTCGGATGTGAGCCGGACGTTTACGAAGTACTCCCGGTCGTCGTTGGTGGACAACAGGAACGGCAGGTGGATGTCCATTCCCGGCGGGATGTTCTCCTTGGTGATATAGATGTCGCAGATCTGCGAATTGTTCCGACGACAGTTCCACACACCTTGGATCACGCGGAACTCGTAGCTTTTGGGCACTTCCTTGGTAAGGGTGGCGAGCAGATCGTCCAGGTATTGCGATTTGCTTTTGAATTGGGAGGAGGCCAACGGTTTCGATGGCTCGCTGACGATCGGAGGTTGTTCGGTTATGATGCTGGCTATTGTTTTACTAGTTTGCAGTTTGCTTAGGTGCCGATCGAGATCATTTTCGAACAACGAGTTCCGCACGGCCGTTTGGGCGTTGGTCAGAACTCCGTTCCCATGAGTGGAACTTCGCTTTAAAACGCCATTTTCCTTGGGTTTATCCTGTCCCGTCTTCAGATGATTCTCTTTGCCATTTTCCAGCGAATTATTTTTGTGCCATGTGAGTGGGCGCTTCTTGATGGAATCTATTGTGGAGGCAGGCGTTGACGAACTTACCAAACCGACGGAACTGATCAACGTGTCACCGTTTTCGGTTCCATTAGTTTTGTTGCGCTGTTGGTTTCGCATTCGAACCAATTCGGCTATGTTCAAATTGGTGTTGCTACGTGTTAAAGCTCCTGGCACGGCTGCTGGTGAATCCTTTTTGAGCATGGCTTTTTTGTAAGGCTCCACAACTAATTCGGTGTCGTTTTCCAGGCGGCCGTACGGAAGAGGCGGAATAGTGAATTCTGAAAAAAGATAGATGTTTGCATTTGATTTGGGAAATTCAATGTAAAAAGACTTACTGATTTTGATCTTGATGCTAATAGAATCGTTTATCCACACGATCAAGTTTTGCCCTTTGGTCACTATCCTCGTCTGGTCCAGCAGGATCGATTGTATCCGAGTGCTGCTCACTTGCTATAAATCATACCCCGTTTCAATTAGTATGTCCTCAGAATCATCATCTTTGGAACCCACCATCATATCCCAATCCTTTTCGCTGGCCGCCGTCACCTCCACCGTTTTCAGCGACCGGGCCTCTATGATCATGGCCACCATGACCATATCACCCTCCTTCAGTCCCATGGCGGTGGCCACCTGTGCATTGATGCCGATGCGATTCTCCTGGTAGCCGCCACCACCAAATGGGGACCACGACATGAAGAAGCTGTCGATGCCATGCGTGATGCTCAAACAGCCGTTTTTCTAAAAATAAACCAATAGAAAAGCAAACCAAACAAACGACATACGTGAATCACTTATTAAGACATGAACAGCATATTTGCCTCCTCGAGCGCGAGTACGGGTGGTCTGCCTCCTCACCCGGTTGATCTGTTCCACCAGCTAACCGTGACTCAGTCAGGGATGCCAGATATAAGAAACATGTGCCTCAAGGAAAATTAGTGAATATATTTATATATAATCAAGCGAAATAATATGAGACCATATCACCTTACAGATAGAAGAAATGTCGTTTTAAGGAGTAGGTAAGATTTGATAAAAATTCTGGGCTAACATATGAAAAGGGTCTATCTGCTGTTTGTAGACAAGCTGATGCTGCCCATGGTTCATTCGCCTTCTTCACGTTCCGTCTTCCATCTGCACATCGCCATAGATGGTAAGCATCAGCTTCCTTTCGAAAACTCCAAGGGCGCAATGATTCTCTGCACGTATAGTCCCCATGAAGTAATAGCGGTTTAATAAACTTTTTGCAGATGATTAACTTCGTGCAACGGCAACCTATGTTCGATCGTAGAGCTTTGAGGATTCCAAAGTAAGCTCAATTTCCTGTCACAATGCGTCTCTGAATTTCTCTTCGAATGTTGGATATACGTGTTTGCCATCTTCTCAAATTTGCAAGCAATAATATCAATATCATCGGCAAAACCAAGCTTTTTTTTCTGTTCGGATGAGTCACTGCGACCAGTATTTAGATCTTTTGTGGCAATACCCGTATCCTTAGTATTTAGTGCATGTCGTACTACTCCATTGTCATTGAGAGACAATGGAGCATCGATTTCTGTACAGATCTTGTTTTGTTACCTCAGCGGTTCGAAAAATCGAATGTGATGAAAAAGTACCGTTTTCACAGGGATATAAATTCCAGCGAAAATGCTCCCTTAATCACACAAAATCGATTATATTTCTGAGAAAAACAAAACGGTAGAACTGATATTTGTCCATGCATCGGAACTCTGGCTTCATCCATGTCTTGCTTCTAGCTTAGTCCCAGGACAACATTTAAAAACTTGGGGCTTTAGGCTAATTGTAAAACGCTGTCAAATAAGAGAATGTGTTCGGTAATAAGAATTCAGAGTCCTTGTATCACCAGTACTTATCAGTCCTTAGTCGGTTATTACGCAATTAGATACGCAAAGCATGTTTTTTTTTTCTTACATTAAGTGTAGTCTCGGCGAGCACAAACCGAGTCTTTAACTATCCGTAAAGCAAAAAAAAATACAATTTTAGAAACTGTCACTAGTAACAAGGGCTTTGTACCATGAATCCTTATTACCAAAACGCAATATCCTAGCTTAACAAGTTGGATGTCACCAGGGTTCAGTTTGGTAGATCTTACTCCGTAACGCAACCCAAAAGGGATATTTACCCACGTTACGGGCTCCGTTAAAGGTCGAGCATGTTTTAACCCCCCTCAACCATTCATCCCTCAGCTCGGGTCGCCTGACACCTTGGATTGGGGTTCCCTGTTTGGTGGACTTTTACCCCCGGAACAGGGGGTCCGTAGTGCTATTCTAAGCCGGCAACTACACGGGCTGAGATAAAGCTTCCTTCTCAGCTTGGTGTTCTATGAGCACTTCCAAAATTATTAACTGAGGAGAGCTACCTCTGTCAATGACCATTTTGCATGTGTATATCGTGTGACAGGCACTCTAGCCGAAGCAAGTCAATGGAATTTCATTTACGAAAAGTTCCTGGACTGTCAAGTATTCGGGGAATTAGGAGAAGGTTTCTAACTTGAACTGGTTTATTCGATAGTAGATAATGGAATGAACTGTTTAACAAAATAACATAGGGCTGCCTTGATGATTTCCGGTTGCTTGTTTACTCCGCTTGGGAACTTCCGGGTACAGAGCATGGCTGGCCACAACTACTCCTCCTCCTAATGCTGTAGTGGTCGAACAACTCGGTTATCCCAAGTAACAATCAGCATGCCTTGAAGGTTTATTCATGTTTTATCCTGGTTTTATACGAGCATGTCAAAAAGCTAGTTGTTCTAAATAAGTTGTATGTGGTAGTTTTTTACTTTGAACCTTTGGCGTTCCATAAAACTATCATATAACTTCTGCTACAAACATCTTCAATTAAAGACTTGCAAGTAGACATGAATTGGTTTTATCACTTATTATATACCATTTCAATAAAACTTGCATTTGCGGTTGTTGTCGGAGAGATTTTTTTGTAAACAAATGCACAAAACTGTGAAGCAATGCATAAAACCAACAAAAGATTTCGTGGCTGTAACATAAACCAAAAAAATGCTGTGATAAAACCGCTAGTTCTATCATGAGCTCTGTTATGACTACCTCAGGAGGGTTAGCCCTATTGAAGGAATCATCAGGAACACAAAGTTTTATCAGAAAAATATGTCGCCTAGCCGGGATAATTTATGTAAATACAGAAAAAATATTACTCAGTTTTATGATTTCACGTACAGCTTAAGATCAAATTAAACCATACAACATGTTTCCGTCATTTTATTTTGTCAGAAAAATTACATAATATCTTTTAAACTCCGCTGTGTTGAAAAAACCTTTTTTGCACCCAATTCCACCGAGTAAATTAAATGCATTTAACTTCCAAATTATGCATAGTTTGTGTGGCGCACTTAGTTTTTGTCATTATCACAGTCACATTCACCACAAATTTTCCGCGGCATGTCTCCTGACACGTATTAAATAGGAAAACAAATCTGAATTCCATATCTGCATCTTTCCAATTGATGGCTGGATAAACAACCAAGCATAATTTATTCTGACGATCGAACATTGAGAGTGAAAAATAATCAAAACAATTATTTGACAAGTCAGAAGATGGTTTTATTTAGAAGATTGATAAAACTATGATACAACCCGAAATTCTAAGCCGGTTTGCATACGAAGTCCTGTAGACCCTAATAAGACTGGGCCAACTAGCCAGAACGTGGGCTTATTGAGGCATACAAGAACTCGAGAGCATTTTCAAGTCGGCATCAATGGTTTTATGTTTAGGATTTTTGAATCGCTAAAAAACTTTGATAAAATTTAAATTGTTACTTGGGATGTCTCGTAACATAAGCTGCATTCGATTGATTGGTCGGATTTTCCTCCATCGTCTTCAAAAGATACAAACCTTGCGTCCGAGTCGGCGTCGTCGTTGTTATTCCCGTCCCGAATAAAAAATACAGTAGAAAAACCGAACGTTGTATTGTAACAGTACTATTTAGAACCATATTTTTACAATAGACACCACTGTAAAAATAAAAATACAAAAACAATAAGATGTAATGTAGACACCCATACCGTGAATTGTAAATAAGATTTTTACAATATATTATACAGGTTGTTAAGTATCGTAACAATATAAAAAAATATTTTTCCCCATATATATTTTTTTGCAAAACCATACATTTTATTGTTAATGAATTGTTCAAAATACTGATACGTGGGTTTAAATATACCATACATTGTATGGTACATGAATGTTTTCAAACAATACAATGTACCGTAAATAAATTGTTTTTAATTGTAATTTCACTACTGGTTATACATTTAATCAAATGGTTTTGGAATGGTTCTCTTTTGTTATGTTGTATTGTTTTACATTACATAAGCCATATATAGTTATATTATCTTGTCATTTTCCTCCTCTTAATGGCATCTTAGGCTTACTAGATTTATTAGAATGCGCTTTGGGAATTCTCCAGAGTGTTTTGAATAACCCTTCATATATAGGATCGCCCACGTCTAAGTCTGAGTAGTCTCTGATTGCATTAACAGTTGAAGCTTAGGTTCCCTTTGCCCCACCAGCCAGATAACCGGGTTTTGCAAACTAAGCATTATTTGTGGCAACACTTTGAGCGGCATGATGGAACTATGCCGAGCGCGCTAAGTGTTATTAGACCACTAATGTAGTTGCATGAAGTGGGTGACGAGGTACATAAGTAAAATTACAGCGTGCTTAACCGTTATTGCAATATTGAGGCTCCAGTTTGACTTAAGTTAGAAATACATAACAACTCTTGAGAAAACTGTCAAGTTCGATTCAAACATAAGTTAGGTGAAAAAGCGAATCCGCAGACGAATCTATATTAGAAAGTCATTTCAGTGTTCAGTGCAGTCCATATATTAAAGATGGCTCTACGTCAAAATAAATAGTCAAAAGATAAAGTTTGTCAATCGCATTTGATTCTATTGTGGTCGAAGGCAAGTTCACATGAGAGAAGAGGAGAAAACTCTCCTAAATGCAAATACAGAAAGAATAGTGTTGAATTCATCCACTGATTTACGGTAATCTGACCTGCGTCTTTCCGGGTTGACCTACATTCGTATTTCTCTCATCGCACTCTACATACCTAGCCCGCCATATCTCTTGGATCTGCAGTTCTTAGGACATCTGGTGATTTAAACATTTTATTGACTTTAAATTGATGTTTCAACTTCATCACTTTTTTTTTCTTTTTCCTTTCCTTTGCATAAAAAAAGTAACAAACATCAACAAAATAAAGCACGGAAAAAATCTAAAACTGAATAAATAATTAAAAATGCACGGAAAAATAATGTTTCGGAAAAGTGAATGGTTCAAACGTAAGAAAATCAGTATAATACAGTCAACTTTCGGTCGTTGGGCTACGTTTAGGTGGGCTACGTTTTAACTGGGCGCCCGTTAGGTGGGCTATAGCCCAGTTAAAACGAAGTCAAACGTCACTTTTTGACGTGAAGCATGATTTGTCAAGGTTGGTAGCCCTGAATCTCTATTGTTAGAGATTATTTGACAGCTCAAAACTCAGCCCACCTAGTGAAAGTCTTTCACTAACTGGGCTACGAGTTTAGTGCAACGAACGAAAGTTGACTGTATATTGTTACATAAAAATCGAATGTAAATGTATAGTAGCTGCAATGTACAAAGCTTTAAGCGAACCATTTCATCACAATACACTTTATTGTAGCTGGTACACTGTATGGTGCAGGAATGGTTTTCACCAAACACCCTATGGTTAGTTTTTATCCGGGGTTACAGTGTCCGTCTGACTCAGAGATTCTTCAATCTTCTTCATAGTCATCAAACGGATTCTTCAAAATTTGATGAGATCGTCTTTTGATAGTACCAAGTTCCACAGACAAGCATTCTAAGAGTACCTCTTCAAGTTATACAAAATTTTTCCTCGTATCCAAGATGTTTTTTTGGGTTTCTGTAGTCTCGCACGTATAAGGTTTCTCCAACGGCAAATGTTTCTTGCGTCTTTCTGTTATTTACCTTCTGGATTGTGTCGTCCTGGTGTCTTGCTGCATTAAACTTCTCAAAGAATCAAACCTCAGTCTCATTTATCTGCCGAACATCAGTTTGAATAGACTTTTCGCTATCGTCGCATGTTGCGATGCCCGGTACAACTCCAGAAAAGAGTAGATCATAATGGACGTTGATTTCTTCTGGAATACTGGATCATTACTGAGCTTCTTCAAAGCAGTCTTCACTGTTTTCACAGCATTTTTTGCAGCACCATTCGAGCATGAACTGTATGGCGCCGTTCGCAAATGTTTGATTCCCCTTGGTTTACACAAGTTTCAAAATTCATCCGACGTAAACGCTGTTCCGCTGTCGGACACCAAAGTTGAAATTGAATTGAATCTCGAAATATACTCAGAACTCACACAGTTTCTCAATTGTTTCTTTGGAAGTTAAAGTGCGCACAGAAAGGGCTTCAATTTATTTGCAGTGGTAGCTATCAATCATCAAGAAGAAATCCGATCCGCGGAAGGAAAAATGGTCCACGTATGCTCGGTCTCCTGGTGCAGACGTCAGTCGCCACAGTGTGACAGGATCGCTTCTTTCTAGTCTTTGCTGGATGCACAGCTCGCATTTCTTTCCCAGGGCCTCGATATCGTTATCCAAACATGACCACCAGTAATACGATCGGGCCATACTTTTCATTTTCACGATTCCCGAATGTATCTTGTGAAGTTCTTCCAGCACATCTATCTCAATTTGGCGAGAACTACGGTACTATAACCCCAGAGCAAAACTCCTTCCTCCACGCTCAATGCCACATGGACCGACCCGTCACCCTCAGCATAGTCATGCTGAATATCCACGCCTTTTCAGCTGTGGCTATATGGGCCCACTTGAACCACGCTTCTTATTATACCCTCTAAACTGCCGTGAATCGCAAGTCGTAACCATAGAGCCTTTGAAACCACTGCTTCCATTGTGTAGGAATATTGACATGACCCATGTTTGCTTTAGTGCTTATCAAATATCCTGTCACTATTGAGATGTGATGGACATTGGTTGATGTAGCACTTGATCCCTCGTTTTATGAAGTCGATTACCCTGTTCGGATTAAACTGCCAAATTTCCAAGGGCTTTAATAACCCTTTCCCTAATATTGACGACCTTAAATTATATAATACTTCACATTTGCATAGAATGTGTTCAGCAGTTTCGTTTTCCGTTTGACAAAATGACATTCAGAAGATTGAATTTTACCAATCTTACTTAAGTGATATCTGCTTGGGCAGTGCCCAGTCATCAGACCGGTTATTACCCTGAGATCTTTTTTGTTCAGATTTAATATGGCCTTGGCTTTTGCTGCACTGGGTCTTATAAATCTTTTAGCTTGTCTACAGGTATCCGTGACATTCCAATTAGATTAAACCATAGACATTTCCCAGGTTTTAAGTTTCATTCTAAGAGTACACTCCGGAACTCCACAAAATGGTTCAGGGCCAACAAAACACGATGCTGCCCCCTGTCTTGCTAAGTTGTCGGCATTTTCATTTCCTTGAATTCCACAATGACCTGGAACCCAATATAATATAACGTCGTTACTAATGGCCAATTGCTTCAGAGAAAGAATGCATTCCCACACCAGCTCAGATTGGCACGTGAATGCCTTTAGCGCATTCAGAGCAGCTTGACTATCTGAGAAGATACAGATTTTGGCAAACCTGTAGTTTCTCTAGAGGCATGTATAAGCACATTCCAAAATTACATGAATATCTGCTTGAAACACAGTGGGACTGTATCCCATTGGTATAGCTTTATTGATGCCAGGGCCTACAATTCCAGCCCCTATATTTTCACCCATTTTTGAACCGTCAGTATAAAATAGGTACTATAGAACCTGGACGTAAACTTGGCCCAACAGAATCCCAAACATAGCGGCTTGGTTTCACCACTGTAAGGGAACATCATAGTTGGTCTTCGTAATCATCCAATCTGCCACTGTTTTTATACTTGAGTTCAGATCGAAGTCTCTAATGATATTCAGATGCCCCCAAGATCCCCGTCCAATATTTCGTTGAAACGAATAAATTGCAGGGTACTTTTAGCCGCTTGCATTTGCACAAATTGATGCAGTGGTAGTATATTGAGAAGGGCATCTAAAGCAGCTGATGGTGTACTTTTCATTACCCCTGTTATTGATATGCAAGCAAGCCTTTGAAGCTTGTTTAATTTCCTTTGAGTGGTTACCTCATTTGTTTTGGGCCACCAGACAATGAAGCAGAAGCATATGTTATTTTCGGCCGGACTATTGCTGAATAAACACCATATTTGGTCGAAGTCCCTAGGTTTTACCTAGGGCTTTACTGCAGACCCAAAGAGCATTAGTACCATTTGTAGTAACCTTGTTCAGATGAGAATTCCAGTTCAGTTTCTTGTCCAAAGTAACGCCAAGATGTTTGACTTCTTCTGAGAAGTGAATTCGAACTCCGTCTAAATAAGGCTGCATAAGACTCAATTTCTTGCTTCTAGTGAAAGGAACTATAGTAGTTTTTGAGGGGTTTACGTTTAAGCCCTCTTTCCTACACCATTCTAGCGTAATATTGAGCGCAAATTGTAGCCGATTAGAGATAGTGTCATCGAATTTCCCACGTACAATAATGGTCACATTTAGCCGGGGCCCGTGGCGTAGTTGGTCACACGTTCGCTTCATATGCGGATGGTCATGGGTTTGATTCCCAGCCCCGGCACTTGCAATTTTTCGTCGGTTGCTTTTCCCCCGAAAGCAACTGACACTGACCCTCTTCTGAGCCCCATGGCTCAAACGAACCCGGATACCTGGACATCGGCGAACTGCTACTCATAATGGACCCTCAATCGGACTGGAAAGGAACAACGGCCATCCATCATCATCCTTGTGCTCATCATTCTACTAGGTATAAAGTAGAAAAAATGAAAGCAGCAGAAAAGCAACCAGTTCGATAAAGTAGAATAGAATCTGGGCGCTGTGCAAAATGAAAGTGCAGCTGTCAATTGAAATTGCTCACGAAGTGCCCCAGTGGACAATAGAGCTGTAAATTAGGTTAAGTGATTAAGAATAAAAAAAAAATAATGGTCACATCATCTGCATATCCAATGATATCAAACCTTGATCAGCTAGTTTTTTAAGGAGTTCGTCTACTACCAAAGACCACAGCAAGGGCGATAATACTCCGCCTTGAGGACAGCCCTTCATAGATCTAACAGATAGTTGGGCACCTCCAAGATCAGCAGAAATCTCCCGATCTTTCAGCATAGCCATTATCCATTCGCGCTGTTATTGTAGATTTACTAGCATGATACGCAAATTGAAATTTGCTAAGAGGCATCTCTACTAAGCTGGTTGACTTGATAAAGTCATCCAATATCTTTTCCATTGTTTTCAATAGAACTGAGGAAAGGCTTATCGGTCCAAAAGTTTTGGAGTTGTTTTATCCCTTTTGCCAGCTTTCGGAATAAACACAACTCGAACCTTCCTCCATGCTTTAGGTATGTAGCCCAGAGTGACGCTAGCCTTGAACATTTCAGTTATAAGCGGACAAAGCACTTCTTTACCTTGTTGAAGTAGCGCTGGGAAGATTTCATCTTTCCCTGCTGATTTGAAAGGTTGAAATGCCCATTCGACCCTAGATGGCTGAATCGCAAGTTAGTCTCATATGTAAAAAGTAGACGTTGAGAAAATAGGCCCTATAGTTTAGAAATTCGATTTCTATGTAAAACTTCAAAAAATTACCGTAAATTGAAAACTTCTACGATCACTATGAAACTTTCACCTAGGTATTGTTTCAAACGTGAAAACTTAACAGAGAAAAATACAAAACTAGTTAAAACAGTATTCTGTTTTGTACTGGATGGTACCTACACTGCAAAAACTACAAATATTTATTTCATGTGAAAATACACATTGATCCAACTGATCTCTTCACACATAAATTTTATTACGTAAACTATAAACAAGATATTTGCTGTTTATGCTTTAGATTAGTTCCACAAATATTTGGTATGTGTTAACACCCATAGCAAAAAAATATGTGAATGCACACATAATACCAATGCTTAGTGGCTGTGTCAGCCGTCGGAGACGCGCAAAGCGAAAACATGGCGACTGAAACGTGTTCACGAAAAATTGTGCTGCAGGACTTGCAGTTCCCAGTGGAGATATTTCAACAAAACCATCTCTGGAGCATGGAATAGTCATCTGTAATCGCTTTACATTGATTTTGTTTTTGAATACTCAGGTCAAGAAGAGCGCAATTTGGATTATTCGGAGCTGCAAAGTTAACCGATTGGTCACTCACTAATGGTAAACAACCGAACATCTTTTCAGTGAAATAAATATTTGACCCTTTCTCAAATAGCTATTGGCTTCGTTCGAAAACCATTTCAACGATTTTAACTGCTTTATGAATATTTTATAATAAAACTAATAAAACTTTTATTCTACATACCATATAAAAACCATTTGATCAAATCTATTGCTTTTATTTGCCATTCTGTATTGTTTTTATGTGTAGTCGCACATGAAAACGATATATACCAATAAACAATTCGTTATGTGTGTCACACATAAACATCATTTGTCCAGACAAATTGCAAAAATACATGTGTACGAAACATAAAATAAATATTTGTAGTTTTTGCAGTGTACACAAGTTCGTAATGAACTGACTTGCGATTACATTTCATTATGGAAAAATCTGACTTGATGTTGTTTTTCGATTTTACTGAAGAAGAAACCGTATATTTTTATTCACGCTGCCTAAAGATCATGCGAAGATATATCGAAAATGACCATTAAGCCATTTGTGCCTAAAATGCAGATGGGACTGACATGCGATTGTCTTCCAGATGTATTGAATATTATTACTTTATACTTCGAAGCGTTCATCTCCATACCGTTCAATGCACGCCAATTTTCTATATAGTTTCAATGTTTTGTTGCAAAACGGCACAATGAGGAGTAGAGCTGCTGATACGAGAGATCTTCAGATAATCTGCGTACAATAGGTGGTGCGAATTCAGTTGTTGGCTCAGGTCATAAATGAAAATAAATGAAGATAATAGGACCAGACGCCAGATAGAGTTCCAAAACAAGCGGATTTGGCAAATCCCAGTTTAAGGTAGGCAAAACGCTTACGCAAGTAGGGTAACGGTTGAATTTTGGACCCCTAGAGGACATTACTTTGAATTTTAGTCAAAATCAAACAGATTCAAAGGGTATTTACACATAATGATGATGTTAGTATATTCGTAAAAGTCTCCACTGTGCGTTAAAAATACCCAAAAGGTCAGTTTTGGCTGAAAATTTGATGAAAATAACTAATTTTTGAAGCATCAGTTTTCACTGTTTTGGACACCCCAATATATTTTGGACCCTCATCAGTATATATTTTGGACACCCGGTGTTTGAACTCGTTTGAAACTATTTTGGAAAATTATGCCGCTTGAATATGCTGGATCACATCCTAATTACTTGATTGACAAAGGCAGTTTAGACGAACTTTGCGAATTTAATGCGCTAGAATGATAAACGTTTTTGTTTACATCTGCAAGTTTCCTCAGCAACGCAATCTCTTTTTATAAACATGACGCGACACTCGCAAGTATGACGAGATTGACAAAATTTAATTTCAAGGCAAATAAGGATATTTCCAGTGAGGTAATGATTGCAGCCCGTGCAGAGCAATCTTATTTAGCGAATGATTCTAAAATTTTCCGTCATCTCATCATTAAACCTGTGTAAGTTGTGATAATACGACCCAGGGGGTCCAAAATATATGGGGGCCAAATTATATTGGTTACCCTATGAGCTTAGCCATTTCATCAACCAGTTTGGAATGCTAAGTCGCTCGAGTTTCTTCAACGTTGATTCGCGGGGTACTTTATCAACAGAGATGAACCAGCCACGGGCTGAAAGTCTCTTTAATAAAGATAGTAATAAAAATAATAATAATACTTTATCAAAAGTTTTGGCAAAATTTTCGTACATATCGTACACTTGGCAGCGCTTTCCCACGCGAGAGTTTAGCTCACTTGCACATACCATGAGATTTGTACTAGAGGACTGTTCTTCGCACGCCTATGTTAATACCGCGATATCAAAGGTTTGGCATATAGGGTATCGTGCTACTTGGGCGGTGGCTTCTATATTCGTCTGTTTTCCACTATAACTCAGTCAATTTTGAACCAATTGACTTGAAATGTTGTACACGGGTAGATACTATACCTATCTCACCACATTCCAAAAGTTGTGTCAATTGGTTCTAATTTGACTGAGGTCTAGTGGAAAACAGACGAATATAGAAGCCACCGCCCAAGTGGCAAAAATGAAAATCGGCTTATAATTTAAAACGTCGTGAATATTTCCAGTTTTATGGTGGGCGTGACTGCAGAGAACTTCTAGATATACGCAAAGACAGCTGACGACAGCGACAGCTTGTAACCTGCTCCACTAGCTTGATGGCTGTGGCGGTAATCTTTGCTCGCGTGTATTGAGCTGCTATGGTGCTCTTGGCCTCGTCAATCAATGCAGGAGTTTTGGTTGAATATTACCATGTTAAATCATCACACTTCCACAACACAAATAACCTAACAATCGATCGTTGTCAATAGTCGATCGATCGCGCCGCATGCCTCTAGTGTATGCTCCGCTGGGTGCAAGCTGCTTCATGAAATTTATATTAATAAAAACCCGACATCACCCAATCTATACCACCATAAAATCGAGCCACCGGTATCAGAAACCCTATCCTAAGCACCATCTCATTCTCTGATAAGACCAAATCATCTCCCGTTATCGATAAGGCCAAATGGATTGAGTACCATTTGCTCAATAACCACTGAGTAGCACCCAGCATCACCACCAATAAAACACTTGCGATGATCGGCGGGGACCATCAGTTCAACCGATAACATCAAGCAGACCCTGTGCGCGCGATAGTGATAAAAGTTAAAGTGGTGATTTTTTTTCTATTTTCGGGTCTGACCGATGTGAGTTGTGCTACATTTTGCTTTGCTCCTTTAAACAAGTGTGCTATTGTTTCCGCAGAACGCAGTTAACAGCTAGGCATGGCTACGGCCAATTGTAAGATGGATCCTCGGGAGTGAGCATAGAAATTGAGATCTGTAAGATTGGGATGAGTTGGACGGATTTCTGAAACGATCCAAAAGTGTATGCTGATAATTAATTGTGCCCTTCGATGCCTATATAGGCCTTTCTTTAATCCAGCGAAATTGCCATGGTGGTGGTTTGGGCCATGAGCAGAGTGGTGATGTCGTGGTGACAGGGACGCTAATGGCGTGCCAAGCAGCGGGGTTGCCGGCATGGAGCCGGTGGTCTATTCCCCAACTATCCGGACAGGCCTGAAAGTTTTGCTGCCGCCGTGGGATACATATCCACACGCTCATGACACACCACAAAACACTAGGATAAGTTCCAGAATAAATGTAAGTACACTCTATTTCTTCATACCATTTTTCTTGTAAAACTGAAATTTCTATCTTGAATTGAGATGGCTCGTTAGTTGTGGTTCCGTTTTTCTCGAACCAGAACTCGGCTGATCCTACGGTGTCATGGCTGGTTCTATCGCCGAATGAAACCTCCCCATTTCGCCTCAACCGCAATTCGAAAGATACACTCGCGGAACGAAGAAGATAAGCATTCGTTGTACTCCGTCTCGAGGCTACGGAGCAGGATCCGATTTTTCGCTTCGATGACGCAGAAATCGGCGATGAACTTTCTAAGTACATTGCAGCGGTGTCAAAGCTCGGCAGTCCACCACGGTTGAATATTTGAGCGACGAAGCAAGAAGGGGCCTGCGGAGCGGTGTATGCCTGCTGATGATTTCAAAAAGCAGAGTAGAGCGACTGCTTCGTTGACGTTGTTACCAGGAAGAGCTTCGTCCCAATTCGTCAAACGAAGATCTCATGAATATCTGAAGCTCCGTGGAAACTTGAAACGTGGATCTAGTTCATTGGTGGTGCCACAGCTTTGGTAGAAGGTAGCCGCTCGATGCCCGCTTTTCCACACTTTCTGTCCAATCCAACAAAGTTTCTGCAACGCCACGGAGTCGAAGTTGCGGGGATATAGTTCGTCGTAAATTATCCTGTCACATCCTGCGAAACCTAGTGACTTGCAAATCCATGTTCCAAGTTTCCAACTGTAGTCCTTGTTTCGCCGCGTGGGTCTTTGCCGATTGTATCGAGTCGTATTTTCTCCTATGTTATTCGAAAGGGGAATTTTTACGGGTGGCTAATTGGGCCTACGCCAACACTCCTGTCTCGACGGAGGGCCATACAATTAAGAGTTCTAGTCTCTTAAGAAGTAGTTCCATTAGGGAATAATGGTTTAGTATGGGATCCAGGAATTCGATCTAGAGGTCTCTCCAGAAACTCCTGAAGCATACCCACAAGAAAATTTCGAAAGAACCTCGTCAATTCTGGAGGTTTTCCACTAGAAACTCTTACAAGATTTCTTGACAGGACTCCTACAAGAGTTGAGGAATTTCTGGAGGATTCACAGAAATATCCCCGAAGAGTTCTGTAAGGAACAGCAGGAAGGCTCCCAGAAGGAACTTCTGGCTGATTTGTAGAGGGACCTCCTGGAAAATATCTCAAAAGCAACTCCTGGAGGACTCCCAGAAGCACTCCTGGAAGATTCCTAGAATAAACTCCTTGGGGATGCCCAGAAGGAACTTTGGGAGGAAATGCGGTATGAAACACTAGAGAAAATCCTAAAACAAGATAAAGATAGAAATTAGCAAGAAGCCTTCCTAAAAGAACTTCTGCTGCGCAAAATACAAAAAAAAAAGAATTCTTGGAAGAATCTTACAAAGAGCTCGTGGAGACATTTTAGGACGAGTCCCAGAAGGACTACTTAGAGAAATATCAGAAGAAACTCTTCAAATAGTCCCAGCAGGTACTCCTGATGGAATCCTAGAAAAAAATCCCAGACGGAAAGAATATCTGGAGAGAAATTCCAAAAAAAATCTTGGAAGAAATTTCGTAGGAGATTCTGAAGAATCGGAGAACTCCTGAATAGGAATTGTGGAAGAAACCTTGACGAATCTCAAAAGCAAGTCTTGGGTGATCAATCACCGCTACAGTAACTGTTCCTCATCATAATCGACGAGATCCTGGTAGGTGCGATTGGTCGTGAACCAAATTGTGGGTTGCTGTGCAGCCCATTGCCATGGAGCACCTAAATGACTTCAAATTGGCTGATGACGTTGCTCTCCTAGCTCAACGGCGCTCTGATATACAGAGCAAGCTCGATGATCTGAAGCAATGCCTTCTTGTTGGTTCCGGAGAGACGAAGGGTTGGCGACCATAGGAATGGATTTTAGTGGGTCGAGGATAGAGTAGTCCTGCCTTTTATTTTTGTTGTAGAAGACGGCCTAAACCCCACACTACCCTAACCTTCCTGTTAGGGTGTTTGTTGAGCAGATTTTCCCCCCTATGGTTTAGAAGAAAAAAAAAGGCTGCTTGTGCGAGTTTAAGAAAAGTATGGAAAACAACCAGATTAAGCGACGCACCAAAATCCGAATTTTCAACTCGAACGTGAAATCTGGGCAACGCCAGTGAAACTTGGTGTGTGTCAGTGAAAAAGAGTCAATGACTGCAGGCCTTTTTTCTTTATTAGAGAGATTTTCAGCCCGAGGCTGATTCGTCTCTAGCTGCAGCAGGTCTTCGTCAATAGATACCAGTGGTATATAATTCGTACATGGTGGCCTCACAATTGGATCTCCAACGAGGAGCTCCATCATCTTTATGACAGAGGCCGATAGCAACAGAAATTCGTAAGCGAAAGTGGAGGTGGGTCGGCCACACTCTACGCAGGGGCGGGAGCGAAGTCTTCAAGCATTCGTTAGATTGGAACCCAGCAGGATATCGCAGCAGAGGCAGACCCAGACGATCATGGCGGCGAATCCTCAACATAGAAATAAAGTAAGTCGACAGAAATTTTACCTAGCCACAGCACAGGTCAAGGCGATGGCTGGCAGTCGCCCAGGATGGAGATCTTTCAATTCGGCCGTCTGCACCAGTATCATAATACACTGTAATCCGACGTTAGAAAAATGCATCGTAGATGAATGCTCCAGGCAAAAAGTAATTACTTATTTAAGGCTAAATAAGACATTAACAATATCATCTGGCATCCCTGAGAGCGTGACAACTTTTTTTTCGCTGGTGGCTAGATTATTTTTATCTCTCCTCATCCCAAACGCCGATCCACTTAGGAAAAGTGGCGGAATGCTGCGTTTTCTGCGCATTCGTCAGTGACTGACTGAAGGAGAGAGTGGGGATCCATTAACCCGCCCTACAGTCCAATGAGCATGCTAATCCATTGAGCTCCGCTCTACGCTGCTGCGGCGCTCGGGAAGTGAATGAGATTCCGTCGCCATCTGCGACATAATCGAGATTTTAACGAGATGAATCGGCGTTTATTTTTGAAACGGTCATTAATTATGATTCTCTCAGACGTTTTCCGGAATGTCCATTATTGGCTGAAAAACATCACTAATCATAATCGATTTCAACTCAGGCATACTTACGTAGCTCGACAGCATCCGATGGTAGTTGTCCGGAAGCGTTACATAGTTATTCCGGAATGGCGAATACGAAACCGTAAAAGTCCGACGAAACATTGTGCTCTGCTGCTGCTGCCCTTTGACCCGTCGTCAAACTTGCCCTCTTCTTCGATTATCACTCTGCTGCTCCACCAGAAACAAAAAAAGTAGGCACTATGACCAAGCAATATGCAGCGGCTCTGCACAACCAACGGGAATCCGCGCGCGCTCCGTCTTGCGGTAGGTTCAAACTTGCACTGTTCGCGAATTGTTACGTCTAGAGCGTTGTAAGAAGGAATATTTTCAGAAAATCCTCCCTCTGGCACCGTATGTGCGCGGTGATGATAAAAACACTCGCTCGTTCTCGATTCTGGCTGACTGACGGACGACCGACGGGTTCTTCTCTGCGCTGTTTGACATTCGTCCAAGGCTGCGGTGTTGATTGCGCATCGGTGTTTACGATTGCTTGCCTTTTCTTGAATGATTTTTTACGCTGTTTACTGTTCTTCGTTGGCGAGACGGCAGTCGGGAAGTAACGGGATCAATGGGATGCAGCGGCGGACAGTGAGACCAAAACAAACGTTCGATAAAACATCAACCAAACGAGGGGTGATGAAAGAGCTATGAACGTTCATGAATTTATTTATACAGATGGGTTACACTGTGAATTTGAATAGGAAACCACAAGTTAGAGGTAACCTCTTTTGAAAATTAATAAACTTCACCTCGGCAAGGCTCGTTTAATAATTAAGTACAACTCTTGAAGTAAAACTCTTTATTTTGCAACTCGTTACAAAAATAACAACTTTTCAAAAGTTGAAAACATAATTTTCACCCATGTGATATTTATTTCGGTTTTTAAATAATTTACTTTCAGAGTGCATTGCGTGGGTCGCCCTAAATTTTTGTGAACATACTCCATTCTCTGGGCACAAAGCAGAGAAGCAAAGTTTTGTTTGTGCAAAGAAAATTTTATATTTTTGCAAAAATTGCTGTTAATTTGTGAGAGTTATTTAACAAACGATGCATTGATTTACTTCATTACCCTTAGCGCGTATCGGTGGTGCAATCAGTTGTCAGTGAAATAGTGTAAAAGTCCTAGACAATGGCAAACACGAATCGCTTCACCTCGCCCACGCCTTCTTCCGCGTCGTCGTTGGCTGGAGGTGGGCCGAGCAGTAGCACTTCCTTGTCGTCGGCTCCGACGCCGGGACCCTCCCCGAGTGTGGCCAACAAATGGAAACGGATGCTCGAATGCGACGAGTTTGTCGGGGCGCGGAGATCTAAGCACACGGTGGTGGCCTACAAGGATGCAATTTACGTCTTCGGGGGCGACAATGGCAAGAACATGCTGAACGACTTGATCCGGTTCGGGGTGAAGGATAAATCGTGGGGAAGGGCGTTCTCAACGGGCACGCCACCGGCTTCACGGTACCACCACTCGGCGGTTGTCCACGGGACGTCCATGTTCGTTTTCGGAGGCTACACCGGGGACATTCATTCCAACTCGAATCTGACGAACAAGAACGACTTGTTCGAGTACAATTTCCAGAATGGCCAGTGGACCGAGTGGAAGTTTGTCGGAAAGACACCGGTGCCAAGAAGTGCCCACGGGGCAGCTGTTTACGATAACAAGCTGTGGATCTATGCCGGATACGACGGGAATGCCCGGTTGAACGACATGTGGACAATCCGGCTGACCGGCGATACCCATCACTGGGAGGAGGTCCAGCAGAAGGGAGACCGTCCGCCGACGTGCTGCAACTTTCCGGTGGCGGTGGCGAGAGGTTGTATGTATGTGTTCTCCGGGCAGAGCGGGCTGCAGATAACGAATACGCTGTTCCAGTTCAATTTTAAGGATAAAACGTAAGTATGATCTACTACGCTATTACTTTTCAGTTTTTTTAAGCATGTTAATGTTAGGACATAGGGTACAAAAAGTGATAGTCTAGATTCAGTCATTTGCTACACTTCTCATTGATTCCCTTCTAATTGAAATTCCCTTAAATTCCATTTTCTATAAGAAATTCAGGGAGAAATTGAAAAAACACATATCTTGGAAGTAGGATTACCAGGAGGAATACCTCAAGAATTTTCAGCAGGAATCCTCGAAAGAATTCCAGTAGGAAATCCTGAGGATATCCCTAAAGTCCTAAAGCAATACCTAAAAGAACTCGCGGAAGGAACTCCTGTTGTAGGAGTTGCTGCATGAACTTCTGGAGAAATCTCTTATGTAACTCTTGGAGGCATCCCTGAATCCTCCTGGAAAAATCTCAGAAAAAACTTCAGTAGCGATCCCTGGAAGAATCCCTAAAGGAACTTCGGAAAGAATTTCTGAAGGAAATTGAGGAGGAATCATTGAAGGAATTTCTTGGGCAATTTCTGAATGAACTTTTGTAGCAATCCCTGTAGTAACTTCCGGAAATCCATGGGGAAATCCCTGTACAGGCGTACCTCGATAGTACGTACCCTCGATAGTGCGTACATTTTGCCTCGATAGTACGTACACCAAAATTTAGTTAACCCTTTCTTTCCCATGGTAGCACAGGTGATCCACTACTTTGCACTGTTCATACAAATACAGGATAAGTTAGATCATTCCCATTTTTTCATCAGATGTTTGTATATGTTTAATGAACTATTATACCAAGTTTGGTCAAAATTTCTCTGCTCATTTTTGTTCTGGAGCTAAATGATTGAGCGAAAGTCGGTATTTTTTCTATTTTAATTCAAATAATATTTGAATATTCAATATTCCGAAACATCAACATTATTTTCATCGGAAAAAAATACTAGCATGCCCTACAGTATGTATATTATCACAATAAAATACCGTTTCACAAACAAGTTGACGATAAAACACTAATTTTATGATCAAACATGTGGATCATCAGTGATCCATTGGGAACATAACGACATTTTTATCCTTCCCGATCTAAACTGTTCCTTGTTAACATGTTTGTTTACATTCAAGATATTTTCCATTATTAATAGGGTTTCATGTAAATATGTCATTATTTCATATAATGTAATCTATTTAGCGCCGGCAATAAGTCGTAGATGAATCCAGGAGGGTTTATATGGTACTAGGAGAGAATCCATAGATTCGAAGCGAATCATGTCCGAATAACTACTTATGATAACTGCAAGAAGTCCGACAAGTTTCATTAAGTTTTACAGAAGGGCTAGATAAGAATCTCGAGATGAATTAAAGGTGTAATAGACGATTTATAAATATATAGTTTTGAAAAAAAAAACAATATACAAATAAAAACCTAAATTTATATATGTGAATTCAGTGCATCCATCTTCCCAATGGATCACAGGTGATCCACCCAAAAAATCATTTTTTTCATTTCTAACGATATTTTGGAGTAAAACTATACATCTTTTGTTCTGGTGATTTTTTTCAGAAACCATTTTATCTATTTTTAAATGTCAAAAAACCTTGTGGGAAAGAAAGGGTTAACTTTCAATCTACAAAAATGAGTTCGAATCATTAGTAGACGTATAGCAAAGACTCCGATACTATGAATTTGTGTTATGCAGACTCCTATAACACGGATTTTCATTAATCAGTTTTAAAATATAGCGAAATGAAAGGCATGAACGAATACGTTTAATGTAATGATTGCAGTATTCTTTGCTTTACATCTCTACAGGGGAGGACTGCTTCTCAGCTTAGTGGTTGATAAGCACTTGCACAGTTATTAACTAAACGTTTCCTTTACCAATAGAATGTTGTAATAAAATAAAAAAGCACATGATGGTTCTATTTTGCGTGGTAATAAAAAAAAACTAAATTTATCGGCGAAGAATGCTCTCCAAAACATAAATCAAACCCATCAAGTTACTTATCCAAACCATTGATTTCAGTTAACTTACATGTTATTTTTTTCGTTTTCCAACAAATAACGGTTTTTTTTTGCGATACGTAAATGCAATATTTGACAGTTTTCCATGAGTTTGGAAATTTAAACAACTTTGAGTACTGTAAGGCACTGCAAGCCGCGGTTGCTAAGGAAAATGTTCTTAGTTTTAGACGTTTCGTGGCTTTGTTGTTTACGATTCGGACTTAAGAAAATCGTCAGCTCTCGGATTAAAAAAAATCGCCGCATGAGTGGTTGGATTTAATTCAAAAAGGGGGGGTATGCGTGCGTGTGCTGTTTTATAACTTGATGGTGGCATGGTGGCTCACCTCATGTAGTTCCTTCTGGGATTCCACATGAATTCCATACGGGGCTCCCCTCGTGATTTGTCCACAAATTTGCTCCATAGCGTTCTTCTGGGATTCCGTACACTCTTAATGAGATTCTTCCAGAAGTTTAGGGGTGATACACAAATTATGTCACGCAAAAATGGACCTTTTTCAACCACAACCCCCCCCCCCCTCCCCTTATGTCACACTTTTTGTATGAAACCTCAACCTTTTTTTGTATGGGTCGTCACGTTGTGTGGCTTCGTGGTCGTGCGACTAGTGTCACCAAGCATTTAGTCGCATCGTGCTAGGAGCGCGGGTTCGATTCCCGCCGCAGCTATCAGGAAAAGTTTTCGGCTGTGCCACTGGGCGTTGCATGCTAGTCCGTTGTCTAGTGTCGTGCTTTCTTCAAAGAGCGAATAGCTCACTGGAAGTACTAAACGAGTCCGTTGAAACGTTATGCAAAACCCCCCTCCCCCTAAAAGCGTGACGTAATATGTGCATGGCCCCTTATTTAGCATTCCATCAGAAGTTCCCTCTGGGGTTTTCCAGTTTCTTTTTCTGAGATTCCTCTAGAGGATCCGTCTGGAGTTCCGTCAAAAGCTCTTGCCAGGATTGTTCCACGAGATTCTTCCAGAGATTCCTGGATTTCTGTAGAAATCAATTCTAAGATTCCTTCAGCATTACTCCTTCTAGGATTACCTTAGTAATTTTTCCTGTAACTCTTCCAGGCATTCTTTCTGTGATTTCTCCACAAACTTATTCTGGAATCCCTCTGGGATTTATGTGATTCTTCAGGGAGCTATAACTAAGTTGCTTTTTCCTGTGTTTATTCAAGGAAATCCTACAGGAGCTGTGTGAAGAATTAGCATTAAGTTAAAATTCACAAACACAAAGAAATTAAAAAAAAATCCTACAGGAACTACATGAGGAATTCCATAAACAAAATACTCTAGGAAGATTTCTATTACAAATATCTAAAAGAATTCGAGAAGGGTCTGCAAGAATTCCTGACGGAGCTCTTTGTAGAAACCAAAAAAAAGTCCCTAGATGATTTCTGGAAAGAGTTCTCGAAGATATCTCTGAATCAGTTTCTGAAAGACTTCCTAGAAGAAGCTCTAAGAGGAATTGCGGAAGAAGTTCTTGAAAAGTAATTCCCCAGAAGAAATTACAGGAGGAATCCCGGAAGGAATTTTCGAAAGAATCCTGGAGAAATCCCAGAAAGATTACCTGGTGAAATTATTGTAGCAATCTCAGAAGGAATACTTGAATCAGAAGAAGCTCCCGAAAAAAACGGAAGGGGTTCCTGGAGGGATCTTGGAGAAGCATTTAGAGGAACACTGAATGAAGTTCTTGTCAGGGATCTTGTAGGATTTCTGGAAGGGTTTCAGAAGGAATTCCTAAAGAATTCTCAGAAGATACTTCGGGAAGAATCTCGTATGAAATTCCAGGAATAAATCTTTTCTGATTGTTGCAAGGAGTTGTTGAAGGAATCTCGGTAAGAATTTCTGATACCGTTTCCGAAAGAACTCCTAGAGAAAGTTTGGGTGAAGTTGCTAGAATTTCCAGGAATACTATCTGGAAGCCAAAAAAAAATCCAGAGACATCCTAAAATAAACTATTGGGGAATTCCGGATGAAATACCTGGAGGATTTCAGGGACTCCTTGAGAAATTCTGGAAGTAATCTCTTGAAGTCCGAAACGTGAACAAGAAGGCCACAAAACGTCAAAAACTTTGAAAAAATTCTTTAGCAACCACGGCTTGCATTGTCATATAGGCTGTACCAATTCAATTGTTTCGCTTTCTCGCTCCCTAAAGATTTCTTCAAGTTTCTTTCAGTTCCGAAATTCCTCTAGGTGTTGGTTCCGGGATTTCTCCAGGAATTCTTTCTGGGATTCCTTAGGGATTCTTCCAGGAATTTCTCCTGCGATTCCTAATGAGATTCCAGGGTCTTTTTTGAGATTTCTTAAGAGATTCCTTCCAAAACTTCACCAAGAATTTCCTCTGTAATTCTTTCGGGACTTTCAGGATTTCTTCAGGAATTTCGTTCCGTGATTTCTCCATGAATTCATTCCAAGATTCCTCCAAAAATTTATTCCGAGATTCCTACAGGAATTCTTTCTAAGATTCATCAAGTAATTTTTCCTTGAATTCCTCCAAGAGCTCCGGGATACCTCTAGAAATCCCTTCTCGTAAAACAATTAAACTCTTGGAGTAGTCCTAGAAGGAGCAACGTTCAGAAGATTTTGAAAATATCACGGCAATAAATGTTGCAGAAGAAAATACATCTAGAATGTTTTTTAACAAGATATAACTGATCTAGATCGATTCAATTATATCTAGACCAGTTTGGTTCTAAAAGATAACTAAAAAAATCAATATAAGTTCCCAGAGACAAGAGGCACGAAGCATCCCCAGAGCACAAGAAGATTTTTCCAATATAGATAGCATCCTAAACAAGCAAAATTACGTAATTATTAAACGGACCCTTAGGCCACATGTAATTTTTTGGCAATCCTGACGTTCTAGAAATAACATTCTTTGATTTAAAAATGAAAATTGAAATAAAAAATTGTGCTTCGATAGTACGTACGTTTCGATAGTACGTACACTAAACGAAGCGGTGGTGTACGTACTATCGAGGTATGCCTGTATTTAGGGTGGGGCGGGGCAAGATGGGTCGCATAAGGATGGATCACTATAACTTCGTAAATACAAATCGGATTGGTTTGCATTCGTCCGCTACTCTTTAATACACTAGTTAGCTATGCTAAAAGTCGATAAAAAGTTCATTAAATACAAAATATGATGTTAAACAAGCAGTTTTAAAAATTGATCGATTTTGTGCCGTGAAAAAAGTGCGGGGCAAGATGGGTCACCTTTTAAGTAATTAACATTTTCTCAACGAAAAACGTTAAAATATATGATTTGTTCCGCATTCAAATATGCTCCATATCCATACTGAGTAAACAAGAGCTACTAGTAAACATCTTATAAATTTATTTGGAATATAAAAAACTTAACGATTTGAGTGGTCCTGAGGCGACTTGAAAATCGATGTTTTACTAAAAAATTATCATAATTTTATGTTATAATTTTGAGCGTTTATTCCGCTTGATTGAAGTCATTTATGAGATAGTCTTGTAAATTGTAAGTTGTAATAAAAAATAAATAACTTTTGAATGCTCCAAAAATACATTCAAAATTGAAGGTGACCCATCTTGCCCCGCGGCCGTTTATATGGAGAATATATGGAATGTATCGCATAAGAAAAATGGCAAAAAACCATTTTATTTTGTACTTCCAATGAGAGTGAATAATTTTTCAATCAATGCCCCAAACTTTTGTATATTCATGCTGGTCATCTAACAAAATTATTAACATAATCAAAACATGAGTAATGTGCCCGAAAATGGCACTGACCCATCTTGCCCCGCGACCCATCTTGCCCCGCCCCACCCTATCTGAACCTATGCTTGGGTCATCCTGTAAGAATTTCTGAACTAAATCCCGGAGAGATCCCTGAAGGAACTTCAGGAGGAATGCCTGAAGGAATTTAAAAAAAAATCTCTGAAGAAACATCTCCATTAATCCCTGAAACTCCTCGAGGTATCGCTGAAGGAACTCGTGGACTAATTGCTGCAGGAACTCCTACATGATTTCCTGGAAGTACTTCAGAAGGAATCCTGGAAAACTCCTAGACTAATCTCCAAAGGACCTCCTGTAGAAATAGGACAGATTGGTGAAGTACTAGATTTGTAGTAATGAGTTGAATTTTAGTATGGTGAGAAGGTCAATTCTCCGTTTCTGCAATAAAATGGTGCAAAAAGCGTGGGTATTATGATTCCTTGCCTAATTTGATGCTGTTTGAGCAAAACTTTGGGCAACAGTGTTGTTGTTTTCTCCATTTCTTGGAACATAAACAACATAGTTATCCGAAGTTTTGCTCAAACATCATCAAATTAGGCAAGGAATCATAATACCCACGCTTTTTGTACCATTTTATTGCAGAAACCGAGAATTGACCTTCTCACCATACTAAAATTCAGCTCATTACTACAAATCTTGTACTACATCGAACGTGCACCATTCCTGAAGGAACTTTTGGAGGAATTCCAGATGCATCTGGGGGAATCCGGAGAATCTGAAGGAATTTCTGGAGGAATTTTAGAAGGAACTCCTGGATTAATCTCCGAATGAGCTTCGGTAGGAATCCCTGAAGAATCTTCTTGAGAATCCCTAAATTCTCCTAGTGGTATCCTTGGGACTTCCTGTACACATCTCTGAAGAAAATCCTGGAGAGATCCCTGAAGGAACTTCTGGAGGAATCCCTGAAGGAATTACAAGAGAAGAGTGTGTTTGGCACCACCACAGTCTGCAAAGAACTCCTGAAAGAATCTGAAAAATCTCCACGAGGCATCTCGAAGAAATTTCAGGAAGAATCCAAGCAACAATTTGATGCCTTGTTTACTTTTAAGATGTTTTGAGAATAGTCGTAACACCAAGATGTATTTGCTTTAGTTTTATAATGGTATTTATAATCTTTTAGAATCTACTCGACTTAAAATTTTACTTGGGTGAAGAAATTCCAGGGGCGATGAAGGAACTTCTGCAGAAATTACTAAAGGAACTCCTAGGATAAGTCCAGGAGGAATCCCTGGAGGGAACCCAGAAAGAACTTCTGCAGAAACCCTTGATAGAACTCCAGGAGAGATCTCTGAAAGAACTCATAGAACGACCTCTGAAGGAACTCCTACAGAGATGCCTCGAGGTATGATAGAAGAAATTCCTGATTGGAATTCTTGTGGAACTCCTGGAGGAATCTCTAAAGAATGTACTAGACTAATTCCTGAAAAAATCTCTGAAGGGACACCTAGACTAACCATTGAAAAAAAACATTGAAAGACCTCCTATGAGAATCCTTAATGAACTTCACGATAAATCACTGACGGATATCCCTGAATACTTCAGAAAGAACATCTGAAGGAACTCCTGTCGGAATATGTACCTGAAGAATCTTACGAAAAAACAAATCAAGATGAAACTCATAAAGGCATCCCTGAATCCTCCAGGATAAATTTCTGAAGCAACTTCTGGAGTCATCTAATCCTTCTAGAAGAATCTCTACAGAAACTTCTGGAGAGATGTAAATGATGAATGAAATTTTATAAAAAATGAAAAAAAAAAACAATTGAAAGATATATATTTTTTCAATTGAATTTGTTCTAAGTGTTACGTTTGCTTGTCTGTGATTGAAGACCGAAGTAGACAACCCTTTGTTTTTGTGAGAGATGTATCGATGTATTGTAACTCATATTATGTGCATTTGCATTTTATCCGTTTGTCTTGTTAATGGTATAATAGATATAATATAACGAGAGTTATTCTATTGCAGAGCGTTAATGATTAATCATAAATTTTATCATGATTTATGAATATTAATAAGGGTTAATCAAAAGCATTCATCATAATCACACATATTTATCGTTTAATCATTAATCAATAATCTTAATCATACTGCTTTTGAAATTTTAATCATTCAGTCAGTCAGTAATCATGAAATTCATGATTTCTTTTTTTTTTTCAAAAATCTTCAATACAGAGTTAATTTTTTAAGTTTAATTATTCTTTTTGTGTATCTGGCAACCTTTCGCTTGTTTTGTTTCGATCCTGATTCTTGCATCTTTATTGAAATTTATTGTAATCAAAAACCGATTGAAAAGCAATCTTCTGATCTCCTGATTTCACTATTTCAGTATAGTATCAGGAAGTCTTGATCTTGATGTTGCAGCTAGAAATCCAGCACTTTGGGTCCTTGTTGTTGTTATGCCTCTCAAAAATTGTTTGTACTATTAACAAAATGTAGGGTCAAATTCAACAAACATGATTGTCATCTGAGGGCTACCAAACATTTTTGTCGAATTCAACCCGAAATGTTCGTTGCATTTACAAACGTGTTTGTTAGCACCATAATTTGACATGATTGTATTTAATTTCAACAAAAATTTCAGAGGTTGTGACAAACAGGTTTGTTAGACATTCGTAGCTTTGTTTTTTTTTCTTTTTTTTCATATAAAAGCAAATTCATTTGTTTTTTTTTTCTGATTACTCATTCCATGATTTTGTTTACAATTTCCAGTAATTGACCGAAAAAAAACTAATAATAAGTTATAGGGTTGTGATTTTCATTTACGGGTTCTCGGGTTAAGAAGAATCTCGATCCACTGAGTGGTTTTCACTCGAAAGCGGTTGCATCAGGTGTAGAAAGTGGAAATTCCTAGAAAGATTCGAAAACAATGACAATTTAGTATAAAGTTTCTTTGAAGAAAACACAGTAGATTCAACTATTGTATGATAGTTTGAGCTAATTACCTGATAAAGATTTCCTGTATTTGTCAGCAAATTATTCTACTTGTAGCTCGCAGAACGGGGTCCTCCACCTTCGTATGTTGATGCTGTTCAGCAGCGTGATTGTTTGCTGTTAAAAAAAAGGTGATTGGCACTTTTTCTAGTTAATTTTATATGAAATACTTACGGACAAGTATAATAGCGACTTCCGAACCCACACCACACCGACCTTTTGATCCCAGAACCGCCGAGGAATTTTCCGGCTAGCTGATGAGCATTTCCTCAAACTTTGCACCGACAAAACAATACACTGTTAAGTTTTGTACACCTTTCAAAATATGCGCATTATCAACAAACGTGATTGTTGATTTGCATAATATTTTGTCGTTTTAACTGACAGTGATAGTTGATCCGATAAATAGTTTTTGTTAATCCGACAATCATTGAAGTTTGAACTCAACAAACCATTTTGTAAGTTCAACCTCACCAAATTTCTGTGCGTGTAGGGTTAATCATGACTAATTTTTTTGTTAATCATGAACGGTGTGCCATTTTTCCTCTTTACCAGTTTTTTTTCTGCCATTATCGTTTCGTGTTGTTCCGGATTGTTACGTCCTGGAGTTTGGGGTGGCCGTGACACATCCTCGTGTATTTAAACTCCCAAGAGTAAACAAGAACAAATCAAAACGCACTTTATTTACACTCAAATATTACATTACAAAGACGCGACACGTTTATAGCACGGCGGTTACAAAACTTGTGATTCTAATTGACAGCTTTGAGCATCAACCGAAAGGCAGACTCGTTACCTTCAGTGAGCAGTATAGGGCACTGCACTGTTTTGATTTTGTATGGGATTTTGACGTTTCTTGGCCTTGTTGTTTACAAAATTTCTGTAAGTGTGAAAGAGAAGGAGAGAATTTCATGCAGTGCCCTATAGGGAGAGACTGCTGATCAGCTCAGTGGTTCCCAATACTGACAATCCGGCAGATGAAAAATCACTGAAACGATTAAAATCAAAGCTTTTGGAAAGCTCAACATTTTGTTATGTATGATTCAATTGACTTTAGAGTAAATTATAATCAGTCTTCGGATTTCGATCGTTAAACGAGTTATATACAATACTATACAAGAATTTCTATACTGGTGATATACCTATTGTTACACTATATGTTTTTGTAGTTGATCCCTATAAAACCCTTGAACGAAACATACAAATCAGTTGTGATCTAACCGTCAGCGAAACAGGTGTTATCATAACGAAAGAAGACATCTCACCTTTGTAGGAGTATATGGAGGAACCATCATCAACCTCATTCGATCAGACCTATAATCTGTTATTATTATTATTAATATTTATTAAAGACAACCTGTAATCTGTGATAAGAAATTTTTCGGAGGGTAACACTGCCACTACATATTTCAGCTGGCGCCGAATCTCCAACGAGCACATCCTGAGGGGTGCCCCTCCACCGCCGGCCCGCCGTTATGGCCACACCATGGTCCACCACGATCGGTTCCTGTACGTGTTTGGCGGGGCGGCTGATTCCACATTGCCGAACGATTTGCACTGCTACGATCTGGACTCGCAGGTTTGGTCTACGGTGATTCCGGCGTCCGAATCTCAGGTCCCCAGTGGGCGTCTGTTCCACGCTGCGGCCGTTATCGGCGATGCCATGTACATCTTTGGCGGCACCATTGACAACAACGTCCGCAGTGGAGACATGTATCGGTTCCAGTTTTCCAGCTATCCGAAGTGTACCCTGCAGGACGACTTTGGCAAGTTTTTGCAGAACCGACAGTTTTGCGATGTTGACTTTTTGGTTGGAACGGACGAAGTGAAAATTTCAGCGCACATTGCAATGATCGTTGCTCGATCACAGTTTTTAAGATCGAAGATATTGTAAGTTGAGCTTGTATTTGTTTAAAATTATGTGGGATCGTTGCATGTAGGAATCTTATATTTGCAGGACGGCTCGTGATGCCAGGAACGTACACTATGAAAAATTGTTCGGAACGGCAGAGGTTCCATTTGCTGAACGACCAGTATTGGAAGTTCAGTTGCCGAACGCACAACCTGATGCATTTGAAATGGTTCTCAACTATATCTACACGGATCGCATTGATTGTAAGTGAACGCTACCATTTTGATACGAGAGACAGTTTTAATTTCCGGTCTTTTTCAGTTAAGGATCCCTTCTGTAACAAAATTGTGCTGCTCATGATGGACGTTTATCAGCTGGCCGTCCAATTTTACATTCCCAGGTTGGAGCAACTATGCGTGCAGTATCTGGAGTTCAAAATTTCCAAGACTAATGTCCTAGATGCTCTCTACAATGCCGATCGGATGGGTCTCACTTTGATTAAGGAGCACTGTCTGGGTTTCATCACCAAAGAGGATCATTTCTACGATATCGTCATGTCGCCGGAATTTGCTGCGCTTGAGAAACCTCTTATCGTGGAAATAATCCGCAAACGCTTGAATCCGAGCAAACATTCCACCGATATGAAGTACGATAAAACGATTGGAACGTCGTTGGAAAACGACATGGCTGTGTTCCTGAAATCCGGCGGAAAGGAATTTTGCGACATCAATTTGGTTCTGGAAGGAAATGTGATTCCAGCGCACAAATCGATCCTGGCGGCCAGGTGTACCTACTTCCAAGCGATGTTCCGCTCGTTTATGCCGGCTGACAACATCGTCAATGTAAGTTTCACGGTAGATGTCTAGCTGAGGTAATGAATTTATTGTGGCCTCAACTTAGATTAGCTCCAACAAAAATGTTTCATAAAAGGTTTCTAAGGTTGTTGTTTTTCTTTTAGATCCAAATCGGTGATATCTCGCCGTCCCAGGAGTCGTTCAGCTCTCTTCTGCGCTTCATCTACTATGGCGACACAAAGATGCCTCCGGAGGACTCGCTGTATCTTTTTCAAGCCCCCTGTTTCTACGGGTTCACCAACAACCGACTGCAGGCCTTCTGCAAGCACAACCTAGAGAACAACATCACGTACGACAACGTGCTGCAAATCCTGGAAGCATCGGACAAAATGAACGTGCCGGACATCAAGAACTACGCCCTGCGGATGGTGGTTCATAATTTCTCGCAGGTCGCACGACTACCCAAGATGCAGGAGTTGACGCGGGAGCTCTTGCTGGACGTGATCATGGCCGTCGCAGAAACCAAGGGGGACAACAAGCGGATCAGCCACGATTCGACCTTCATCAGCTTGTACAGCGACATTTGAAGGATAGCCTTTCTTCAGCCGGTTCTGAGCATCCTGTTGGCGTGGTTGCGGAACAATAACGAGCTGCCCTAGACCAGTATTGTTCGTAGGAATCTCTCGTTGGCCAAAATTCTCTTCAACAATTGATATGCACCGAAGTTTTAGGAACAAATTAATAATTATGATGAAAATTCTCATTATCGATGTTCTTGATGTGATTGGCTTTAGTCTAGTGAATATTTAGGGGAACGTAACGTACTCATCTGTAGTTCAAGTCATGAATTGGTATGTCTTATTCTTATCAAAGCTAGAAATTTACAAATAAAAAAAAAACAAAATCAATCCAGTTGAAAATCAGAATACCTATATTAGTGTTGAATATATTCAACTTTTATTGTAATCAGTACATAAAATGACTACATTTTAATAAAGAAAACTTCCTAACATTACATTCGGGAATTTTTATTTTATTACCGTACGGGATTTGGTCGAAGGATCCCAGATTTTCGTGAAACTTTTTCCACAGGCAGGGCTCATGGGTATATGAACAAAAAAAAATTGAGAAAAATTCAGGGTCGCCTATTTTCCCGGAAAACTCAGGTGGAAATTCTTTGATTTCCCCTGACACTACTTACTTTGAAAAATCATAACTCAAGAACGAAGCATCATAGAAACATTTTTTTTAGAACATGCAATCAAATGTTCTGGAAAATTTTGTGGACAACTTTTTCCTTTTCATATTTTTTTTTGGATTCCTGAGATATTTTGCTTTCATTTTCATTAAAAAACTTTGTTCCTACGATGCTTCGTTATTGAGTTATAATTTTTCAAAGAAAAGGCTTATATGATACATTTGGACATTTTTCAACAAAATTGGCCATAACTCAAAACCGACAAAAAGTGCATTCCAAAAATTTCAGCGATTATAGCTTATGAAATAACCTTCTCAAAAATATGTTTTTGAAAATTTTTCACGGGTTCGGGCATTGTTTTTCTGGCTTTTCTTTACGAATTTTCTCAACTGTGGAAAATTTTGTGAAAAACTTTTTCCAGTTCATATTTTTTTTGGATTTCTGAGAAAATTTGCTTTCATTTCTTTAAAAAAACTTTGTTTCTATGATGCTTCGTTCTTGAGTTTCCGAAAAAATAGGCGACCCTGAATTTTTCTCAAATTTTTTTGTTCATTTAGGATAGGGTATTGGTTCCCTTATTAAACATGTGGCTCCCATTTTCATCCTACGAAAAACAAAGGATTGAAACTCGGTTTGTTTTGTTTCTTATTTTTGTATTTTTTGTTGAAAGTGAGCACGCATGAAAACAAAAAGAACGGAATCAATCGGTGCCGTAATCGCTTGTTTTCGAATAGGATGAATATGGGAGCGTGAGATTACTGATGGCACCCTATTCATGAGCCCAGCCTGTGGACAAATTTTCATGAAAATCTGAGACTCTTCGGTCCAATTTGTACGATAATAAAAAAATACCTATTCCTCTCTGGCATAGTTAACTTTGTAATTGCAATACAATATCGACGTTGTCTTGTACCAACTCGGTGTAGCTGTCAGCTTCTAAGGTATGCAAGAAAACTATTTTTTTCCACCCATACAAAGAACATAGTTGTGAAAACCCATGTAAACGCTTTGTACCATCTGCATCTTTTACGAACACAATCTTTTCAGGGTTTCTATCCGATATTTTTGCTACCTGCCCGGACAACCGTATTCCTTAACCCTTTCGTTCCCACGACTTTAAACGACTATTTCTATGCCAAGAAAGCGTTTCCGAAAAAAGTGCTTGAACGAAAGTTATTGTAAATTGGTCAAATTTTTCGAAATCAACGAAAAAAAAATTAGTTGTAAATCAATAGTATTTTGATTGTTTATCAATAGTTCCACTATTGAAACAAGTAGTTGGGAGTTGGGTTTACCTAATGGGATTACAATCATATTCTAAAAACTATTACATCATATTCGTCTGATTCCGTTTGTCTCGAGTTCGTCGAAAATCGATGGGTTTCTAGAGTAACCATGGGAAGTAGAGGGTTAACGGACAATTCGGCGAAGGGCCTGGCTAAAGACACTATATGCAAAGACACGAAATGTTCCAATTAGAATTTCAAATTTGCTGTCAATGTCATTCCAATCGGGCAGGAGACCTGTCAAACGCGCTTTAAAAGCATTACTCGACAGCATCATTGTCATGACGCGACAATCATCATCAACAGCAACAATCATCAGATTTCGTGTCTTTAGCATACAGTGTCTTTAGGCCTGGCGAAGCATTGGTCTGGAGGAAAGTGAAGTTTTATCAAAGACCATAAAGAGCAACTCGCTGGGGATCAAAGTCCAGAATAGACAACTCGCTAGCAATGTGTTGCCCTTAAGAAGGCAGATCAATATTTTTCAGCTTTCAGCAATCCGAAAGAGAACGAGTTAGATAGCTTTAATGCTCGATAACAGTAGCGCTGTAATGTACGAAACTACGAATTTTTATCTATGAGTGTACTTCAAACAAATATTCATTAGCTAATCCATTCATCATTTATTCCCCTATATCTCACACCTATGCATTCAGGGTTTCAAATTATTGCAAACCAATCCAGCAGCAACCTTCGGAACTATCCAACCTCTTTATCCAGCAATTCATTCACAAGCTGTAATGGCCGCCACAATCATGCTCACATTCTGGTAGGAATAGGCCGATCTGACGTTTGGCTTGTGTCGTTTGACAGCTGATCGATAAGTTTAATGATCGATCTTATCGACCAGCTGCCAAACGACACAAGCCAAACGTCAGATCGGCTTATCCCTACCAGAAGGTGAGCATGATTGTGGCGGCCATTACCACTCATAAATTGCTGGATGGGAGCGATTTGTCGAATCACCCCTCGTCTCGTTTTGTACTGGGCCGAGCTGTCAACCAGTTGCCCAGCTGTCAAAAGGTGATTTCAAAAAATATCTTTGAAATTGATTTTAGGTACCAAAATAAAGTACAAAAGATCTGAAAAAAAATCATAGTGGCTCAGAAAAAGGTGCGTTTTCGTATATAAACAAAACATCATTAAACTTTTTAAAATTAAAAAGCCCAATTGGTAAATTTAATGAAGGATATTTTGGTATATGTGCTGAAAGGAATCAGAAACTTTCTGAGTAATATAGTCAGTATTGTCGCGCTTATCTTTTATTGGAGTCCTGCGGCGGTCGTACGCTCGCAAGGCATACCGCCGCAAGACAGTCGCAAGGCAAAACAAAAGAAAAAGTGTTCCCGCCAAAAACAAAAGCACGTGAGTTTCGCGAAGTGACACATGTTTTTGAATGTATTTGTGACGAACGGCAAGAGTGGCTCAGTGGAATGAGTGTTCTTGCTGTCAAACCCCATATAATGGAATTATATACTTTTAAATCTGGTGACGCTGTTATGATTAGTGACTGTCGCGCTAATATCAGAAGCCAGAGGCAGATAATCGCCATATTCTGATTTTTCTTGAGAGGCATAATATAAAAAGTATCCAGCAATTTATGAGCGGTAATGGCCGCCACAATCATGCTCACCTTCTGGTAGGGATAAGCCGATCTGACGTTTGGCTTGTGTCGTTTGGCAGCTGGTCGATAAGATCGATCATTAAACTTATCGATCAGCTGTCAAACGACACAAGCCAAACGTCAGATCGGCCTATCCCTACCAGAATGTGAGCATGATTGTGGCGGCCATTACAGCTTGTGAATGAATTGCTGGATACAAATTTCAAATTTATTTTTAAATAGGTTCCCGCGGGCACTAAAATTCATGAAAACTAATTTCCAAATTGAACTCTCTAGGGATTTCTTCATGTGTCACTCTAAAGATCCATTTCAAGTTTTCTTCAGGTAACTCTTCTAGGAATTCATTTGATAATTTTCCTAAAATGTCTCCAAAAGTCCTTCATGAATGTCTCCAGAAATACTTCCTAGGGATTTCGTTGGGAATCATCTGACCATTTTGAATTTAATGTGTTATCGCCAATACCAATACTTCCCACCTTGTATTTGTATAACCTTGATTATCTGATAATAAAACATCAATCTGTAGTCAAACGTCAATCGAGTTGCACGCGCTTTATTTACTCGCTCTCACAAATTTAACTTGGAATTTAACCAAAGTCCCTTCAGGAATTTTCTACGGGGTTTGTCAGCAATTGGCTTCTTTAGTGGTGTTGAGATAATTCCATATTCTGAATCTGCATGCCAAACTGAGCCGAAATCCAAATTTTCATCAATTTTGGTGCCCGGGAACCTATTCAAAAATCAATTTGAAATTTGTATGGGAGCGATTTGTCGAATCACCCCTCGTCGCATTTTGTACTGAGCGGAGCTGTCAAGCAGTTGCCCAGCTGTCAAAAGGTGATTTCAAAAAATCTCTTTGAAATAGATTTTAGATACCAAAATAAAGTTCTAAAAATCTGAAAAAAATCATAGCGTCTCAGAAAAAGGTGCTCTTTCGTTTAAAAATAAAAAATCATTGAATTTTTCTTAATTTAAAAACCCAATTATTGAGAATTTGCTTCTCAATTGCTTACAAAGATTCCTATGAGAAAAATCAGTTTCAGAAGTTTTTTTTTACAGAAATTCTTCTGATGCATGACCAGAAACTACTCCAATGTTTCATCCAGGAATAGTTTCACAGATTTCTCCAGAAACGTTTCTTGTTCTTACAAAGAATTCTCCTAGTATTCCTAAGATTTCTGCCGGCTATCTGCCAGAGACTCCTGAATTCTTCTAAGTATTCGTTGACTTCTTCCGAGTATTCTTGCACAGAATCCTCCAAATACACATTTCAGGAATCCTCTGATTAAACAAATAATGGCACACTCAAATCGCCTCTTACTTATTGATAAATATCCATGTGCAAAACCCCACAGTCTATTTATAACACAGTCCGGCAAAAGCCCAGTTTCGTGTTCAAAAGAAATCGCTCAAGAAAGTTCTTGACCGATTCCTGGCAGAAACTTCCTACAGTGACTGCCATTTGAATTGTCATTTCTTCGCAACTGCGTACTGCGATCGATGAAAAGGCGGTTTCTTGAGCGATTCAGGCAAGGAATTTCTCATGCATCAAGATAGGCTGAGAAATTCCTTCTAAACTGCAAACAGCGCTTTTAGAACCAAATCTACCTATCGAACTGTCAAATCGGCTACCTATCGAGCACGCCAACAAAATTATGAAAATAAAGTCTGGCGAAGAAGAAGAACAACAGTCAAAAGAAGTCGTCTTTGCATGTCTCTATATAAACAGTCTCTACAAAACCCAAACCCGTTTGGAATGAACCCCAACGAACGAAATTGGCTTTTTAAGGTGAAGATATGACGAAGCTATACCGCGAATTTTCAAGAGCACAAATCTGAAGAACCGAAAGTCGGTTTGCGCTGAAAAGTTGATCGATTGGTCACCACCTGCGGATAACCAATCGATCAACTTTTCAACGCAAACCGACGTTCGGTTCTTCAGATTTGTGCTCTTGAAAATTCGGGGTGTGGCTTCGTCATAACTTCACCTTAAGCGATGTTGAGATAATTTCATATTCTGAATCTGCACGCCAAACTAAGCCGAAATCCAAATTTTCATGAATTTTGGAGCCCGGGAACCTATTTAAAAATCAATTTGAAGTTTGTATGGGAGCGATTTGTCGAGTCACCCCTCGTCGGATTTTGTACTGCACTCAGCGAAAAAAACTTGCGAAATTCATCGAAATACCTTATGAAAATTTGCTATAACTAATTCTTATGAATGACATAAGAATACCTTATGAAAATGGATCGTGCTTGCTATGACAAATTTCATAAGATAGACTTATGAAAAGAACAAAAAAAATTATAAAATGATGCAGACTGGATTCGATCCACGAACGTCGGGATCACCGAGCTCGTGTTTTATCCACACGGCTACCGACGCTTGAGAATACCATGTTGCTAAACATGAATAAAAGCCAAGCTGTGAGACGATTTTACGTCATAGAGTGACCTTATGAAATTCATCCGAATCATTATGAATTATTTAAAGGCCGTTTCATTTGTTGGGCCTTATGGAAAGCTTAAGGTTATTTGGCTGAGTGTGGGCGAGGCTGTCAAGCAATTGCCCAGCTGTCAAAAGGTGATTTGAATAAATCGTTTTGAAATTGATTTTAGGTATCAAAACAAAGTTCTAAAAATCTGAAAAAATCATTAAGGCTCAGAAAAAGGTGCTCTTTTGTTTAAAAATATAAAATCATTTATTTTTTCTAAATTTAAAAAACCACTCGTGTAAATAAATTAGATTCCAAGATGCTTTACCTTAAATATCGCTCCTGACGCTGGATTCCGTTCACAAAACTTTACTAGTCTTCAACCCTGGTCTTAGGGAACGTTCAAAAATTACGTCCAACATTTGAGGGAGGGGGGGGGTCCAGAAAAGTGTGACAGCACGTGTATTGAGTATAGGAAAATTGCGTGACAGAGGGGGGAGGGGGGGTCTAGAAATCCCGAAAAACGATGGACGTAATATTTGAATCTTCCCTTACAAAACAGC